>NC_138291.1:167947500-168107500 GCF_965601325.2 Salmo salar | reverse complement strand
AATAAGGGGTTGTTAGAACGCTCAACTGAGTATGTTCTACTGAGAATGGGCCTCTGGGAGATAACACTGACAGGAGATTTACAATGTCTTTTGGGTGATGAAATCTAAAGAGACCGAATTCCAGAGCATGAGTTAATGTTTCTGTTCTATATGGTACCAGGGAGAGAGAACTGTTTTTACAGCAGATACTGTCTGCTGTGAAGTATAAGTATCTTTCATTCAAATCTTAACCTTGTGACCCATTCTATACATCTGTTGTTTGTCATGTTGGTTGAAAGGGGTGTATCTTGGCTATAAAATACCTTTGTACTTTTGTCTCGGGGCTCATAACGAATCATCGGAGGGTGATTCGTCGACCAACCATCATTATCGTAGAGCACTCAATCGATTCATTTTATATGTGTGTTGTATAGACCTGCTTCCTTATCAATAAATTATTAAGGATTTAGTTGAAGTATAACTCTGACTTGTGTGATAAGTTTGTCTCTCCTCATTTGATAGTAAAGAAATGAACCACCACATGTGACAGAGAGAAGGTGTGACGTCGGGAGAAGGGACAGATATAAAGGGTGGTAGGTATGGTGGGTGGGCAGCTAACCTTGTGGGGACACACAATTAAGTCCCATTCAAACTAGTATTTTCCCTAAACCCTAACCCCTAACCCGTTCTCTTACCCTTACCCTAACCCTAACCTTACATCTAAACCTAACCTTAACCCTAAACCTAACCCTAGCTCCTAACCCTAAACCTAACCCGCACTCTTACCCTTACCCTAACCCTAACCTTACCTCTAAACCTAACCTTAACCCTAAACCTAACCCTAGCTCCTAACCCTAAACCTAACCTGTACTCTGACCCTTACCCTAACCCTAACCTTAACTCTAAACCTAACCCAAAATCCTAACCCTGACACCGTACCCAAACTGGACATGCCATCGTGCTCCATTGTGCACAAGTAGATTTTGTTCCCCCACACCAAACGCGATCATGACACGCAGGTTGAAATATCAAAATGAACTCTGAACCAATTATATTAATTTGTGGTCAGGTCTAAAAGCATTAAACATTTATGGCAATTTAGCTAGCTAGCTTGCAGTTGCTAGCTAATTTGTCCTATTTAGCTAGCTTGCTGTTGCAAGCCAATTTGGCCTGGGATATAAACGTTCATTTGTTATTTTGCCTGAAATGCACAAGGTCCTCTACTCCGACAATGAATCCACACATAAAACAGTCAACCAAATCATTTCTTGTCATCTCTCCTCCTTCCATGCTTTTTCTTCTTTGGACTTTACATGGCGATTGGCAATAGTATTACCATGACGACGACCTACCTCAGTTCGTTTTTCAGTCAGCCAAGTGGGTATAACCAATGAGGAGATGGCACGTGGGTATCTGCTCCTATTAACCAATGAGGAGATGGGAGAGGCAGGACTTGCAACGTGTTCTGCGCCACAAATAGAAGTAACTTCTATTTTAGCGCCTGGCAACGCAGACGCGTGCGAGCATTGTGGGTGCAATGATTGAATAACATGCATGTGTACATTTATTATGCACGCGACGCGAGCAGTGTGGTCAGCATGTAACCCTAAAACTAACCCTAGCTCCTAACCCTTAATGTAATTCTAACCCTAACACTAATTCTAACCTTAACACGAAACCCCCTAGAAACAGCATTTGACCTTGTGGGGACTAACAAAATGTCCCCAGTTGGTAAAATGTTTGTTTCTTTACTATTCTTCACACACACACGCACACGCACACACGCACACACACACACACACACACACACACACACACACACACACACACACACACACACACACACACACACACACACACACACACACACACACACACACACACACACCTGTGATGAAGAGACACTCATTGTCTCCTAGTTTCTCAGTGAAGAGTCGAGATACGATGAGTTCTGGGTTCATCAGGAACAGAATCTCCTCCTGAACCAGACCTGAGCCCAACACTCCACCTCCTATCATGTTACAGGCAAAGTCCACCTGCAACACACACACACACACACACACACACACACACACACACACACACACACACACACACACACACACACACACACACACACACACACACACACACACACACACACACACACACACACACACGCACACACCAGAGCCATATATTTACACCTGCAAGATACACACACACACACCAATAACATTTACATAAAGAAAGGATCCAAAAATTTCAAGGCCCCTCCTTCTCCAAAGGCTGCCCACGACAGCTGAAACAGAGCAGTACCTAGCCAATTGGTTTGCTGTAGTTTTGTCAGCCCGCAATCTGGAGGCCACGCACTGCAAGCCTGTGTACGTGGCCAAGACTGCCAAATATCAGCACCACCAGCTTGTACCTCCACCCAGGCTGTCCCAGCACCACGAGGGGCTGGTACTGAAGCAGCTTGTCAGAAAAGGCCTGCTCCATGTAGCCGTCCAATCAGCACCTCCCCCTGACCTCCACCACAACAACAATATCTGGTGTATTTGGTACACACATTGATTCAAAAAATAAATAGAATGCAATCACACAATTCAAGCTAACTACAATATATTAATATAGACCTTCTGGCGGTCATGTCTAACAATGTACACACACACACACACACACACACACACACACACACACACACACACACACACACACACACACACACACACACACACACACACACACACACACACACACACACACACACACACACACCTGTAGCATCCCTGCTCCCTGTTCCTCTATGCAGCCTGCTGAGGTGACGTGGAGTTTAGGAACAGTCTCCTTACAACTGACACACAGAGAAAGACAAGAGGGGAATATTAAGTTTGTCTGTGTGTTTGTGTGTCTGTGTGTGAGTTTGTGTGTGTGTGTGTGTGTGTGTGTGTGTGTGTGTGTGTGTGTGTGTGTGTGTGTGTGTGTGTGTGTGTGTGTGTGTGTGTGTGTACCTCTCCCAGATGGGCATGTCTCTGTCTCTGATGTAGCGCCTCTCAAAGGTCACCAGTCCACTGGGCCTGGTCGCTGTCATGGCAACAACAAGGGTCAAAGTTCAGACAGGTAAATCTGGTTCCCACAGCAACTATTATCAGAGGGTATTCTTAATAACCTCTTATGGACAGATGTTCCGCTAGCGGAACGCCTCACCAATATCCAATGGTAGCACCTGGCGCGAAATACGAAAAACCTTAAAAATGTTATAATTTCAATTTCTCAAACATATGACTATTTTACACCATTTGAAAGAAAAGACTCTCCTTTATCTAACCACATTGTCCGATTTCAAAAAGGCTTTACAGCGAAAGCAAAACATTAGATTATGTCAGGAGAGTATCCAGCCAGAAATAATCAGACACCCATTTTTCAAGCTATCATATATGTCACAAAAACCAAAACCACAGCTAAATGCAGCACTAACCTTTGATGATCTTCATCAGATGACACTCCTAGGACATTATGTTATACAATACATGCATGTTTTGTTCAATCAAGTTCATATTTATATCAAAAACCAGCTTTTTACATTAGCATGTGATGTTCAGAACTAGCATACCCACCGAAAACTTTACTAAATTACTCACGATTAACGTTCACAAAATACATAACAATTATTTTAAGAATTATAGATACAGAACTCCTTTACGCAATCGCGGTGTCAGATTTTAAAACAGCTTTTCGGTGAAAGCACATTTTGCAATATTCTGAGTAGATAGTCCGGCCATCACGGCTAGCTAATTTGACACCCACCAAGTTTGGCCCTCATCAAACTCAGATTTACTATTAGAAAAATTGGATTACCTTTGCTGTTCTTTGTCAGAATGCACTCCCAGGACTTCTACTTCAACAACAAATGTTGTTTTGGTTCGAAATAATCCATAGTTATATCCAAATAGCTCCGTTTTGTTCGTGCGTTCAAGTCACTATCCGAAGGGTGACGCGCCGACGCATTTCGTGACAAAACATTTCAAAATATTCCATTACCGTACTTCGAAGCATGTCAAACGCTGTTTAAAATACATTTTTATGCTATTTTTCTCGTAAAATAGCGATAATATTCCAACCGGGCGACGATGTATTCGTTCAAACACTGAAAGAAAAAAATGGAGTCGTCTCGTGCACGCGTGCCTAAGTGTCATTGTTCCCAGAAGGACCACTCACAAAAAACCCTGCTGTTTTTTGCCCAGAGACTGCAGAGCTCTCATTCCACTTTCTGGCGCCTTCCTAGAGCCAATGAAAGCCTTAGAAAATGTCACGTTACAGCAGAGATGCTGTATTTTTGATAGAGATGCCCTAGAAGGACAAGAAATGGTCAGACAGGGCACTTCCTGTGTAGAATCTTCTCATGTTTTGGCCTGCCATATGAGTTATGTTATACTCACAGACACCATTCAAACAGTTTTAGAATCTTTAGAGTGTTTTCTATCCAAATCTACTAATTGTATGCATATTCTAGTTTCTGGGCAGGAGTAGTAACCAGATTAAATCGGGTACGTTTTTTATCCGGCCGTGAAAATACTGCCCCCTATCCCAAACAGGTTTAATAGGTTCCTGTAACCTACATAATACACTCATTCTGTACCCTACAGTACTTGTATTCCAGTCATTATAGTGACTATAGTAGTGTGTGGTAGTAACTTACCTGGGTCTGTGACAGTGTGGAAGTAATGAAGGAGGGCTCTCAGCTTCTCTCTCTTCCTCTCAGACCACTTTTCAAACAGACTGACAACACAGAGAGATAGAGTGGTCACATGTTATCATCTGTTGAAGTTGGAATACTTTGTGTTTGTCTCTATGTGTGTGTGGGTCCTCAGTGGAGTTTGTTGTGTGTGTTCTGACCTGTTAAAGTTGATGGTGGGGTAGTTGTGGTACTCTGCTCTGGGGTTGGGGGAGTTGCGGTGGGGGAAGGTGCAGTAGAAGGCGTTGGCCAGCAGACAAGCTATCTGACCCTGGGACAACGTGATGGACTGAGTCTGGCCCTTCTGGAGTAGAGGGATAGCCTACACACACACACACACACACACACACACACACACACACACACACACACACACACACACACACACACACACACACACACACACACACACACTTAACAGATTGAGTAGATAACACACATTCAGTACCTTTACAATCTGTACCCTACATAGTACACTACCTCTGTACTCTACATAGTACACTATCTCTGTACCCTACATAGTGCACTACTTCTGTACCCTACATAGTACACTGCCTCTGTGCCCTACATAGTACACTACCTCTGTACCCTACATTGTACACTACCTCTGTGCCCTACATAGTGCACTACTTCTGTGCCCTACATAGTACACTACCTTTGTACCCTACATAGTACACTACTTCTGTGCCCTACATAGTACACTACCTCTGTACCCTATTACACTACTTATGTACCCTACATAGTACACTACCTCTGTACCTACATAGTACACTACCTCTGTACCCTACATAGTGTACATAATGCAGTTCCTATGTTGTTACCTTCTTGATATAGTGAGGCAGGCTGGAGGCCAGCTTTGCTATCTTAGGAAAAACAGACATGTAGTATTTCTCTTCTTTGGGTGATTTCTAGAGGAGAGGGAAAGGAGAATATATGTAATTCTACATAACACATTTAGAGAGAGTTGACATTCACAGTGAAGTGGTAACTGACCTTAACAAAGGTATGCAGGGCATCAAAGGACCATTGAGCTTCATACTTTGGGTTGTATTTCTTTATGGCTTTCTAAGTGGAGAGAAACATGTAGATCATAGTTAAACAGTACTGGTCAAACATGCTAACCCCTCCTTAACTGTTACCCCAAACCCAGGTTAACATGAGGAGGCATGTTAGGAAATGTTAGGATAATAGAGTCGTGTTAGGAAATGTTAGGATAATAGAGGCGTGTTAGGAAATGTTAGGATGATAGAGGCATGTTAGGAAATGTTAGGATGATGGAGGCATGTTAGGAAATGTTAGGATGATGGAGGCATGTTAGGAAATGTTAGGATAATAGAGGAATGTTAGTAAATGTTAGGATGATGGAGGCATGTTAGGAAATGTTAGGATGATGGAGGCATGTTAGGAAATGTTCAGATAATAGAGGCATGTTAGGAAATGTTAGGATAATAGAGGCATGTTAGGAAATGTTAGGATGATGGAGGCATGTTAGGAAATGTTAGGATAATAGAGTCGTGTTAGGAAATGTTAGGATAATAGAGGCATGTTAGGAAATGTTAGGATGATGGAGGCATGTTAGGAAATGTTAGGATAATAGAGGCATGTTAGGAAATGTTAGGATAATAGAGGCATGTTAGGAAATGTTAGGATGATGGAGGCATGTTAGGAAATGTTAGGATAATAGAGTCGTGTTAGGAAATGTTAGGATAATAGAGTCGTGTTAGGAAATGTTAGGATAATAGAGGCATGTTAGGAAATGTTAGGATGATGGAGGCATGTTAGGAAATGTTAGGATAATAGAGGCATGTTAGGAAATGTTAGGATACTAGAGGCATGTTAGGAAATGTTAGGATGATGGAGGCATGTTAGGAAATGTTAGGATAATAGAGGCATGTTAGGAAATGTTAGGATGATGGAGGCATGTTAGGAAATGTTAGGATAATGGAGGTGTGTGTGTGTGTGTCGTACCTCTACGTCACCCACTGATGCAGTGGTCTTCTTGGCCAGACTCTCCAGCTGTTTAGAGACCACCTCCCACCGACTTTGCTCAGAGCTGGTTACCTGGGAAAAGTCAATCAACCAACCGACCAATCAACCAACTAACTAACCAATCAACCAACCAACTAACCAATCAACCAAGTAACCAATCAATCAACTATTTACTCAACCAACTAACCACTCAACTAACCAACCTAGTAACAAATCAATCATTATGCCAGCAAATCAATCAATCAGTTAACCAACCAACCAACCAACCATTCTATTGAACCAGTCAATCGACAAATAAAGTATCAATAAATCAATCAATGAACCCACCGATCCAGTCTTGATGAGGCTTTCTGGTGAGCAGGGCATCTTAACTAAGTCACTGTGCCACACATGACGTCCAGAATGAGGTTTCAATGTCCTTTTATGGTGGAACTCATTCACCTGAATAGGGAGGTAGACAGAGACATGAATGAACACTGAGAGACAGCAATGATTTCAACAATCCAGTTCACTCTCAGGCGCTTTAGATGGAAGCTTTTTTATTAATCTGCACTGTTTAATCATGCAGAGGGGGAGGTGAAATGCTTCAAGTTCCTTGGCGTCAATCTGAAATGTCAATCTGAAATGGTCCACCCACACAGACAGTGTGGTGAAGAAAGCGCTGTTCAGACATCTACCTTCTCTTCCTCATTCTCTCCATAATCAATAACAAAGAAAGACACCACACACAGTTATTCAGACCAGACAGAGCGATGCCAGAGAGTCTTACATGTATGAGGACGTTGTGAGTTCTGCTGAAGGACAGCGGCGCCAGCTCCACGTGACACTGAGGGACTTTCTTCAGCTCAGAGAGAGAGCAGCACGACCTCTTCTCCTCCTCATCCCTCACTCCTTCTCTCGTTCCATCCCTCTCGCTTTCCCACCCTATATCCATCGCTTCTTCCCTCACCCCCTCCATCTCTCTTTCCCTTCCTCCATCCCTCTCTCTTTCCCTTCCGCCATTCCTCTCTCCTTTGCTCGCTCCATCCCTGTCTCTTTCCCTTCCTCCATCCCTCTCTCTTTTCCACCCTCTATCCCTCACACCATCCCTTGCCCCATCCATTTTTCTTTCCCTCCCTCCATCCCTCTTTTTCTCCCTTTCTCCATCCCTTTCTCTCTCACTGTCTCCGTGCAGTGATTTGGCGACCGGAGTGTTGTCAATATCGACCAGGTTTCCAACAGGGAACTCGCTGCTTGGGCGGCGTTTGACCTCCTGACCCCTGTCCTTGTCCTCCATGGGGTCGCCTTGCTGCAGAGCAGCTTTCATCTGGGAGCTGTGGTTGTTATGACCTGCTATTCCTAGAGAGAGACAGAGAGACAGGAGGACACAGGATGACAATTTGATGCTGTATTTGATAGCTGTAGGTGTCACGTCCTGGCCAGTATAAGGTTAATTGGTATTGTAGTTTGGTCAGGACGTGGCAGAGGGTATTCGTGTTATGTGGTTCGGGGTGGTGTGTTTGTTGAAGGGGCATTTGATTGAAGTATTCCGGGGTTTTTGGGCACTGTTTGGTTTTCATGTATTCTATGTTTAGTCTAGTGTGTCTGTTTCTATGTTTGGTTAATTGGGGTTGGGACTCTCAGTTGAAGGCAGGTGTTGTCTATCTGCCTTTGATTGAGAGTCCCATATATTAGGGTGTGTTTGTGTTTGTTATTTGTGGGAGATTGTTCCGTGTTAGTGTATGTCAACATTTCAGGATTGTCAGTTTATCGTTCGTTCTCTTTTGTTATTTTTGTGTTCATTTTGGGAGTGAATAAATGTTGCGTTTTGGTCTACCTTTTCAGACGACGATTTCGCAATATCGTCAGAAGACGAAGATAAGTGTGACAGTAGGACCTTTTAGTATAAGTTGATGTTATTTTAATCAATCAAATAATCAATCCATCAAACTTTATTGTCCCCAGACTAAAATTTGGTTTGTGAGCATCGGTAAAATGATAGAAATAGTCCATACAAAAGTTAGGAAAGTTAAGAGTTAGTATTTAAGTAAAGGGCTTTGTTTACACAGCGAGACCAATTCTGGTCTTCTGTCCAATTAGTGGAAAAAGATCTCATCTGATTGGTCAAAAGATCAGAATTGGCAAAAGATCAGATTTGGGCCACCTGAATAACTCGCAGATTTAGTATTTCCAACCCACCTGTAGTGGAGATCTTGGTCCATTCTCCTTTAAGGAGGTCTTCTACTTTCTCTCTCAACTCAGACACAGACTTACTCACATCTCCAAAGTACTGAAGAGGAAAGACAACGATGCTGGGCAAGACTGAAGATACACTGGGACTAGAGAGAGGCTGATAACTCTGGAGAGAGAGAGAGAGAGAGAGAGAGAGAGAGAGAGAGAGAGAGAGAGAGAGAGAGAGAGAGAGAGAGAGAGAGAGAGAGATTTACATTACTGTAACTTCATATTTTTTTTTTATTTTTTATTTTTTTATTTTTTTTTAAACCTTTATTTAACCAGGAAAGGCTCATTGAGATTTAAAATCTCTTTTTCAAGAGCGTCCTGGCCAAGATAGGCAGCGCCAAGTCATTACAAAAATTAGACAAACAACATGAAAAACTACAAGTAATCTAGTAAAAACCATAAAATTAACAAAGAATATAACAAAATCAAAAACAGCAAATTAAAAACATTGACAGGTCAGGGAATCAGTCTCAAGATCATTCATCAGTGATTTAAAAATATATTCATATCATGTATAGGTCTAACAAGACAGTATAGCTACCTGAAGGAAATGGATGTGATCCTCTGTGTGTGAGAGCTGCTCCAGCTCAGCATCTCTCCTCCTCAGCTCAACTATCTCCTGCTCCAGTTGCTCCAGGAGTCCTTCAGCTCGACTCACTTCAGCCTTCTCCTGGGCTCTGATCAGCTCCTTCACCTCGGAGCGCCTTTCCTCCATGGAGCGGATCAGCTCAGTAAAGATCTGATCACTGTCCTCCACGGCTGCATCTGCAGAACGCTGTTAGGAGAGAGAGAGAGCAAGAGAAAGAAAGAGAGAGGGAGATGAATAGAATGAATAGAGAGAAAAGGACAAAATAGTGAAGGCTCCATGTTATCAGTCTATCCTCTCTGTAACTAGGAGCCCAGACAGCCTGTTCCTAGGGATGGCCTTAGCCTTTTGGAGGCCCTAAGAGAGATTTGCTTGGGGGTCTCCCCACCTCGCGGGTAAAACATTTTAGTGACCCCCTCTTGACGGCAGAGAGAAAATGTTTCCTTTTTAAAGTACATTTCCTGCAATTCTACACATTTAGCCATGGTGTGGAGATACATTTTTGCAGTTTAAAGCTAATTTCCTGAAATTCTACACATTTTGACTTATACCATGAGAGTGAAAATCAGTTGGGGCCCCTGAAGGTCAAGGCCCATGGGCAGGTACCCTTCGTGCTCAATCGGTAATTTGGCCATGATAACTACAAGTTTAGATAGCTGGCTAGACTAACTTACCAATCTAAAAATGTATTGCTGACATGGCTAATTGAGTGACTGTCAGTGACTGACATAACAAGAGGAAAACTGCTGATACACAACCACATTTCAAAATTGCAACTTGTGTATTCTACTAACTCTCTAACTCTCAACAGGAAGTTCAGAACCTGGCTGAGTCCCTCAAACATTTTCAGGGGGGGGTTGGGGCCCTAAGCGACAGCTTATGTTTCTTATGCCTAGTGCCGGCCCCGCCTGTTCCCCACAGGGGGACTCAGAAGTCTGATTGGAGAGGGCCTCTCCCTCACTGGCTGACTGGAGGAGGGAAGTAAAATGTGCATCTCCTCTGGTCAATAATAATACTCACCTTAAGACACTCCACAGCATGTTGGATCTCCTTCAGCACCTTCTCTCTCTCCTGAACTCTCTGCTGGACCTTCTGCTGACTCATTCCCAGCTGACTCTGTGGAGAAACACTCTTCATTGAGCTACCAAGTTTTATATGTCCATTAGTTACAGCAATTAAAAGGGGACCATCACGCTCTTCCAAAAGTTTGGTTGGTGTGAAAATCCCGTAGGTACCTACATACTGAAGAACGCTAAAATGCTGAAACGTCTGTCTACGTTATACCTGATGCAGTGAAAATAAAAAAGTAAAATGAAGCAAAGCCATATGTGTGGACCCATCCTACTGTTTTTCTAATGTGTCCACACACGACCAGTATAAGTGTTATTTGTTATTGTAGTTTGGTCAGGACGTGGCAGAGGGTATTTTGTTTATGTGGTTCGGGGTGGTGATTTATGTAGTAGGGTGTTTGATTTATTATTTCCGGGTTTTGGTCTATGTTCTATGTTTTGTATTTCTATGTTATTTCTGGTTTGTGGTATTTCTATGTGTAGGTTAATGGGGGGTTGGACTCTCAATTGGAGGCAGGTGCTTTCTCGTTGCCTCTGATTGAGAGTCCTATATATGGGTAATTGTTTGGTGTAGTGTTGTGGGAGATTGTTTCTTGTTTTGCCTGTGTGAGCCTGACAAGACTGTTTTGTTGTTCGTGCGGTCTTCATTTTGTTATTTTGGTGTTCTCATTATTTAAAATAAATAACAAGATGAGCATCCACATTCCTGCTGCGTTTTGGTCCTCTATTCCCGACGACAGCAGTTACAGTAGGGATGAAAATCTGGAGAAAGTCCATTTGGAAAAGTATATGATCTATATTGTTAGGGCTCCGAGTGGCACAGCGGTCTAAGGCACTGCATCTCAGCGCAAGAGGTGTTACTACAGTCCCTGGTTCGAATGCATGCTGTATCACATCCGGCCGTGATTGGGCGGCGCACAATTAGGCTGTCATTGTAAAAAAATAATTTGTTCTTAACTGCCTTGCCTAGTTAAATAAAGGTACAAAATATATATATATTGTTGATTGTTAAAAAGGCCAGTTCTCTCAACCAAACTGTGTTCTCACCTACATCACATGTCAATCACCACAGTACACAGTCACCACAGCACAGTTACTACACAGTTACTACACAGTGTCATGACGTTTGCCTCTTTTGGTACAGGGAGGACAGTTGACCCCTCCCTTTTGCACACAATCCACCCTGTGTGTAAAGGGTCGTAAAAACTCTAAAATTCCAGGAGAGTCTCTGGCCACATGGCCCATAGAGAGACACAGGAAATTCTTCCAACTCATAGAATTGGAGAGCCAAGCGACATTTTGTGTTCTGGAGAAGGTATGGAAGATTGGTGAAGAATCCAGCTACGAACTGATCCGCTTAGTACAATTTTGTGATACTCAGAAGAGACAATATAGCCATATTACCATAAAACTGTTTATATAATAGCATCATAATGGTTGTATAGAATGTATTAATAAGGATAAAGCTTTTGTAAGACATTGAGATGCTATGTACTGATGTAATGTGATAGAATTGTATTTCTGTAACCAAATCTAACTCAGTCATAGGCACGCCCCCAGGGACCCATACAGAACCAGGCGTCATTTGACAAGCTGTTCTATGGGCACTATAAAACACCCCCGGATTTACATTTCTTCAAACCAGGCCTACACTCCGTTGGCTAATAGGTTTTACCTTCCAATTCCTCTACTGAAAGTGAACCATACCACGTGGTTAACTTTTAGACTATCGATACTGACAGAATAAGAACAAGTCTTTGATATTAATTATTAGTCTGCAGCTAAGTAAATTATATAATTGAACGCGAAGACCAACGAAGCAACCATTCGATGACGACATTAATGAATGTCGCTCTGAAAGATCCATTCTAACCGAGAGAGAGAGAGAGAGAGAACGTGGACAAAACTCCCCAACAGAACTACTCTCCAACAAGAATCAGAACGACACACTGAGCGTAAATATATATTGATTGCAATTGTTCCCGAATGAGTGAGCCTTCAATTGTCAATTGTTAATATTAAATCACCCTGTGTAACTTCTCAGCCGACCTTTTATGATCCATTGTTCAACAGGCCGACCTGCCTGTTTAGCCAGTAGGGCACATTCCGATACCAATCCTTTGTGACGATAATGACTGTTTGTATGTTTTTCTGTTAATTACTTAGTGTAGTAAATAAATGATTTTAAGACAATTGATGTATGGATGATTTTAGTAAAGACTGGGTTCGTGCAGATACAACAATTTACGACGTTTTGGAATGAGACTGGACTAGAGGTAAATACACCAATTAAACTAGAAGATAATAGAATATAATATTATAGTACAGGAAAGTTATATTAGGAAAATTATAGCTTTGTAATCTGAATATTCTCCTTGGTGCCCCGATCTCCTAGTTAATTACAATTAAACGATTAATCAGTTTAATCGCGTGATAATAATTACAGGGAGCTAATTGATAAACATATCTTCCGTTTAATGGTACCCCCAAAGACACGACAACAGTCACCACAGCACAGTTACTACACAGTCACCACGGCACAGTTACTACACAGTCACAACAGCATACAGTTACTACACAGTCACCACAGCCCACGGTTACCACAGTCACCACAGCCCACGGTTACTACACAGTCACCACAGCACACGGTTACTACACAGTCATCACCAGGGTTGTGTATGTTACTTTCTAAAAGTAATCCATTACAGTTACTAATTACCTGTCCAAACTCAGTAACGTAATCTGATTACATTCAGTTACTTTTAGATTACTTTCCCCTTAAGAGGCTTTAGAAGAAGACAAAAATGTATGTTACCAATTGAACGACATCTATTGCAGGATAAATCAATGTTAAAGTTTACATAGCTGGCCATATACGGATGTTACATTTTACTTTATGGGTTGGTTATGTTGGCTTCTTCTAACCCATCGCTTTCTACTACATATAATAATACGCTTAAATTATATCTTTACATTAAAAACCAAAGTCTATCAGAATTCCAGTCATTCCAATAAATGTTATACCCCTTGATCTTCAAAAATAAGACTTGGAAATATGGAAGTATAGATTAGCCAAATTGTTTTACCTGATCATAAACCGAAATCTAAAGACTTATCAGCCAGCCCTATTCTGTTGTTTATGATTTTGTTATCATGGAGGACTGATTGGTCTCATTGATTCTAGTTGAAAAATAAATGCTGTGCTCATGGAATTGCATGCTTTGAGCATTACTGAAAAGTGCTATTTACATGTGTAACAAAACGGTCACCCCACTTCTGTTTAGGTAAGAAGCTGAGGGATTGGCCTGGAGAAATGGAACCACTCTCAGATTAATAGACAAAGCTATGGATGCAAGTACTGACCAGCCATGATATCAACATTCCTGTGGCGGTCCTCATGAGAGCCAGTTTCATCATAGCGCTTGATAGTTTTTGCAACTGCACTTTCAAAGTTCTTGAAATGTTCCGCATTGACTGACCTTCATGTCTTAAAGTAATGATGGACTGTCATTTTTCTTTGCTTATTTGAGCTGTTCTTGCCATAATATGGACTTGGGCTTTTACCAAATAGGGCTATCTTCTGTATACCACCTCTACCTTGTCACAACAAAACTGATTGGCTCAAACACATTAAGAAGGAAAGAAATTCGACAAATCAGATTTTTACCAAGGCACACCTGTTAATTGAGATGCATTCCAGGTGACTACCTCATGAAGCTGATTGAGAGAATGCCAAGAATGTGCAAAGTCCAAAAATGGATGTAGCAAATACAGATTGCCTCTTTAAGTCTAGCAAAAGTGTGTCCATTAGGCCTATGGATGTTTTTTTATCAGCATGAATTAGATAGAGCAATAAAAGCCCCACTTTTATTCCAAAAGCTTTGATCCGCACTATGCAGCTGTTGCAAGAGAACATTTTTCACTGGCTGTCCACTGGTTTCAAAAACAATGATTGATAGGCAGCTTAAACTTCTTGATTTCAATCATTATTGGGTTCAAATAGACATTTAGATTTGTGAACAGCCATCCACAACAACCACAATCCGTAAGGCACAAATACAGTTGAAGTCAGATGTTTACATACACTTAGGTTGGAGTCATTAAAACTCGTTTTTCAACCACTCCACACATTTCTTGTTAACAAACTATAGTTTTTGCAAGTCAGTTAGGACATCTACTTTGTGCATGACACAAGTAATTTTTCCAACAACTGTTTACAGACAGATTATTTCACTTATAATTCACTGTATCACAATTCCAGTGGGTCAGAAGTTTACATACACTAAGTTGACCGTGCCTTTAAACAGCTTGGAAAATTCCAGAAAATGATGTCATGACTTTAGAAGCTTCTGATAGGCTAATTGACATCATTTGATTCAATTGGAGGTGTACCTGTGGATGTATTTCAAGGCCTACCTTCAAACTCAGTGCCTCTTTGCTTGACATCATGGGAAAATCAAAAGAAATCAGCCAAGACTTCAGAAAAGAAATTGTAGACCTCCACAAGTCTGGTTCATCCTTGGGAGCAATTTCAAAACACCTGAAGGTACCACGTTCATCTGTACAAACAATAGTACGCAAGTATAAACACCATGGGACCGCGCAGCCGTCATACCGCTCAGGAAGGAGACGCATTCTGTCTCCTAGAGATGAACATACTTTGGTGCGAAAAGTGCAAATCAATCCCAGAACAACAGCAAAGGACCTTGTGAAGATGCTGGAGGAAACAGGTACAAAAGTATCTATATCCACAGTTAAACGAGTCCTATATCGACATAACCTGAAAGGCCGCTCAGCAAGGAAGAAGCCACTGCTCCAAAACTGCCATAAAAATGCCAGATTACGGTTTGCAACTGCATATGGGGACAAAGATCGTACTTTTTGGAGAAATGTCCTCTTGTCTGATGAAAGAAAAATAGAACTGTTTGGCCATAATGACCAGCGTTATGTTTGGAGGGAAAAGGGGGAGGCTTGCAAGCTGAAGAACAACCGTGAAGCACGGGAGTTGCAGCATCATGTTGTGGGGGTGCTTTTCTGCAGGAGAGACTGGTGCACTTCACAAAATAGATGGCATCATGAGGCAGGAAAATAATGTGGATATATTGAAGCAACATCTCAAGACATCAGTCAGGAAGTTAAAGCTTGGTTGCAAATGGGTCTTCCAAATGGACAATGACCCCAAGCATACTTCCAAAGTTGTGGCAAAATGGCTTAAGGACAACAGTCAAGGTATTGGAGTGTCCATCACAAAGCCCTGACGTCAATCCTATAGAAAACTTGTGGGTAGAACTGAAAATGCGTGTGCGAGCAAGGAGGCCTACAAACCTAATTCAGTTACACCAGCTCCGTGTCACATCCTGACCAGGTAAAAGGGTCATTTGCCATAGTAGAATGGTCAGGGCGTGGCAGGGGGGTTGTTTTGTGTGTTTTGGGGTTTGTTGGTTTCTAGGGGAATGTGTTGTAGTTTTCATTTTATATGTTTCGTTTTCCAGGTTTGGCCGAGTATGGTTTCCAATCAGAGGCAGGTGTCTTTCGTTGTCTCTGATTGGAAGCCATACTTAGGCAGCCTGTTTTCCTTTGGGTTTTGTGGGTGGTTGTTTCCGTATAGTCGTTGTACCTTACGGAACTGTTGTTTGTCGTTTGGTTATTTTGTTCAAGTGTTCTCTCAAAATAAAAGAAGATGAGCACTATACACGCTGCGTCTTGGTCTGTTCAAAACGACGCCTGTGACAGAACCACCCACCAAAAGAAGACCAAGCAGCGTGGGAGGAGGTACATCGCGTCGTGGACCTGGGAGGAAATCCTGGATGGGGCAGGACCGTGGACAAGGCCGGGAGAGTATCGCCGCCCGCTGGAGGAGATAGAGGCAGTGAAGGAGGAACGGCGTTACTGGGAGGAACGGCTGGAACAGCAGGAGGAGGCTGAGAGGCAGACAATTTTTTTGGGGGGGGGGCATACAGGTAGTTTGGCTAGGTCAGGGGGGAGCCCTGACCTAACTTCCCGGGTGTACAGGAGAGAGCCGTGGAGCAAACCGGAGCCAAGAAAGGAGTCAAGCGCCGAGTACGACGCGAGATTCCGGGAAATGGTGCTGGCGGAAAGGGCACTGCGGAGCGGGCGTACAGAGGGGCGAGAAATGCATTACGGGGTAGTGCGCACTATCTCGCCCATCCGCTCGCACAGTCTGGTGCGGTCGGTACGGGCTCCGCAGTGTTGCCGTGCTAGAGTTGGCACTCAGCCAGGAAGGAGTGTGCCTGCTCAGCGCATCTGGCCGCCAGTGCCTGCTCAGCCCTCATTCCCCAGCACAGCCCAGTTCGCCCTGTGCCAGCACTCCGCCTGTGCCAGGCTACAGTGACAATCCAGCCAGGACGGAGTGTGCCAGCCCTGAGCTCCAGACCTCCGGTGCGCCTCCACGGCCCAGTGTGCCCTGTGCCTGCTCTGCGCACCCAGTCTCCTGTGCGTCTCTCCAGTCTGGTGAGACCGGTTCCAGCTCCCCGTTGGAAGCCTCCAGCAATGATCAACGGTCCGAAGCCTCCAGCGATAATCCAGGGCATGAAGCCTCCAGTGATGATCCATGGCCCGGAACCTGTAGGGTTAATCCATGGCACGAAGCCTCCAGTGATGATCCATGGCCCGGAGCCTGTAGGGATGATCCATGGCACGAAGCCTCCAGTGATGATCCATGGCCCAGAGCCTGTAAGGATGATCCATGGCACAAAGCCTGCAGTGATGATTCCATGGCGCGGAACCAGTAGTGATGATCCATGGCACGGAACCTACGGCGAAGCTCCTCAGCCTGGAGCCTCCAGCGACGCTCCTCAGCCCGGAGCCTCCAGCGACGCTCCTCAGCCCGGAGCCTCCAGCGACGCTCCTCAGCCCGGAGCCTCCAGCGACGCCCCTCAGCCCGGGGCCTCCAGCGACGCCTCTCAGCCCGGGGCCTCCAGCGACGTCCCTCAGCCCGGGGCCTCCAGCGACGTCCCTCAGCCCGGGGCCTCCAGCGACGTCCCTCAGCCCGGGGCCTCCAGCGACGCCTCTCAGCCCGGGGCCTCCAGCGACGCCTCTCAGCCCGGGGCCTCCAGCGACGCCTCTCAGCCCGGGGCCTCCAGCGACGCCTCTCAGCCCGGGGCCTCCAGCGGCACCTCTCAGCCCGGGGCCTCCAGCAACGCCCCTCAGCCCGGGGACTGTCGTGGACGAATCAGAATTAGTTGGGTAACATAGATAATTAAGATGTTTTATTAGTATAATAAGCTTATTTGAGGTACTTGTCATTAGAAAGTGTCCATTGGACTCTGGTGTCTTTTCAGTTGCACGTCTACCTTAGCTGGGGCTCAGACACTTGGGGCCCAGAGAGGGGAGAGGCCAGACTTGTCGTCATGGGAATGTGTCTTTACTTATTCTTAAACCATGTGAAGGGATGGCGTGATTAATGGGGAACCAATGACTTGTCTCCACAATGTCTGTGAGCAAGTCACTCCCTCATTTTCTTTATTGTGGGGAGGATTAAGGCAGTAAATGGACCCTTGTATGTCCTCTCTTAGATCTCACACTTATCCTGTGATAATATATGGCCTAGAGGCTCACTCCCCCCAGTGAGCCTGTCCAGGAGTGGGGTCAAGAGGGGGTTTGCTTGAGATGGGAGTATCTAGAGTTGACAATTGATATATGCCATTGGATGAAATAGTTCTGTTCAATACCGTACCAGGGAGGGACGGTTCTAAGGAGACCAGATACTGGGCTATACCATTAATCCTGTTGACCAAGCAGTTACTGTCTGATGTGTTTTATGGATATCTGTCATACAAAACGTAACCTTTGTGAACTGTTACTAAGTATCTGTGGTTTGTCAATGTACGTTGAAGGGGGTATCGTTGCTATAAAAGATCCCTGTAGCAATTCTGTAATCACCTTCCTGGTTCATTCGAGAGAATGCATTATTGGGGGTCAAGAACTTTTGCAAAAGTATCTTAATTAAGTATTAAAGATGTAGTTTTAACTCGGACTGGTGTGTTTGTAACTCTTCATTTGGTAATGCAGAAATTAGCCACCACAGGACTCCAGCGACGCCTCTCAGCCCGGGGCCTCCAGCGACGGTCTGCAGCCCTGAGTCTTCAGCGACGGTCTGCAGCCCAGAGTCTTCAGCGACGGTCTGCAGCCCAGAGTCTTCAGCGACGGTCTGCAGCCCAGAGTCTTCAGCGACGGTCTGCAGCCCAGGGCCTTCTGTGACGGTCTGCAGCCCAGAGCCTCCGGCGGGGGTTGGCAGCGCAGAACGGGGGCTACACCCGGAGCCAGAGCCACCTCCGTAGCTGGAAGATTGGCGGAAGGGTTGGGTGTAGCACAGGAACCGTCATAGACGGTGGCCACCCTCCCTTCCCTCCCTTTAGGTTTGGGGTTGTTTTTGTGGGGGTTTTGTTTGAGGTACAGTCGGGGTCTGCACCTTCGGGGGGGGGGGGGGGGGGTGGGGGGGGGTTACTGTCACGTCCTGACCAGGTAAAAGGGTCATTTGCCATAGTAGAATGGTCAGGGCGTGGCAGGGGGGTTGTTTTGTGTGTTTTGGGGTTTGTTGGTTTCTAGGGGAATGTGTTGTAGTTTTCATTTTATATGTTTCGTTTTCCAGGTTTGGCCGAGTATGGTTTCCAATCAGAGGCAGGTGTCTTTCATTGTCTCTGATTGGAAGCCATACTTAGGCAGCCTGTTTTCCTTTGGGTTTTGTGGGTGGTTGTTTCCGTATAGTCGTTGTACCTTACGGAACTGTTGTTTGTCGTTTGGTTATTTTGTTCAAGTGTTCTCTCAAAATAAAAGAAGATGAGCACTATACACGCTGCGTCTTGGTTTGTTCAAAACGACGCCTGTGACACTGTCAGGAGGAATGGGCCAAAATTCACCCAACTTATTGTGGGGAACTTGTGGAAGGCTACCCAAAATGTTTGACCCAAGTTAAACAATTTAAAGGCAATGCTACCAAATAATAATTGAGTGTATGTAAACTTCTGACCCACTGGGAATGTGATGAAAGAAATAAAAACTGAAATAAATCATTCTCTCTACTATTATTCTGACATTTCACATTTCACATAAAATAAAGTGATGATCCTAACTGACCTAAGACAGGGAATTTTTACTAGGATTAAATGTCAGGAATTGTGAAAAACTGAGTTTAAATGTATTTGGCTTAGGTGTATGTAAACTTCCAACTTCAACTGTAGCTAAATGAGAGAGCAGCAGTGTGATTCACATCAATGCGCTATGTAGATATCAATAAAAAGTAATATCCGTATCGCAGTAGACTACACCACTGCTGTCATCCTTACCTCCAAGTGTATATTCAAATTGGATAATCTTTGGATGCCGACAGCAGTCGCACAATTGGAAGACATAACTTGGACTGTAGCCTATAATAACCTATTCCTGCTCTTTTCCCACGATTCATCAAACACATTTGGTGTGTCATCCTAGTGGACTCTGACTTGTGGACAGACAGTTACTACACAGTCACTACAGCACACAGTTCCTACACAGTCACCACAGCACACAGTTACTACACAGTCACCACAGCACACAGTTACTACACATTCACCACAGCACACAGTTACTACACAGTCACCACATTACACAGTTCCTACACAGTCACCACAGCACACAGTTACTACACAGTCACCACAGCACACAGTTACTACACAGTCACCACAGCACACAGTTACTACACAGTCACCACAGCACACAGTTACTATGCAGTAACCGCAGCACAGAGTTACTACACAGTCACCACAGCACACAGTTACTACACAGTCACCACAGCACACAGTTACTACACAGTCACCACAGCATACAGTTACTACACAGTCACCACAGCACACAATTGATTGGATGATTATGGTTTTTACAATACACAACATGTATTAGAGAGACTGAACTTTGGACTGATAAAAGAGCATTCAGAATGATAATGGGGTTTCAAATGCTCATAGACTTGGATAACTCAGGTTTCACTTTCATATTTCATCTGCTTTGGATCAAGTTTATTTGAACAATGTTACTTTTTCTTTCTCCTATTAAAAGTCTTCCTACTGTGTCTTAAATTCTATGTTTAGAATTGTTCTGGTCTAACCTGTATCTCAGTCCTCTCTGCTGCAGCTGACACTGTATCATGGCCTTTATGTTTATCCATCATACATTGATACGAGATCCACTGTTGATCGGTACGACAGTAAACCTCCAGCAGTTGGTCATGATGAGAGCAGATGTTCTCCTGTAGTTGTGCGGTGGCTTTGACCAGCTTGTGTTTCTTTAGTACAGGAACATCATAGTGAGGTTGGAGGTGAGTCTCACAGTAAGACACCACACACACCAGACAGGACATGAGGGCTTTCTGCTTTCTGGTCCCAGTGCAGTAATCACACGCCACATCTCCAGGTCCAGCATAGCACAGAGCAGGGGGAGCAGCCTGGAGTCCTGTCTTCTTCAGTGTCTCCACCACCTCAGCCAACATGTTGTTTTTCCTCAGAGTAGGCCTTGGAGTGAAGGTCTGATTGCACTGAGGACAGCTGTAGATGCCCTGGTCATCCTGATCCCAGTAGCCCTCAATACAGCTTCTACAGTAACTGTGTCCACAGGGAATAGCCACCGGCTCCTTCAGTAGATCCAGACAGACAGAACAACAGAACTGGTCTTTCTCCAGCAGAACTCCCTGCTGAGCCATTTAGACTGTTGTTGTTCACTCTCACACAGACAGACGACAGAGAGACTCAGATCAGTTTCGTTTCCTCAGAAGAGAGTTTGTGGGAGGGGGAGGGACTTCCTGGTTCTGCTAGAGGGTGGAGTTAGAGAAGCAGAGGGAGGAAGGGAGAGAGAGAGAGAAATGAGAGAGAGGGAAAACAAGATCCAGCTTACAGTTACTACACATTCACCACAGCACACAGTTACTACACATTCACCACAGCACACAGTTACTACACATTCACCACAGTACACAGTTACTACACAGTCACCGCAGTACACAGTTACTACACAGTCACCACAGCACACAATTACTACACAGTCACCACATTACACAGTTCCTACACAGTCACCACAGCACACAGTTACTACACAGTCACCACAGCACACAGTTACTACACAGTCACCACAGCACACAGTTACTACACAGTCACCACAGCACACAGTTACTACACAGTCACCACAGCACACAGTTACTACATAGTCACCAAAGCACACAGTTCCTGCACAGTCACCACAGCACACAGTTACTACACATTCACCATAGCACACAGTTAGTACACAGTCACCACAGCACACAGTTACTACACATTCACCACAGCACACAGTTACTACACATTCACCGCAGCACACAGCTACTACACAGTCACCACAGCACACAGTTACTACACAGTCACCGCAGTACACAGTTACTACACAGTCACCACAGCACACAGTTACTACACAGTCACCACATTACACAGTTCCTACACAGTCACCACAGCACACAGTTACTACACAGTCACCACAGCACACAGTTACTACACAGTCACCACAGCACACAGTTACTACACAGTCACCACAGCACACAGTTACTACACAGTCACCACAGCACACAGTTACTACATAGTCACCAAAGCACACAGTTCCTGCACAGTCACCACAGCACACAGTTACTACACATTCACCATAGCACACAGTTAGTACACAGTCACCACAGCACACAGTTACTACACATTCACCACAGCACACAGTTACTACACATTCACCATAGCACACAGTTAGTACACAGTCACCACAGCACACAGTTACTACACATTCACCACAGCACACAGTTACTACACATTCACCGCAGCACACAGCTACTACACAGTCACCACAGCACACAGTTCCTACACAGTCACCACAGCACACAGTTACTCTGCAGTCATCACAGCACACAGTTACTACAGTCACCACAGCACACAGTTCCTACACAGTCACCACAGCACACAGTTCCTACACAGTCACCACAGCACAGTTACTACACAGTCACCATAGTACACAGTTACTACACAGCCACCACAGCACACAGTTACGACAAATTCACCACAGCACACAGTTACTATGCAGTCACCGCAGTACACAGTTACTACACAGTCACCACAGCACACAGTTACTACACAGTTACCACATTACACAGTTCCTACACACTGTCACCACAGCACACAGTTACTCTGCAGTCACCACAGCACACAGTTACTACAAAGTCACCACAGCACACAGTTACTACACATTCACCACAGCACACAGTTACTACACAGTTACCACAGCACACAGTTACTACACAGTCACCACAGCACACAGTTACTACACAGTCACCACAGCACACCGTTACTACACAGTCACCACAGCACACAGTTACTACACAGTCACCACAGCACACAGTTACTACACATTCACTACAGCACACAGTTACTACACAGTCACCACAGCACACAATTGATTGGATGATTATGGTTTTTACAATACACAACATGTATTAGAGAGACTGAACTTTGGACTGATAAAAGAGCATTCAGAATGATAATGGGGTTTCAAATGCTCATAGACTTGGATAACTCAGGTTTCACTTTCATATTTCATCTGCTTTGGATCAAGTTTATTTGAACAATGTTACTTTTTCTTTCTCCTATTAAAAGTCTTCCTACTGTGTCTTAAATTCTATGTTTAGAATTGTTCTGGTCTAACCTGTATCTCAGTCCTCTCTGCTGCAGCTGACACTGTATCATGGCCTTTATGTTTATCCATCAGACAATGATAACAGATCCACTGTTGATCGGTACGACAGTAAACCTCCAGCAGTTGGTCATGATGAGAGCAGATGTTCTCCTGTAGTTGTGCGGTGGCTTTGACCAGCTTGTGTTTCTTTAGTACAGGAACATCATTGTGATGTTGGAGGTGAGTCTCACAGTAAGACACCAGACACACCAGACAGGACATGAGGGCTTTCTGCTTTCTGGTCCCAGTGCAGTAATCACACGCCACATCTCCAGGTCCAGCATAGCACAGAGCAGGGGGAGCAGCCTGGAGTCCTGTCTTCTTCAGTGTCTCCACCACCTCAGCCAACATGTTGTTTATCCTCAGAGTAGGCCTTGGAGTGAAGGTCTGATTGCACTGAGGACAGCTGTAGATGCCCTGGTCATCCTGATCCCAGTAGCCCTCAATACAGCTTCTACAGTAACTGTGTCCACAGGGAATAGCCACCGGCTCCTTCAGTAGATCCAGACAGACAGAACAACAGAACTGTTCCTTCTCCAGCAGAACTCCCTGCTGAGCCATTTAGACTGTTGTTGTTCACTCTCACACAGACAGACGACAGAACTCGAGCAAGTTCTGCTATGCAGGAAAATAATCCTGCAACAACTGGAAGTTAAAATTTCATGTGGATTATAATTAATGGACATTTTTGTAGGGGTTGACATTTTTGGTTAAGGGAAATCAATTCTTGGCAGAAAAAGAGTTATGAAATTAAGATCCTACATCTGTACTATTCAAGACAAGCTGACTAGTTCTGTGTAGATTTGAGGTTGTGAACTCACTGACAAGAAATTAAAAAGAACATGGTTCTCTTTTAGCGTTCCCAGGGGAATTGTCTTTGCAGAAGGTTCGTAATAATTTATTCAGAAAGAATCGAGTCTGGGTCCCAGGTCGGATGGACATGGTAAACATATATACTACATGACCAAAAGTATGTGGACACCTGCTTGTCAGACATCTCATTTCAAAATCATGGGCGTTAATATGGAGTTGGTCCCCCCTTTGCTGCAATAATGGTCTCCCCTCTTCTGGAAAGGCTTTCCACTAGATGTTGGAACATTGCTGAAGGGACTTGCTTCCGTTCAGCCACAAAAGCATTAGTGAGGTTGGACACTGATGTTGGATGATTAGGCCTGGCTCACAGTCGTTCCAATTCAACCCAATGGTGTTTGATGGGGTTGAGGTCAGGGCTATGTGCAGGCCAGTCAAGTTCTTCCACACCGATCTCGACAAACCATTTCTGTATGGACCTCGCTTTGTGTACGGGGGCATTGTCATGCTGAAACAGGAAAGGGCCTTCCCCATATTGCTGCCACAAAGTTGGAAGCACAGAATCATCTAGAAGGGCCTAGCCCGAACCATGAAAAACAGCATAGTAAGTCTGTAATGTAGGTTTTGATCTTGCAGCGGTGGAAACACCCTTTGAAAGTTACTGTAGAAATGGACCCCCCAGTCTCCGAGGGCATCGTTGTTATCCACAACTGGGTTGTGGGCGATGAAGTAGAGCAGATATAAGCCGCGACGTGGGAAGTGGTGGCCAAACTCAATATTACTGAGATCACTAATTGAGTTGAGGGTTGGGGGTCTTCCCAGACCAAGGCCAGTGGAAGCAGCAGGAAAAAGATGAATAGCAGGCCTTCTCTCCCCATGGTGAACCTGTTACAGAGCGATAGTATGACAGGCAGTGTTATCAAGATAAATTGATCAAATAAATGGTAGTTGAAAGTTAAGTTGAAAAAACGTGGAAATTGGGATATTGTGTGTGAACTATCCCAGATATTCATCAACTATTACAGACGTAGTATACTAATGTAGTTAACGTAAGTTCAGTAAGGCTAGTCTGAATGATTATCCTCACATTCTACTTTGATTCAGTAGTAGGCTACAACATAATTCACATCACATCCTTTATCATGGGCACAGCAGGAATTTATATCTGTCACGCTCGTCGACGGTGAAGGAGGACCAAAACGCAGCAGGCATGCGGTTGTTCATTTTGAACATTTAATTAAATCAAAACGAACACAAAAACAACAAACAAGAGAGCGAACGATCTACTGACAGTCTGCAAGGCACAAGGCTAACACAGAACAATCACCCACAAATCACACACACACCCTAATATATGGGACTCTCAATCAAAGGCAAATAGACAACACTTGCCTTCAACTGAGAGTCCCAACCCCAATTAACCAAAACATAGAAACAGACACACTAGACTAAACATAGAATACATGAAAACCAAACAGTGCCCAAAAACCCCGGAATACTTAAATCAAATGCCCCTTCAACAAACACACCACCCCGAACCACATAACACGAATACCCTCTGCCACGTCCTGACCAAACTACAATACCAATTAACCTTATACTGGCCAGGACGTGACAATATCTGTGATGTTTACAAATGTTCTCATCAACAGCACAGCATTATGTCACTCCTCCTCCTTTACTATCAATTAGCCACGTGCGAAATGTCAATCACCTTTACCCTATAGTCAATGAGCACAGCAGAATAATTCATCTTGAAGAAATGTATTCTTAACACTTGGAAATCAATCAATCTGCCATCATTAACACAATGATAAAATCAAATGATTTATTATTTAAATATTAAAAGTGCATGGACAACAGAGAAAAACAAATGGTGTAATTTGAGGCCATGTGGCGAACAATAATGCAGGCACTGGAGATAGGGGTATGAACATGTGGGTGGGCAGTTGGGGTGTATTCGATGTTTGTGTGCGTCTGTATGTTGTGGTTCGTATGTGTATGTTTGTAATTGTTTGGGGAAAAAGTGAATAAATAAAATATACTGTAGATATAAAATAATAATGGAACCTCACCACTCTTGCTAAATAACCTATGGGAATCCCTGTACGATGATCAGCTTGCTCTCCTCTCAACAACGGCCGTACATCTTGTGATGTATTTAAATGATTGTTTACCCCTGTTCTGTCTCTCGCTGTCTTGCAGCAAGTGTTACCGTCAACCCACCACCTCCCCACCCACCACCTCCCCACCCAGCACCTCCCCACCCACCACCTCCCCACCCACCACCTCCCCACCCAGCACCTCCCCACACACCGCCTCCCCACCCACCGCCTCCCCACCCACCGCCTCCCCACCCACGCCTCCCCACCCACCACCTCCCCACCCAGTACCTCCCCACCCACCACCTTCCCACCCAGCACCTCCCTACCCAGCACCTCCCCACCCAGCACCTCCCCACCCAGCACCTCCCCACCCACCACCTCCCCACCCAGCACCTCCCCACCCACCACCTCCCCACCCACCACCTCCCCACCCAGCACCTCCCCACCCACCACCTCCACACCCACCACCTCCCCACCCACCACCTCCCCACCCACCCCCACCAGCTGAAGTCCTGTAATTGGAACCTCTCACTATGAGCGGTGCGGGGGGTTTCCATGCCAGCTGCCCACCAAAGGGCTACTTGCCAAGCCAGCATCTGGCTCCGGGGGTAATCCTTCACAGACAAAGCCATCCTCTAAACTATTTTAAAAGTTTCATATTCATGTGTTGTCTCTGTTGTTTATTCAGTTAAGCCGTTTACTTGACTGGACTGATTTAACTTTGGTCTCTTACCTGGTCCTGGTGAACAATCTACCACTCTAGTGAGCCCAGTACTAGTAATGGGGTGGGGATCCCTATTCAATCCCAGCATGGGGCCTGTGTATATCATAAATAATACATAACAAATACAAAAGTAGTTCAGAATTCCGTTCTCCTTAAATAAACTCTACTTTATCTCCCTGCTTTTGCTCCTATCCTGCCATCTTCTTTAAAAAAAATCTACTCATGTCACTAAATGTTCCAATAGCTGAAAATCGGGTTGATCAACAACAACCTAGTTTAGTGGCAGATTATGTAAATGTGTATATGTACTGTACTATATTATGTACAGGTATATGCCTCTGAAAATGTGTATTGAAAACAGGGTTATAGTACAGAATAAGGGTTCTGCAACAGAACTAAACACAACAGCTAGCCTAGCGTCTGTCTGTCTCAGCCAAAGCTAACAGTACAGTCATCATTTCCAGACACATTCTGTATGGGTCAGGGGTCATCATAATGCTGATTGGTTAAACAATCTGTCCTTGGTTACACCGTTAGAGTGACAATAGCAGAGGTGCATAAAGATGTTGGCCCACAAGTCCTTGTTTTAAGTGTGTGTATGTGTCAGCCAAAATGTTGAAAACAGTCTCAATGCTCAAAACGCTATGGTGCTAAAAACAGCCACAAAATAAAAACTGGATTATAAAGAGGAATTTATTACTGGATTATAAAGAGGAATTTATTCATCATTTAAAAATAATAATAATTCTAGAGTATTTTACTGTACACTTCATGTGCATCACAGCAGGCTGCTGAGAGGAGAACTGCTCATAATAATGGCCGGAAAGGAGAAATTGGAATGGCATCAAACACATAGAAACCATATGTTTGATGTATTTGATACCATTCCACTGATTCCGCTCTAGCCATTACCACAAGCCTGTCCTCCCAAATTAAGGTGCCACCAACCTCCTGTGATGTGCATAGTTTCCAGTGCTGGTTAAGTTGTTGGCTATCATCAAGGGAGAAATCAAAAAGCAGGACCCCTGATTTTGCTGACATCATTTCATTAGCTTTTTTTTATCATCATATTTAGTAGTTTTCTAAATAGTTCAGTATGCAGTAGTTACAAATGTATCAGTTTGATTTAGTAAGAGTGTAACAGTGAAAGACAAACACATTCATAATCAACCATTACTTGGAATTGTACCATGTTTCTATCCACTGATCATTCATAGAGCCTCTCTCTGGGGTGCATCTCAATAATGTGAAAAAAGGAAAGGAAACAAGGAAAGGAAGCTCCTTTAGAGTATGGAGATGTGTCCTCACAGCTGACTCCTGTGTTTCAGGGTATTCCTGATCCAATCAAACAGGTCCACATGTGTGTGAGCCAACTGTGTCACAGCACAGTAGTCAACCAGCAACTCATACAGCTCACCTGAAACAGGGGAGAGGAATCAATCAATCAAACTTGATTTACACGGCCACTAGGAGGATATGAGGTTTGACTAAACACAGTGAAGGGAAGGAGGACTTTCAGATCAGGTTCCACCTCCTGCAGTCTAATATTTACTATAGTTACTCACCCACTGTAGTTCTGTGTGTACTAACTCACCCACTGTAGTTCTGTGTGTACTAACTCACCCACTGTAGTTCTGTGTGTACTAACTCACCCACTGTAGTGCTGTGTGTACTAACTCACCCACTGTAGTTCTGTGTGTACTAACTCACCCACTGTAGTTCTGTGTGTACTAACTCACCCACTGTAGTTCTGTGTGTACTAACTCACCCACTGTAGTTCTGTGTGTACTAACTCACCCACTGTAGTTCTGTGTGTACTAACTCACCCACTGTAGTTCTGTGTGTACTAACTCACCCACTGTAGTTCTGTGTGTACTAACTCACCCACTGTAGTTCTGTGTGTACTAACTCACCCACTGTAGTTATGTGTGTACTAACTCACCCACTGTAGTTCTGTGTGTACTAACTCACCCACTGTAGTTCTGTGTGTACTAACTCACTCACTGTAGTTCTGTGTGTACTAACTCACCCACTGTAGTTCTGTGTGTACTAACTCACCCACTGTAGTTCTGTGTGTACTAACTCACCCACTGTAGTTATGTATGTACTAACTCACCCACTGTAGTTCTGTGTGTTCTAACTCATCCACTGTAGTTCTGTGTGTACTAACTCACCCACTGTAGTTCTGTGTGTACTAACTCACCCACTGTAGTTCTGTGTGTACTAACTCACCCACTGTAGTTCTGTGTGTACTAACTCACCCACTGTAGTTATGTGTGTACTAACTCACCCACTGTAGTTCTGAGTGTGACCAGTAGGTGGTGCATGTTCTTCAGCTCTCTCTCCAAGCTGAGGTTATTGAATGTGAAGAAGGCCACGCCCCTCTTGGCCCTGGCTGCAGCCATCAGCTGGATCAGAGCTGGGAGGGGAAAAACAACCAATCTGATCACAGTATTATTTTGTGTGAATTTTCAGAGTGGGTCTCTGTGGAATATCCTGTGGGTAGAGTTGAGTTAGTGTTTGGGGGGTTAGGAGCCAGGGTCAACAGTTAGGGGTACCTTTAACTTAAGGGTCAGCGGTTAACAGTTAGGGGTACCTTTAAGTAAGGGGTTAACAGTTAGGGGTACCTTTAAGTAAGGGGTTAACAGTTAGGGGTAGATTTAAGTAAGGGGTTAACAGTTAGGGGTACCTTTAAGTAAGGGGTTAACAGTTAGGGGTACCTTTAAGTAAGGGGTTAACAGTTAGGGGTACCTTTAAGTAAGGGGTTAACAGTTAGGGGTAGCTTTAAGTAAGGGGTTAACAGTTAGAGGTACCTTTAAGTAAGGGGTTAATAGTTAGGGGTACCTTTAAGTAAGGGGTTAACAGTTAAGAGTACCTTTAAGTAAGGGGTTAACAGTTAGGGGTACCTTTAACTTAAGGGTCAGCGGTTAACAGTTAGGGGTACCTTTAAGTAAGGGGTTAACAGTTAGGGGTACCTTTAAGTAAGGGGTTAACAGTTAGGGGTACCTTTAAGTAAGGGGTTAACAGTTAGAGGTACCTTTAACTTAAGGGTCAGCGGTTAACAGTTAGGGGTAGATTTAAGTAAGGGGTTAACAGTTAGGGGTACCTTTAAGTAAGGGGTTAACAGTTAAGAGTACCTTTAAGTAAGGGGTTAACAGTTAGGGGTACCTTTAAGTAAGGGGTTAACAGTTAGAGGTACCTTTAACTTAAGGGTCAGCGGTTAACAGTTAGGGGTACCTTTAAGTAAGGGGTTAACAGTTAGGGGTACCTTTAAGTAAGGGGTTAATAGTTAGGGGTACCTTTAAGTAAGGGGTTAACAGTTAGGGGTAGCTTTAAGTAAGGGGTTAACAGTTAGAGGTACCTTTAAGTAAGGGGTTAATAGTTAGGGGTACCTTTAAGTAAGGGGTTAACAGTTAAGAGTACCTTTAAGTAAGGGGTTAACAGTTAGGGGTACCTTTAAGTAAGGGGTTAACAGTTAGGGGTACCTTTAAGTAAGGGGTTAACAGTTAGGGGTACCTTTAAGTAAGGGGTTAACAGTTAGGGGTACCTTTAAGTAAGGGGTTAACAGTTAGGGGTACCTTTAAGTAAGGGGTTAACAGTTAGAGGTACCTTTAAGTAAGGGGTTAACAGTTAGGGGTACCTTTAAGTAAGGGGTTAATAGTTAGGGGTACCTTTAAGTAAGGGGTTAACAGTTAAGAGTACCTTTAAGTAAGGGGTTAACAGTTAGGGGTACCTTTAAGTAAGGGGTTAACAGTTAGGGGTAGATTTAAGTAAGGGGTTAATAGTTAGGGGTACCTTTAAGTAAGGGGTTAACAGTTAAGGGTACCTTTAAGTAAGGGGTTAACAGTTAAGAGTACCTTTAAGTAAGGGGTTAACAGTTTGGGGTACCTTTAAGTAAGGGGTTAACAGTTAAGAGTACCTTTAAGTAAGGGGTTAACAGTTAGGGGTACCTTTAAGTAAGGGGTTAATAGTTAGGGGTACCTTTAAGTAAGGGGTTAACAGTTAGGGGTACCTTTAAGTAAGGGGTTAATAGTTAGGGGTACCTTTAAGTAAGGGGTTAACAGTTAAGAGTACCTTTAAGTAAGGGGTTAACAGTTAGGGGTACCTTTAACTTAAGGGTCAGCGGTTAACAGTTAGGGGTACCTTTAAGTAAGGGGTTAACAGTTAGGGGTACCTTTAAGTAAGGGGTTAACAGTTAAGAGTACCTTTAAGTAAGGGGTTAACAGTTAGGGGTACCTTTAAGTAAGGGGTTAACAGTTAAGGGTACCTTTAAGTAAGGGGTTAATAGTAAGGGGTACCTTTAAGTAAGGGGTTAACAGTTAAGGGTACCTTTAAGTAAGGGGTTAACAGTTAGGGGTAGATTTAAGTAAGGGGTTAACAGTTAGGGGTACCTTTAAGTAAGGGGTTAACAGTTAGGGGTACCTTTAAGTAAGGGGTTAACAGTTTGGGGTACCTTTAAGTAAGGGGTTAATAGTTAGGGGTACCTTTAAGTAAGGGGTTAACAGTTAGGGGTACCTTTAAGTAAGGGGTTAATAGTTAGGGGTACCTTTAAGTAAGGGGTTAACAGTTAAGAGTACCTTTAAGTAAGGGGTTAACAGTTAGGGGTACCTTTAAGTAAGGGGTTAATAGTTAGGGGTACCTTTAAGTAAGGGGTTAACAGTTAGGGGTAGATTTAAGTAAGGGGTTAACAGTTAGGGGTACCTTTAAGTAAGGGGTTAACAGTTAGGGGTACCTTTAAGTAAGGGGTTAATAGTTAGGGGTACCTTTAAGTAAGGGGTTAACAGTTAGGGGTACCTTTAAGTAAGGGGTTAACAGTTAAGAGTACCTTTAAGTAAGGGGTTAATAGTTAGGGGTACCTTTAAGTAAGGGGTTAACATTTAGGGGTACCTTTAAGTAAGGGGTTAACAGTTAGGGGTACCTTTAAGTAAGGGGTTAACAGTTAGGGGTACCTTTAAGCAAGGGGTTAACAGTTAGGGGTACCTTTAAGTTTGTGGTCTCCATTGAAGGCTCCGCAGCCCCAGTTGCCCGTGGCGATGTCAGGAAGGAAGTCTGGGTGAGTGTTGTCATCTGCCTTAAAGCCACAGTACGCCTGAGGGAGGATATTACAGGAGACCACCGACATCAGATTTATCTCCAGCCCTGCTCTAGCTAGCACACCTGATTCAACTAATCAGCTGTAATCTGGCCCCTACAGGAGAGGAGGGTTGTCTCTCACCTTGTTGAGTTCCCTGGTGACCTGTTTCATGTTGTACTGTTCTCTCTGGTTTCTGAAGTGGAGAGCATCCATGGCCACAATCTGCCTGTGTAGCCTCTGCCACTCATCCCTGCAAACACAGGCAGAGCAATCAGGGATTTTAGCGGGTACGTGAGTGAGTGAGTGAGTGTGTGTGTGAGTGAGTGAGTGAGTGAGTGAGATAGTGAGTGAGTGAGCTCACCTCTCAATGTTGTCTCTGTGAGGCCCTACCCACTTAAAAGTGTCGCTGTAGCCACTGTACTGACTGAACTGTTGAGAACCTACAGAGAGAGAGAGAGATGTGAAGGAGGGAAAGGGAGAGGAGGAGAGATGATATTACCTGTGATCACACACACACACCTGTGATGAAGAGACACTCATTGTCTCCTAGTTTCTCAGTGAAGAGTCGAGATACGATGAGTTCTGGGTTCATCAGGAACAGAATCTCCTCCTGAACCAGACCTGAGCCCAACACTCCACCTCCTATCATGTTACAGGCAAAGTCCACCTGCAACACACACACACACACACACACACACACACACACACACACACACACACACACACACACACACACACACACACACACACACACACACACACACACACACACACACAAAATTCCGTCCCATTCAAAAGCCTATTTTCCCTAACCCCTAAACCTAACCTTAACCCAACTAACAAAATGTCCCCAGTTGTGGGGACTTCTGGTTCCTGGAAGTATAGTTAAACACGTCCACAGCATTACACACACATATATTATTACACATATACAAACTACCACCACACACACACGCACACACACACACACACACACACACACACACACACACACACACACACACACACACACACACACACACACACACACACACACACACACACACACACCACACACACACCACACACACACACACACACCTGTAGCATCCCTGCTCCCTGTTCCTCTATGCAGCCTGCTGAGGTGACGTGGAGTTTAGGAACAGTCTCCTTACAACTGACACACAGAGAAAGACAAGAGGGGACATATTAAGTTTGTCTGTGTGTTTGTGTGTGTGTGCGCGTGCGCGTGCGCATGTGTGTGTGTGTGTGTGTGTGTGTGTGTGCATGTGTGTGTGAGTTCACCTCCTCCAGTTGGGCATGTCTCTGTCTCTGATGTAGCGCCTCTCAAAGGTCACCAGTCCACTGGGCCTGGTCGCTGTCATGGCAACAACAAGGGTTAAAGTTCAGACAGGTAAATCTGGTTCCCACAGCAACTATTATCAGAGGGTATTCCTCATCGACACTCATCAGACAGTCTTAAATAGGTTCCTGTAACCTACATAATACACTCATTCTGTACCCTACAGTACTTGTATTCCAGTCATTATAGTGACTATAGTAGTGTGTGGTAGTAACTTACCTGGGTCTGTGACAGTGTGGAAGTAATGAAGGAGGGCTCTCAGCTTCTCTCTCTTCCTCTCAGACCACTTTTCAAACAGACTGACAACACAGAGAGATAGAGTGGTCACATGTTATCATCTGTTGAAGTTGGAATACTTTGTGTTTGTCTCTATGTGTGTGTGGGTCCTCAGTGGAGTTTGTTGTGTGTGTTCTGACCTGTTAAAGTTGATGGTGGGGTAGTTGTGGTACTCTGCTCTGGGGTTGGGGGAGTTGCGGTGGGGGAAGGTGCAGTAGAAGGCGTTGGCCAGCAGACAAGCTATCTGACCCTGGGACAACGTGATGGACTGAGTCTGGCCCTTCTGGAGTAGAGGGATAGCCTACACACACACACACACACACACACACACACACACACACACACACACACACACACACGCACACACACACACACGCACGCACGCACGCACGCACGCACGCACGCACGCAAGCGGACACACACACATTTAACCTTTTGGGGCTCGGGGGCAGTATTGAGTAGAGAACACACACCTTTACAATCTGTACCCTACATAGTACTGTCATGACTGTCCTGATCAGGTCAGGGTACAGGAGACCACCACCCTACAGATTATCTCCCAAAACCCCAACAGAGGAGGAGAGATCTAGGGGTCTGAAGATGTGGGGGTTTTATGACCCCTCACGCCATAATAAACCTTAGGCCACAGAGAAATTCCTTTGTCCTCACAATGGAATTCTGGCCTCAGAACATTAAACATGCAATAAAGGGACTTTGGAACAATGGTTTCCGTCAGCCACAATGGTGGTCATGACGAGAGGTGGAATATGAAAATGTATGTAACTTTTGAATTGTTATTAAAGGTTAAGAGATGACGTTATTATGAAAACATTGTACCTTTAAGAGTTTTCCCAGTATATGCCTGATGTTTATACATTGTACGTTGTGTGGAAAATATCCAAATCAAAGAGAATGTTTTGGTAAAGATGAGATGTGAAGGTAGTGTCTAAAATAGGATTTTAGTCAAATCTAGGCCTTGCCCCTTAACTTGGTCCGCCCAGAGAATTGCCCTAAAGGCGGTTACGCCCACTTCTGACCTGAGGGTATAAGACAGGAGAGTGAAGAATTAACATAGGAGACTAATTGACCCCAAGCTGCAGCGAAGGTCTAACAAAGTCAACGAACCCCAAAACGAAACACAAGGTTGAAGACAAAGAAATATTTTTCTACACGAGCTACGGACGAGTAGCTGTGTCTAAGCGGGTGAATTCAAGCCGAACCACCTCCACTCCCCATTGAATCGTGGTATATACACCGTTCGAGTCCGAAGCTGTGAGCTCTGAGCTACAGAGCTGTCTGTCCTCAGAAGACCCCTTTCAGATCAAGGGCGAGGGATCAGACCACTAAGCCAAGAAGGACACTGACATCGTGAGGACAACCAGAGAGTTGCGCCGGAGAAGTGCGTCATTGAGAAGCCTAAACGACCCACGCGGAGCTTCCCACCTGAGACCTGCAACACGTAATTACATCATTATATTCTGACCCATAAGAGCGGCAGTTCGGGGCAAGGCTAGGTTTAAATAAGCATGGCTGACAAATGAACCCAAATGTATATTTCTCTCGTGTACTTTCTTGGTTTCTCTCTCTTCTAAATCCCCATTTTGGGTAACACGTGGCATAGTGTGTTGGCCCGTTATACTAAGTCCTTATCAATAGCTATACTGTGTTTTGTGTATGTGTATTTTTATCATCATTTTAGCTTGCTAGTAAATAAATAATCAACTAAGATTGGTGTGGTAAACTCATTGGTGAAGCCCGGGTCCGTGCAGATTCCCAGATTATGCGACGTTCAGAATGAGACTGTAGAGGAAATTGATTAATTTAGCGACTGTTGTAAAATCGATATTCTGATATCCTTTGAGTTAATTTGGGAAATAGAAACTCAATCAAAATACTGTTCCCATGGTGCCCCAGGTTGATGAGTTAATAATTGCTTGATTCAGTGCTTAATTCATTTAATCACGCAATTATAAACCGTTAATCATTCGATGAGCAACAGTCGTCACATTAACTAATACAACGTCACGACAGTACACTACATCTGTACCCTACATAGTACACTATCGCTGTACCCTACATGGTATACTACCTCTGTACCCTACATAGTACACTACCTCTGTACCCTACATAGTACACTACCTCTGTACCCTACATAGTACACGACATCTGTACCCTACATAGTACACTACCTCTGTACCCTACATAGTACACTACCTCTGTACCCTACATAGTACACTACCTCTGTACTCTACATAGTACACTATCTCTGTACCCTACATAGTACACTATCTCTGTACCATACATGGTACACTACCTCTGTACCCTACATAGTACACTATCTCTGTACCCTACATAGTACACTACCTCTGTACCCTACATAGTACACTATCATTGTACCCTACATAGTACACTACCTCTGTACTCTACATAGTACACTATCTCTGAACCCTACACAGTACACTACCTCTGTACTCTACATAGTACACTACCTCTGTACCCTACATAGTACACTACCTCTGTACTCTACATAGTACACTACCTCTGTACCCTACATAGTACACTACCTCTGTACTCTACATAGTACACTACCTCTGTACCCTACATAGTACACTACCTCTGTACCCTACATAGTACACTATCTCTGTACTCTACATAGTACACTACCTCTGTACTCTACATAGTACACTACCTCTGTACTCTACATAGTACACTACCTCTGTACCCTACATAGTACACTACCTCTGTACTCTACATAGTACACTACCTCTGTACTCTACATAGTACACTACCTCTGTACTCTACATAGTACACTACCTCTGTACCCTACATAGTACACTACCTCTGTACTCTACATAGTACACTACCTCTGTACTCTACATAGTACACTACCTCTGTACCCTACATAGTACACTATCTCTGTACCCTACATAGTGCACTACCTCTGTACTCTACATAGTACACTACCTCTGTACCCTACATAGTACACTACCTCTGTACTCTACATAGTACACTACCTCTGTACCCTACATAGTACACTACCTCTGTACTCTACATAGTACACGATTTCTGTACTCTACATAGTCCTCTGTACCCTACATAGTACACTACCTCTGTACCCTACATAGTACACTACCTCTGTACCCTACATAGTACACTACCTCTGTACCCTACATAGTACACTATCTCTGTACTATACATAGTCCTCTGTACCCTACATAGTACACTACCTCTGTACCCTACATAGTCCTCTGTACCCTACATAGTACACTACCTCTGTACCCTACATAGTACACTACCTCTGTACCCTACATAGTACACTACCTCTGTACCCTACATAGTCCTCTGTACCCTACATAGTACACTACCTCTGTACCCTACATAGTACACTACCTCTGTACCCTGCATAGTACACTACCTCTGTACCCTGCATAGTATACTACCTCTGTACCCTAGATAGAACACTACCTCTGTACCCTACATAGTACACTACCTCTGTACCAATCATAGTACACTACCTCTGTACCCTTCATAATACACTACCTCTGTACCCTACATAGTACACTACCTCTGTACCCTACATATTACACTACCTCTGTACCCTACATAGTGCACTACCTCTTTACCCTACATAGTACACTACCTCTGTACCCACATAGTACACTACCTCTGTACCCTACATAATACACTACCTCTGTACCCTATTCCACTACCTCTGTACCCTACATAGTGGAGAGGGTGGAGAGGGTGGAGAGTTTTAAGTTCCTCGGCATAAACATCACGGACAATCTGAAATGGTCCACCCACACAGACAGTGTGGTGAAGAAGGCGCAGCAGCGCCTCTTCAACCTCAGGAGGCTGAAGAAATTCGGCTTGTCACCAAAAACACTCAAACTTTTACAGATGCACCATCGAGAGCATCCTGTCGGGCTGTATCACCGCCTGGTACGGCACCTGCTCCGCCCACAACCGTAAGGCTCTCCAGAGGGTAGTGAGGTCTGCACAACGCATCACCGGGTGCAAACTACCTGCCCTCCAGGACACCTACACCACCCGATGTCACAGGTAGGCCAAAAAGATCATCAAGGACAACAACCACCCGAGCCACTAACTGTTCACCCCGCTATCATCCAGAACGCGAGGTCAGGACAGGTGCATCAAAGCTGGAACCGAGAGACTGAAAAACAGTTTCTATCTCAAGGCCATAAGACTGTTAAACAGCCATTACTAGCATTGAGTGGCTGCTGCCAACATACTGACTCAACTCAAGCCACTTTAATAATGGGAAAATTGATGTAATCAATTTATCACTTGCAACTTTATATTATTTATATTAGATAATGTTTGCATACCCTACATTATTCATCTCATATGTATATACTGTACGCCATACCATCTACTGCATCTTGCCATCTTGATGTAATTAGATGGATCACTAGCCACAATGCCACTTTATATAATGTTTTCATAACCTACATTACTCATCTCATATGTATCTATACTGTACTCTATGCCATCCTGATGTAATGTATCACTAGCCACCTTAAACAATGCTGCTTTATATGTTTTCATACCCTACATTACTCATCTCATATGTATATACTGTACTCCATACCATCTATTACATCTTGCCTACGCCGTTCGGCGATCACTCATTTATATATTTTTATGTACATATTCGTATTCATTCCTTTACACTTGTGTGTACAAGGTAGTTGTTGTGGAATTGTTAGATTACTCGTTAGATATTACTGCATGGTCGGAACTAGAAGCACAAGCATTTCGCTACACTTGCATTAACAGCTGCTAACCATGTATATGTGACAAATGTGATTTGATTTGATTTGATTTAGTACACTACCTCTGTACCCTACATAGTACACTACCTCTGTACCCTACATAACACACTACCTCTGTATCCTACATAACACACTACCTCTGTACCCTACATAACACACTACCTCTGTGCCCTACATAACACACTACCTCTGTGCCCTACATAGTACACTACCTCTGTGCCCTACATGGTACACTACCTCTGTGCCCTACATGGTACACTACCTCTGTGCACTACATGGTACACTACCTCTGTACCCTACATGGTACACTACCTCTGTACCCTACATAGTACACTACCTCTGTACCCTACATAGTACACTACCTCTGTGCCCTACATGGTACACTACCTCTGTACCCTACATAGTACACTACCTCTGTACCCTATTACACTACCTCTGTACCCTACATCGTACACTACCTCTGTACCCTACATAGTTAACTACCTCTGTACCCTACATAGTACACTACCTCTGTATCCTATTACACTACCTCTGTATCCTACATAGTACACTACCTCTGTACCCTACATAGTACACTACCTCTGTACCCTACATAGTACACTATCTCTGTACCCTACATCGTACACTACCTCTGTACCCTACATCGTACACTACCTCTGTACCCTACATAGTACACTACCTCTGTACCCTACATAGTACACTACCTCTGTACCCTACATAGTACACTACCTCTGTACCCTACATAGTGTACATAATGCAGTTCCTATGTTGTTACCTTCTTGATATAGTGAGGCAGGCTGGAGGCCAGCTCTGCTATCTTAGGAAAAACAGACATGTAGTATTTCTCTTCTTTGGGTGATTTCTAGAGGAGAGGGAAAGGAGAATATATCATTGTAAAGGGGCTGTTTTGGTCCTGGATGCTGATTTGTTGATTGCAGGGAGTTATTCACCACAATCCCCGGGTAATGCCTGTTCCATTTGCATTATCCATGTGCATCCACTGTCCCACAGCCGAGCCAGGCAATTTATAAAGTTAATCTCCCATGGGAAAAAGTGTCAATACATTATTTTCCCATGCTACTAGGCTAGCATTTTGTTTGCAACAGCTGTGGTTTGTCTTAACCTTGCTGCCTGCCTCTCCAACTTGTGCAACAAAGTAGTATCTTTCAGCGATCTCCACTGTGCCATAGAGAGAATAAACATGAGACTTCTCAGCTCCTCTGAGCCAGGCCAATTCATTTATCAGCATCATTATAATGGATATATCAAAAATAAATGGCAATAGAAACAAACGTAAAACAAATGAAAATGGACATAGTTGGCTGTCATTTCAGCTGCTTGATGTGATTCTGTGTTAGCTTTAGCACTCTATTCAATCAGATCCACTTTAGCCGTCATCCGTATAATGGTTATTTTGACCGTGTCGGAGGTGGAACTGCGTTAGAGCTGTCTAATGCACAAGTGGGTCCTGGCATTATACCTAAAAAGGACATTGACAATAGCTGCATGGAGTCTCATTAAGTGAAGAGCATTTCGTATTATTCTGTATGTAAATCAGAGTCAACCATTTAGTTTGATATGTTATGTTACAAAAATGAAAGTAGGGTGGTTGGTCAGGGTGGATGGGTGTGCGTATAATGAGAACGTCTAGCAACCCAAAGGTTGCGAGTTCAAATCTCATCACGGACAACTTTAGCACTTTAGCTAACCCTTCACCTAACTCCTAAACTTAACCCTAACCCCTAGCCTAGCTAACGTTAGCGAGCTAGCTAACAACACCTAGCCACCTAGCTGGAATTCGTAACATATCATATGTTTTGAAAATTCATAACATATTGTACATTTTGAAAATTTAATACGAATTGGGATTTGTAACATACAGTATCATATTAGTGTTCATTGACTACAGCTCAGTGTTCAACATCATAGTGCCCTCAAAGCTCATCACTAAGCTAAGGACCCTGGGACAAAACACCTCCCACTGCAATTGGATCCTGGACTTCCTGACGGCCGCCCCCAGGTGGTAAAGCTAGGCAACAACACATCTGCCCCTCTGAACCTCAACCCGGGGGCCCCTCAGGGGTGCATGCTCAGTCCCCTCCTGTACATTTGACATTTCAGTCATTTTAGCAGACACTCTTATCCAGAGCGACTTACAGTAGTGAATGCATACATTTCATACATTTTTTCTCTGTACTGGTCCCCCGTGGGAATTGAACCCACAACCCTGGCGTTGCAAACACCATGCTCTACCAACTGAGCCACACGGGACCCCCTGTTCACCCATGACTGCTTGGCCAAGCACAACTCCAGCAACATCATTAAGTTTGCTGATGACACAACTGTGGTAGGCCTGATCACGACAACGATGAGACAGCCTATAGGGAGTAGGTCAGAGACCTGGCCATGTGGTGCCAGGAAAACAACCTCTCCCACAACGTGATCAAGACAAAAGAGATGATCGTGGACTACAGGAAAATGAGGGCCAGCATGCCCCCATTCTCATTGACGGGGCTGTAGTGGAGCAGGTTGAGAGCTTCAAGTTCCTTGGTGTCCACATCACCAACAAACTACCATGGTCCATACACACCAAGACAGTCGTGAAGAGGGTACGACAATGCTTATTCCCCCTCAGGAAACTGAAAAGATTTGGCATGGGCCCTCAGATCCTCAAAAAGTTCTAGAGCTGCCGAGAGCATCCTGACTGGTTGCATCACCACCTGGTACGGCAACTGCTCGCCCTCCGACTGTAAGGCACTACAGAGGGTAGTGCGTACGGCCCAGTACATCACTGGGGTAAAGCTTCCTGCCATCCAGGACCTCCATACCAGGCGGTGTCAGAGGTAGGCCCTAAAAATTGCCAAAGACTCCAGCCACCCAAGTCATAGACTGTTCTCTCTGCTACAGAATGGCAAGCGGTACTGGGCGCCAAGTCTCGGACCAAAAGGCTTCTAAGCAGCTTCAACCCCCAAGCCATAAGACTGCTTAACAGCTAATCAAATATCTACCCGGACTATTTGCATTGATCCCCCCACCTTATTACGCTGCTGCTACTCGCTGTTTGCATAGTCACTTTACCCCTACCTACACGTACATATTACCTCAATTACCTCGACTAACCTGTACCCCCGCACATTGACTCGGGACCGGTACTCCCTGTATATAGCCTCGTTATTGTTATTTTATTGTTGCACTTTTATTTTTTTTCTTTAGTTTATTTAGTAAATATTTTCTTAACCCTTATTTTTCTTGAAACTGCATTGTTTGTTAAGGGCTTGTAAGTAAGCATTTTACGGTTTACACCTGTTGTATTTGGAGCATGTGACAAATAAAATTTGATTGGATACGAAATGGGTGAAGGACATCCACAAATGAATACATACCATACGAAACGTAACATATCATACTAAATGGAGTGTCTTGGATTTACCTACAGAATAATACGAAATACACTGAGATCAGGTTGCAATCCCATGCAGCCTTGTTTACAAATTGGAACACTGGAATATGTGAGATGTAATCTACACCTCAATTAGGATAATAGAAATCCTAAAAATGTTGTTGAATGATTTTTCAGTGTGAGCGTAATTATTTCCATACAGAATACACTTTCTCGTTCTGAATGCGAGTGAGATGGGTGTGACGATCGCAAGAGCAGTTGCTCACCAATTTGATGGCTTCAACCCAGTTCCACCTCCGACACCGCCAAAACATCTGATTGAATCTAGGCCTTAGTTGGTTAGCTAGCAAAGAAGAAGTAGCTAGCCTTCATGGCAACCTTTTTGCTTAGAACATTTGGATTGGACGACCAGCTTGTTTGGCTAGCAACTTCAGAATCTCAGAACTAACAACTGGATTTTGCCCGGACTATAATGTCTGGTGGAAAAATGAAATAAAACTAATTTACTTATTAAAATGACTTTTTCAATGAAAGCGTGTCGTTCGTCTTTGTTGGTAACCGTTTTACAAAAGCAATAAGGCCCTCAAACCCGGGAATTATTAGGAATAACACCCTCCTAAGGGCTGTTTCCCCGGCCCTCCGCTCCGTGTCGGGCCCCTCAGGTTCTCATGCCTTATTGCTTAATTCTACATAACAACACCATTAGAGGAAGTTGACATTCACAGTGAAGTGGTAACTGACCTTAACAAAGGTATGCAGGGCATCAAAGGACCATTGAGCTTCATACTTTGGGTTGTATTTCTTTATGGCTTTCTAAGTGGAGAGAAACATGTAGATCACAGTTAAACAGTACTGGTCAAACATGCTAACCCCTCCTTAACTGTTACCCCAAACCCAGGTTAACATGAGGAGGCATGTTAGGAAATGTTAGGATAATAGAGTCGTGTTAGGAAATGTTAGGATGATGGAGACATGTTAGGAAATGTTAGGATAATAGAGGCATGTTAGGAAATGTTAGGATAATAGAGGCATGTTAGCAAATGTTAGGATAATAGAGTCGTGTTAGGATGATGGAGGCATGTTAGGAAATGTTAGGATAATATAGGCATGTTAGGAAATGTTAGGATAATAGAGGCATGTTAGGAAATGTTAGGATAATGGAGGCATGTTAGGAAATGTTAGGATAATAGAGGCATGTTAAGAAATGTTAGGATAATAGAGGCATGTTAGGAAATGTTAGGATGATGGCGGCATGTTAGGAAATGTTAGGATGATGGAGGCATGTTAGGAAATGTTAGGATGATGGAGGCATGTTAGGAAATGTTAGGATAATGGAGGCATGTTAGGAAATGTTAGGATAATAGAGGCATGTTAGGAAATGTTAGGATGATGGAGGCATGTTAGGAAATGTTAGGATAATAGAGCCATGTTAGGAAATGTTAGGATGATGGAGTCATGTTAGGAAATGTTAGGATAATGGAGGTGTGTGTGTGTGTGTCGTACCTCTACGTCACCCACTGATGCAGTGGTCTTCTTGGCCAGACTCTCCAGCTGTTCAGAGACCACCTCCCACCGACTTTGCTCAGAGCTGGTTACCTGGGAAAAGTCAATCAACCAGCTAACCAATAAACCAACTAACCATTCAAGCAAATGACCAATCAACCAACTAACCAATCAACTACCTTAACGCTCAACCAACTAACAAATCAATAATTCAGCCAGCAAACCAATCAATCAATTAACCAATCAACCAATCAATCAATAAACCAATGTATGCATTCACTACTGTAAGTCGCTCTGGATAAGAGCGTCTGCTAAATGACTAAAATGTAAATGTAATCGACAAATAATGTATCTATCATCAGTAAATGAATGAATCAATGAACCCACCCATCCAGTCTTGATGAGGCTTTCTGGTGAGCAGGGCATCTTAACAAAGTCACTGTGCCATACATGATGTCCAGACTGAGGTGTCAATGTCCTTTTATGGTTGAACTCATTCACCTGAATAGGGAGGTAGACAGAGACATGAATGAACACTGAGAGAGAGCAATGATTTCAACACTCCTTGTAGTTTATTTTCTGGTGTAAAGATCCAGGTCACTCTCAGTCGCTTTAAAAACTATATTTTTCATTAAGCTAGACTGTTTTAACTATCTCACTCTACCTCCTCATTCTCTCCATAATCACAAACAAAGACACCACAGTTATTCAGACCAGACAGAGCGATGCCAGAGAGTCTTACATCTATGAGGACGTTGTGAGTTCTGCTGAAGGACAGCTGCTCCAGCTCCACGTGACACTGAGGGACTTTCTTCAGCTCAGAGAGAGAGCAGCACGACCTCTTCTCCTCCTCATCCCTCACTCCTCTCGTTCCATCCCTCTCGCTTTCCCACCCTATATCCATTGCTTCTTCCCTCGCCCCCTCCATCTCTCTTTCCCTTCCTCCATCCCTCTCTCTTTCCCTTCCGCCATTCCTCTCTCCTTTGCTCGCTCCATCCCTGTCTCTTTCCCTTCCTCCATCCCTCTCTCTTTCAGTTGTTCCATCCCTCTCTCCTACCCTTGCTCCATCCATTTCAACTTCCCTCCCTCCATCCCTCTTTTTCTCACTTTCCATTTCCTTATGTTTCTGTCTTTCTTTCTCTTTCTCCCTTTCTCCATCCCTTTCTCTCTCACTGTCTCCGTGCAGTGATTTGGTGACCGGAGTGTTGTCAATATCGACCAGGTTTCCAACAGGGAACTCGCTGCTTGGGCGGCGTTTGACCTCCTGACCCCTGTCCTTGTCCTCCATGGGGTCGTCTTGCTGTAGAGCAGCTTTCATCTGGGAGCTGTGGTTGTTATGACCTGCTATTCCTAGAGAGAGACAGAGAGACAGGAGGACACAGGATGACAATTTGATGCTGTATTTGATAGCTGTAGGACCTTCAATAAGAATAAGTTGATGTTATTATAATCAATCGGTTAAACTTTAATTGCCCCCAGAGGGAAATTTGGTTTGTGAGCAGCGGTAACATGATAGAAATAGTTAATTCAATAGTTAAGAAAGGTAAGAGATTTTGTATTTAAGTAAAGGGCTTCGTTAACACAGGCAGCCCAATTCTGATCTTTTGCACAATTATTGGCAAACAATCTGATCTGATTGTTCAAAAGACAAATAATTGGGCAAAAGATCAGAATTGGACAGCTTGTTTAAACGCAGATTTGGTATTTCCAACCCACCTGTAGTGGAGATCTTGGTCCATTCTCCTTTAAGGAGGTCTTCTACTTTCTCTCTCAACTCAGACACAGACTTACTCACATCTCCAAAGTACTGAAGAGGAAAGACACCGATGCTGGGCAAGTCTGAAGATACACTGGGACTAGAGAGAGACTGATAACTCTGGACACAGAGAGAGAGAGAGAGAGAGAGAGAGAGAGAGAGAGAGAGATTTACATTACTGTAACTTCATATTCATATCATGTATAGGTCTAACAAGACAGTATAGTTACCTGAAGGAAATGGATGTGATCCTCTGTGTGTGAGAGCTGCTCCAGCTCAGCATCTCTCCTCCTCAGCTCAACTATCTCCTGCTCCAGTTGCTCCAGGAGTCCTTCAGCTCGACTCACTTCAGCCTTCTCCTGGGCTCTGATCAGCTCCTTCACCTCGGAGCGCCTTTCCTCCATGGAGCGGATCAGCTCAGTAAAGATCTGATCACTGTCCTCCACGGCTGCATCTGCAGAACGCTGTAAGGAGAGAGAGAGGGAGAGAGAGAGGAGTACATTCCCACATATTCCCACTCTAACTGGGAATCCAGACAGCCCGTTCCCTACAGTGGGACTCAGACAGTGGGACTGAAGAGCGGCAGGAGATTAGGAAGTGCAGCTCAGTTTCCACCTCATTTTGTGGGCAGTGTGTCTTCTCTTGAGAGCCAGGTCTGCCTACGGCTGCCTTTCTCAATAGCAAGGCTATGCTCACTGAGTCTGTACATAGTCAAAGCATTTCTTATTGTTGGGTCAGTGACAGTAGTCACAGTGGTCAGGTATTCTGCCGCTGTGTACTCTCTGTTTATAGACAAATAGCTTTCTAGTTCAGTTTTTTTGTAAATTCTTTCCAGTCTCTCTCTCTCTCTCTCTCTCTCTCTCTCTCTCTCTCTCTCTCTCTCTCTCTCTCTCTCTCTCTCTCTCTCTCTCTCTCACTGATTGACTGGAGGAGGGAAGTGAAATGGTGCATCTCTTCTGGTCAATAATAATACTCACCTTAAGACACTCCACAGCTTGTTGGATCTCCTTCAGCACCTTCTCTCTCTCCTGAACTCTCTGCTGGACCTTCTGCTGTCTCATTCCCAGCTGACTCTGTGGAGAAACAGTCTTTATTGACCTACCAAGTTTTATATGTCCAATAAGTCATAGTAACGAACAGGATAGAAATGAATCTTGAGAAAGTCCCTTTGGAAAACTATGATCTATGTTGTTTGTTAAAAAAGGCCAGCCATCTTAACCTATTTTCTCACCTACATAACCTGTCAATCACTTAGCAAACAGTTACTACACAGTTGAATTCTTAGAGTTTTTACAGTACACAACACGAATCAGAGAGACTGAACATTGGCCTCATTAAAGCTCATTCAGAATGATGTTTTTTTACTTTAGAAAATGCTCATATCCAGAGTGACTTAGATGAGCAATTAGGGTCAAGTGCTTTGCTCAAGGGCATACTGACAGATTTTTCACCTAGTCGGCTCGGGGTTTCAAACCAGCAACCTTTCAATGCTATTAACCAGTAGGCTACCTGCCACCCGTATTCATAAGTCTTCTGCTGTGGATAGATGTAATTTGAATAACTATGTTTATTTCTCACTCCTATTAAACCAACCTTCCTACTTTGTCTTTATTTCTGTGTTTATCAGAGAGTTACCAACAAGTTGTTCTGGTCTAACCTGTATCTCAGTCCTCTCTGCTGCAGCTGACACTGTATCATGGCCTTTATGTTTATCCATCAGACAATGATAACAGATCCACTGTTGATCGGTACGACAGTAAACCTCCAGCAGTTGGTCATGATGAGAGCAGATGTTCTCCTGTAGTTGTGCGGTGGCTTTGACCAGCTTGTGTTTCTTTAGTACAAGAACATCATTGTGATGTTGGAGGTGAGTCTCACAGTAAGACACCAGACACACCAGACAGGACATGAGGGCTTTCTGCTTTCTGGTCCCAGTGCAGTAATCACACGCCACATCTCCAGGTCCAGCATAGCACAGAGCAGGGGGAGCAGCCTGGAGTCCTGTCTTCTTCAGTGTCTCCACCACCTCAGCCAACATGTTGTTTTTCCTCAGAATAGGCCTTGGAGTGAAGGTCTGTCTGCACTGAGGACAGCTGTAGATGCCCTGGTCATCCTGATCCCAGTAGCCCTCAATACAGCTTCTACAGTAACTGTGTCCACAGGGAATAGCCACCGGCTCCTTCAGTAGATCCAGACAGACAGAACAACAGAACTGTTCCTTCTCCAGCAGAACTCCCTGCTGAGCCATTTAGACTGTTGTTGTTCACTCTCACACAGACAGACGACAGAGAGTCTCAGATCAGTTTCGTTTCCTCAGAAGAGAGTTTGTGGGAGGGGGAGGGACTTCCTGGTTCTGCTAGAGGGTGGAGTTAGAGAAACAGAGGGAGGAGACAGAGGGAGGGAGAGACAGAAAGAAATGAGAAAAGGTGTGTGTGTGTGTGTGTGTTTGTGTGTGTGGGGGGGGGGGGGGGGGCATGTGCAGAAGGTAATAACCTCCTCTCTTTATGCCTGTTGTCTTCTCACAGTGATGAGCTCAGGGAGCTGGTATGTAGTGAGATTTCATGCAACCACAGACCACAAGACCACCATCCCACTAACAGCCCAACCCAAGACGCAGTCTCGCAGACACACACACACACACACACAGACAGACAGACAGACAGACAGACAGACAGACAGACAGACAGACAGACAGACAGACAGACAGACAGACAGACAGACAGACAGACAGACAGACAGACAGACAGACAGACAGACAGACAGACAGACAGACAGACAGACAGACAGACAGACAGAGACGCAGTCGCAGACAAAGTCACAGTAATAAATCAAATTGCATTTGTCACATGCTTCGTAAACAACAGGTGTGGACTAGCAGTGAAATGCTTACTTAGGGGCCCTTCCCAACAATGCAGAGAGAACAAAAATAGAGAAATAATAGAAAGTAAAACACTTAACAATAAAGGTAATAATAGATACACAATGAGTAATGATAAGTTGACTATATTCAAGGGGTATCAGTACCGAGTCGATGTGCAGGGGTACAATGTAATTGAGGCAGATACAGTTGAAGTCAGAAGTTTACATACGTTTAGGTTGGAGTCATTAAAACTCGTTTTTCAACCACTCCACAAATTTCTTGTTAACAAACTATAGTTTTGGCAAGTCGGTTAGGACATCTACTTTGTGCATGACACAAGTCATTTTTCCAACAATTGTTTACAGACATATTATTTCACTTATAATTCACTGTATCACAATTCCAGTGGGTCAGAAGTTTACATACACTAAGTTGACTGTGCCTTTAAACAGCTTGGACAATTCCAGAAAATGGTCATGGCTTTTGAAGCTTCTGATAGGCTAATTGACATAATTTGAGTCAATTGGAGTTGTACCTGTGGATGTATTTCAAGGCCTACCTTCAAACTCAGTGCCTCTTTGCTTGACATCATGGGAAAATCAAAAGATCTCAGCCAAGACCTCAGAAAGAAAATGTAGACCTCCACAAGTCTGGTTCATCCTTGGGAGCAATTTCCAAACGCCTGAAGGTACCATGTTCATTTGTACAAACAATAGTACGCAAGTATAAACACCATGGGACCACGCAGCCATCATACCGCTCAGGAAGGAGACGCGTTCTGTCTCCTAGAGATGAACGTACTTTGGTGCGAAAAGTGCAAATCAATCCCAGAACAACAGCAAAGGACCTTGTGAAGATGCTGGAGGAAACAGGTACAAAAGTATCTATATCCACAGTAAAACGAGTCCTTTATCGACGTAACCTGAAAGGCCGCTCAGCAAGGAAGAAGCCACTGCTCCAAAACCGGCATAAAAAAAGCTAGACTACGGTTTGCAACTGCACATGGGGACAAAGATCGTACATTTTGGAGAAATGTCCTCTTGTCTGATGAAACAAATATAGAACTATTTGGCCTATCAAAGCATTTTATGGCTAGAGATGTGAGTGCTGGGGAAATATTTATTTTTATTAATTTAACCTTTATTTAAGTCAGTTAAGAACAAATTGTTTTTTACAATGATGGCCTACCAAAAGGCAAAAGGCCTGGGATTAAAAATAAAAAAATAAATATAGGACAAACCTCACATCACAACAAGAGAAACACCACAACACTACATAAAGAGAGACCTAAGACAACAACATAGCATGGCAGCAACACATGACAACACAGCATGGTAGCAACACAACATGACAACAACATGGTAGAAACACAACATGGCAGCAGCCAACATGGTAGCAGCAGAAAACATGGTACAAATATTATTGGGCACAGACAACAGCACAAAGGGCAAGAAGGTAGAGACAACAATACATCACGAGAAGCAGCCACAACTGTCAATAAGAGTGTCCATTATTGACTCTTTGAATGAAGAGATGGAGATAAAACTTTTGAGTGTTTTTTACAGCTCGTTCCTGTCACTAGTATGTGGAGGATGTGGGCTGCAGTAGATATCTCAGATAGACAGATATCTCTGTCTTCCGACAGGTATACGACAGGTATACGGAGATAACCAGTTTACAGAGGAGTATAGAGTGCAGTGAAGTGTCCTATAAGGAGCATTGGTGGCAAATCTGATGGTCAAATGGTAAAGCACATCTAGCACACCCTTACGGTACCTGCCAATCTATAAATTATGTCTCCGTAATCTAGCATGGGTAGGATGATCATCTGAATCATGGTTAGTTTGGCAGCTGGGGTGATAGACGATTACGATAGAGGAAGCCAAGTCTAGATGTAACTTTAGCTTGCAGCTTTGATATGTGCTGAGAGCAGGACAGTATACCGTCTAGCCATACTCCCAAGTACTTGTATGAGGTGAGTACCTCAAGTTCTAAACCCTCAGAGGTAGTAATCACACCTGTGGGGAGAGGGGCTTTCTTCTTAACAAACCACATGACCTTTAATTTGGAGGTGTTCGGAACAAGGTTAAGGACAGAGAAAGCTTGTTGGACATTAAGAAAGATTTGTTGTTGGGTGTTTAACACAAAATCCAGGGAGGGGCCAGCTGAGTATAAGATTATCATCTGCATATAAATGAATGAGAGAGTTTCCTACTGCCTGAGCTATGTTGATGTAAATTGAGAAGAGCTTGGGGCCTTGGATCGAGCCTTGGGGTTCTCCCTTGGTGACAGGCAGTGGCTGACACAGAAGATGTTCTGATTTTATGCACTGCTCTCATTGATAGAGGTAGTTAGCAAACCAGGCCAAAGACCCCTCAGAGACACCAATACTTAGCTTGGAGGAGGACCAGAGAGTTGTGGAAAACAGATAGAGCAGTATTGAATTGGGAAGCTAGTTCATCAGGGGGGTTGGGGGCCTGGTCAAAAGGCAGGGCAGAACAGATGGCATCAGAGAGTTGGAGGGGGTCAACAGCTTTGATGTTACGGAAGAAGAGGAGGCGTTTGTCAGTGTTGTGGGGTGAGTATGAGGGAAGAGAGGAGGGGAGGGGGAGATATGAGTTAGGTTGAGTCCAACAGAGCAGACAAGATCAAGTACGTGTCCCTTGATATGAGTGGGAAAATGTACATGTTGGGCAATATTGAACCTGTCCAGAACAGCAATGAAATCAGAGGAAAGTTTTGAGTTTGATGAGTCCGCGTGAATATTCATATCGCCAAGTAACATTAAGCGATGGGAGAATGGGACAGCAATGGTGAGTAGTTCAGACAGGAATGATTCATTAAGTTCAGGAAGATGGTACACAAGGATTGCCAGCGGGAGTAGCTTGGTTAAGAGAAAATAAATCACCAGGTTGTTGGCAAGTTTCAGTTAGGTGGAGGAAGTCTTGTCGTCAGATATTAGTTCATAGACCAAGGGAGCTTTGTTCATTGATCGAGTGTTGAGGAGAGCAAAGTTAGTATTGTGAGACTGATAGGTGAGTTTATGGATAGTGGTAGGTTGATGGGGAAGAAATACATTTGTTCAAAACTGTTCAACTATTGTCTTTCTCTCTCTTTGATTCGACTACTCACCACATTTTCTAGCTAGCTGTAGCATAATGCTTTCAGTAGTAGGTTCATTTTCTGTTCCTTTAATTGGGTGGACAACATGTCAGTTCATGCTGCAAGAGCTCTGAGGTTGGAGGACGTCCTCCGGAAGTAATCATAATTACTGTGTAAGTCTATGGAAGGGTGTGAGAACCATGAGCCTCCAAGGTTTTGTATTGAAGTCAATGTACACAGTAAGGATGGAAAATAGCTGTCCTCCGGCTACACCATGGTGTTACCCCAGAGACTGCTGTTGAGGCTACTGTAGACCTTCATTCTTACATAACATTAAAATATTGCCTGTCAATTAACAGCTTATTAATCTCCTCCCACAATCCCATAAATGTGAGCTCAGGTAGCCAGCCGTACATTGAGAAATTAAAGTAAAACTCCACCCAAAAACTAAATTTTGGTATTTGTTTCATCAGTACATTGTTGACATAGTCCCCAAATCTTTGCTTGTCAACAATCAAGTTTCCAAGACATGTAACTTTCAAAATACATAAATCATCCCTGTGTGATGCATTTTGCATCATATGATGCTGCGTTTTCTATCATCTGTTGCAAAATGCATCAAACGGGGATGATTTCTGCATTTTGAAAGTTACATGTCTTGAAAAGATTCGGACTCATTACAGACTGTCCGGAAGAACAAGGCAGATGTGTCCATATCCACAGTTGTATTGGTTCTTGGTCACCAACACACATTAACACAGACACACATAGAATAAGTAATCTTGTGGAATAGTTGAACTGAATGAATTTTCTTAGATGCACCCACAATCTTCCTACTAAACACAGTCAACTGAGTCACCAGCCAAAACGTGTGTCTTCTTCTTCGACTACTAAACCACTCGGACCTGGGAGGGGGTAGAGTCCAGATGTGCATTCAGACACGCTGCTTGGTGGAAACCAGGAGGCTGTGGTAGATAGCTAAGAAGGGGAGAAATCACCCTAATGGGACTGTGGGGAAAGTCATACGCAAAGTCATCTTTTTACATCCACACTTCGTTCTAACTTGTTTGTGTGTGGGTCATGTGCGCCTACTTCACAGGAGGAATGCCAGTGCAAATATTTTTTCCTTTTGATAATATTAACTTTTATAACCCATTTTATTAAGTTTGGTCTCCCTGAATGGTTTCCTTCCTTTCCGGCAACTGAGTTAGGAAGGGCATATGTATCTTTGTATTGACTGGGTGTTTTGATACAACATCTAAAGTGTAATTAATAATTTCACCATGCTCAAAGGGATACTCAATGCCTGCTTTTAATTACCCATCTACCATCTACCAACCACAAACTCCCTGGTCTTTGTGGTTGAATCTGTGTTTGAAATTCACTGAGAGACGGAGAGACCTTACAGATAATTGTATGTGTGGGGTAAAGAGATGATGTAGTCATTCAAAAATATGTTAGACACTCTCTCTCTCTCTCCCTCTCTCTCTCTCTCGTTGACATTCACCCTCCTTCCTTTATTCTCCCCACTCGTCCTCTTTCATTTCCCTCTTCTTCTTTCTCTCCTCTTGACAAATCACTCCCCTCCCTCTCTTCCACCTCCTGTGCCAAATGTAAACAAATTGTTGAGAGATTAAATTATGACAAATTACTATTATACTATTACATGATTATATTATATCAAACATTGTATAAGATCAAGTAGTAACTTATGAAGAGACGAGGTGAAAATGTCTACTGGTCTGGTGGGGATCTCTTTGGGACTAAATAAAGGATTTATTTACAGTATTTTAGTATAGTGTTCTATGCTTTTTAAAATAATTCATTCATTCTTTCATTCAATAAAGACAAGACAATGTCAACACGTCGGTCTTAGAATGCTATATATGTTATAGATGAATAACTTATTAATAACATATTAAAAACATATCTTGTGTGTGTCAGCACTCAGCCACAATACAGGGATCCACAATGCTCAGTTTAGTTTACCAATAAACAAAGAGTGACATCATTACTGGATTATAAGAAGGAATGTATCAATCATATTGGACAATAAACAGTGTGGACTAAGAGTATTTTAATTTAGAGTACACTTAACACAGTGTTGGCCATCACCAGAGAGGTTAAATCACAAAGATCAATGAGATAGACGTTGTTAGTTTCCTAATTCATAAAAGAAGATTGGAATGGACATGGTATAACTGAGTATGATATGTTATAACACATATCCATCTATAGCTTTCTCAATGCACCAGAAAATGAGTCAGATCAAAGGTAACTCAAATCAAATCAATCAAATGTTATTGGTCACATACACATGGTTAGCAGATGTTAATGCGAGTGTAGTGAAATGCTTGTGCTTCTAGTTCCAACAGTGCAGTAATATCTAACAATTCCCAACAACTACCTAATTCACCCAAATCTAACAAGTAATCTAACAATTCCCCAACAACTACCTAATACACACAAATCTAATGCGGTGAATGAGAATATGTACATATAAATATATGGATGAGCGATGGCCGAACATGCTACCTTGTTAATCTTGCGTTGGGTAAGTCAGGCCTGGTGTAGCTGACATCATAGTGCCTTCATTTCATCACAGTCAATTCATTCATTCGGCAGCAATTCATTAAAATGCCCTTTATAGTTTATCATAATACTACTTAAACTGAGATTGACACCAGAGAACCAGTCTAACTTATTGTAATTCATAAACAATGCTTTGTTTTATAATGAGAAAAGATATCAATACAGTTGTTGTTCTGCATCTTTATCAAAGTGAGCTTACATGGAGATAAATATGAATGCACATGATTGAAATGCTGTAAAAAGTGCAAGAAATAAAAGTCAAAATACTTTCAATTACACATTTTTGGGGGTATGTGTACTTTACTTTACTATATATATTTTTTACAACTTTTACTTCACTATATTCCTGAAGAAAATAATATACTTTTTGCTCCATACATTTTCCCTAAAAGGGTTCTACAGTACCTGGAACCAAAAAGGGTTCTCCTATGGGGACAGCCAAAGAACCCTTTTGGAACCCTTTTTTCTAAGAGTGTACATTTTCTGGACTTTTTCAGAAATCTATTGCTGTTTTACTGATTTTCCAGAGACCAACAGGAGAGGTCACATTTAGAGATCCCCAGTGGTCAGTCTGTCCTGTCAACAAATGGACCTGACCTCCATATTCACGGTGAGCCTAATTCTCCTAATAAGCTAGTATAAAATAGCTTTGAAACCTTGCTCATGAACAACTACTCATTGCAACACAGCAGTTAACAACCACAATTAGCATCACCACAGCTTTCTTTTGCTTTCCATTTGAATTGTTTGTTTCAGATACTTTAGGATAATGTCATCACTTTGGTGAGAAATGAGCTGAAGATGCTCAAGGCAATTCTTTGTAAAGAATACCCAGAGTGCACTTAGAGTCAGAGGAAGGATGAGGAAGTGATGCATGCTGAAGATGAGAACCAGGAGAGGGATGCCAGAAAGGGGGCTCTGAAGATCAAGTCCTAAGGGACATAAACCAGAAGAAGCTCGCTGACACACTGGAGAAAAGTGGCTTTGTGGGCCACTCGTAGTTTCGGTTGGGTAGCGGCTAAGGACAGGGTTGTAACAACACTTGTAGAAAAAAAGGTTATATCTAGAACCAAAAATGCTAAATTGGCTGTCGAACCCTTTTGGGTTCCAAGTAGAACCCTTTTGGGTTTTCACAGAAGGCTCTACGTCAAGGGTGAAATTGTGGTGTAGATATGGGGGGGTTTAAAAATATTTCCTGCAATTCTACAGTTTGACATGACTTATGTTTGAGGGGTATATGGAGGGGTATTTTGGAAAAAAAACAGTATAAGTGGAAGAATAAGTGGGGGAGAGAAACAGCTAGAAAAAATGTTCAGTTTTATAATGCTATTCTACACATTTTGTCATTGTTTTAAAGCTAATTTCCTGCAATTCCATGGGGCATAGAGCAACATTTGCTCTTTTATAGCTCATTTCATGCTATTCTTCACATTTTGCGATGAGGATGAGAGAACATTTTACAGTTTTTAAGCTAATTTCCTGCACCTCTACACATTTTGACATGAGTCTAAGATAAAATGTCACAGTTTTTAAGTAACTATCCAGTGAAAGAAATATTTCTAATGACCGGTATACGCCCACACCATTCTATTGTTGGGGTACGCCCACACCATTCTATTGTTGGGGTACGCCCACACCATTCTATTGTTGGGGTACGCCCACACCATTCTATTGTTGGGGTACGCCCACACCATTCTATTGTTGGGGTACGCCCACACCCTTCTATTGTTGGGGTACGCCCACACCATTCTATTGTTGGGGTACGCCCACACCATTCTATTGTTGGGGTACGCCGACATCATTCTATTGTTGGGGTACGCCCACACCATTCTATTGTTGGGGTACGCCCACACCATTCTATTGTTGGGGTACGCCCACACCATTCTATTGTTGGGGTACGCCCACACCATTCTATTGTTGGGGTATGCCCACACCATTCTATTGTTGGGGTACGCCCACACCATTCTATTGTTGGGGTACGCCCACACCATTCTATTGTTGGGGTACGCCCACACCATTCCAACACAGAAAAGAAGATTTGTACGTCATTTTAATAAGCAGAACACTGCCATACATGTCCCCTCCTCCCGTTCTCACAGAGTTGGAGTGTATCTCGGGCCGGCCGGCACTCTGTCCTTCAAAGCGTCTCTTCTGACACACTGACCCTCCTTCACATGTTCAACACAACATTCACTGACCCTCCTTCACATGTTCAACACAACATTCACTGACCCTCCCTCACATGTTCAACACAACATTCACTGACCCTCCTTCACATGTTCAACACAACTGTCACGTCCTGGCCAGAATAAGGGTTAATTGTTATTGTAGTTTGGTCAGGACGTGGCAGAGGGTATTTGGTTTATGTGGTTCGGGGTAGTGTGTTTGTTGTAGGGGATTTGATTTATGTATTCCGGGGTTTTTTGGGCACTGTTCCTTGTTTATGTATTTATATGTTGATCTAGCTGGTTGTATGTCTATGTTTGGTTAATTGGGGTTGGGACTCTCAATTGAAGGCAGGTGTTGTCTATTTGCCTTTGATTGAGAGTCCCATATAGTAGGGTGTGTTTGTGTTTGTCTTTTGTGGGAGATTATTTGTGAGCACTGCGTTATTGAGCCTGCTACACTGTTGTGAGTCGTGAGTATCATTTATTGTTTTGTTTTTCCTGTGGATGCTTTTCGTTTTTTTCCCATTAAAAGAATGAGTATCCACAACTCTGCTGCATTTTGGTCCTCCTTTTCCAACGACAATCGTGACAGAATCTCCCACCCCCAAAGGACCAATAAGCAGAGGAAGGAGCAAAGGGATTTCGAGTTGGACTGGCGGGAGAAATGGACCTGGGAGGAAGTTCTGGACGGGGCTGGACCTTGGCACCAGGCTGGGGAGTACCGTCGCCCACGGGAGGAAATTGAGGCAGCCAAGGCAGAGAGGCGGAGGTACGAGGCCTTGGACGCGCTGAGGGAGAAGCACGAGAGGGGGCACACGGGGGGGGGGGGGGGGGGCACACGGGTAGTGTGGCTAGGCCAAGGAAGAGCCGGAAGCCAGCTACCCGTGGTTATATGGAGGAGCGTATGAGGTGGAGGGCGCCATGTTTTGCTGAGGTGCGCACTATCTCACCCATACGCACGCACAGTCCGGTGCGCGCCATTCCAGCCCCGCGCAGATGCCGTGCTAGAGTGGGCATCCAGCCTGGGAGGAGGATGCCTGCGCAGCGCATCTGGTCACCGGTACGCCTCCTCGGACCAGGCTACCCTACTCCCGCACTAAGCACGGCAACCATCAGGCCCCTGCACAGCCCAGTTCGCCCTGTACTAGCACCCCACTCGTACAGGGCTACTAGTTCCATCCAGCCAGGACGGGTTGTGCAGGAGGTAAGATCAAGACCGCCTGTGCGCCTCCATAGCCCGGTGTTTCCAATTGCTGTCTCTCGTGCGGACCCGGAAGTGCGTCAGCCCAGTCCGACTCGTCCTGTTCCCGCTCCCCGCACTAGCCTGGAGGTGCGTGTTCCCAGTCTGGTACGTCTAGTACCAGCACCATGCACCAGGCTTCAAGTGCGTCATCCCAGTCAAGAGTCGCCCGAGCTGCCCGTCAGTCAAGAGTCGCCCGAGCTGCCCGTCAGTCAAGAGTCGCCCGAGCTGCCCGTCAGTCAAGAGTCGCCCGAGCTGCCCGTCAGTCAAGAGTCGCCCGAGCCGCCCGTCAGTCAAGAGTCGCCCGAGCCGCCCGTCAGTCAAGATTCGCCCGAGCCGCCCGTCAGTCAGGAGTCGCCCGAGCCGCCCGTCAGTCAGGAGTCGCCCGAGCCGCCCGTCAGTCAGGAGTCGCCCGAGCCGCCCGTCAGCCAGGAGTCGCCCGAGCCACCCGTCAGTCAGGAGTCGCCCGAGCCGCCCGTCAGTCAGGAGTCGCCCGAGCCGCCCGTCAGTCAGAAGTCGCCCGAGCCGCCCGTCAGTCAGGAGTCGCCCGAGCCGCCCGTCAGTCAGGAGTCGCCCGAGCCGCCCGTCAGTCAGGAGTAGCCCGAGCCGCCCGCCAGTCAGGAGCCGCCAGAGCCGCCCACTAGTCAGGAGCCGCCAGAGTGGCCAGACTGCCCGGAGCCGCCAGAGTGGCCAGACTGCCCGGAGCCGCCAGAGTGGCCAGACTGCCCGGAGCCGCCAGAGTGGCCAGACTGCCCGGAGCCGCCAGAGTGGCCAGACTGCCCGGAGCCGCCAGAGTGGCCAGACTGCCCGGAGATGCCAGAGTGGCCAGACTGCCCGGAGATGCCAGAGTGGCCAGACATAAAACAGCCTTTTGCTGGTTCCTGGAGGAAAGTCAGTGAAGTCACACTTCTGTTCTAACGCATCTCTGGGGCATGATGGGATACTTTTCACTGTCGTCATGGCAGAGGATGGGGAGTGGTTCTTGTCAAGTCCGTTTAGTTCAAATTTGCAAACTGCTGCTCCCAAAACAACAGATTTGGTTTGGGGGGTGCCAACATTAGTAATGTAGTAATTAATATTAACATTCTCTGCGCTTCATGTCCAAATTATCTTAAAATGACCTAAAACAACAGTTTGGGATTTTGACAATGATTTTGGCTCTCTAGCTTCTTCCCCAGACTCAGATGAAAATGTTTAAGTTTATGCATCCAGTATGAAGGAAGTTAGAGGTTGTCACGGATACTCCCTCTCCGGCCTCGAGGTCATCAGGCTGCTGATTATCCCACATACCTGTCACCATCGTCTCGTGCACCTGCACCTCATGACCCTCACCTGGACTCCATCACCTCCTTGATTGTCTTCCCTATATCTGTCACTGACGCTTTTCCTTTCAGTTGGGGCACATCTGGACACAGGTCAAGAAAGAAGAATCAGCTTTCTATGTTGTTACATTGGTATAACACTGGGTAACATTGTTTGGAAATAATTCAATACGTTTAAAGGATTAGGAGAGGACATTTGTAATGTTAAGAAGTTGAAGAGTGTAGACCTACCTGAATGTGTCCAATAGAAGGTCTTGTTTTCATTGCAACGTTTTGCAACAGAGTAAATGTTTTACAACAGAATCGGCGTAATGTCACAGGGGGAATGAAGTAAGGTTGAGAGTGTGTGTGCATATGTGACCATATGTGTGTGTTCCACCAGGGGTGCCCGCTGTTACAGTGAGATTGAGAGGTGAGAGATCAATTCTGATCAGCTGCACGTGCGCGCACACACACACACACACACACACACACACACACACACACACACACACACACACACACACACACACACACACACACACACACACACACACACACACACACACACACACACACACACACACACACACACACACACACACACACACACACACACACACACACACACACACACACACACACACGACAAACAGGCTCCAGCAGGGACTGGAGCAGACACCAGATGTGTTGACATTAGGCTTGTGCTAAATTGACCTGCTAATATGGCCCTAATTTGTCTCTCAGTTTGTGCCGCCACCTTCCAGGTGGGAAGAGCGGTGTTTCCATGTGTGACAGTTGGGGAATCATGGGAAATGTAGTTTAGCAGGTAGATCCTTACAGTCGGTGGTACAGATACAGCTTCCAGCAATTTCTGACATCACAGCACCATGAATAACTAATCCATAATGAGGAAGATTACAAACAAAACGTGTTCAAATTTCATAAATATTTATTACATATCAATGAACAGAATTTACTACTTTCACAGCAGTGGTCTACAGCACTTGTTCAAATAACTGAAATAATTGTTCAAAAAATAATAATAATAATAATAATAATAGAATAAAGTTTCATTTGAGGCCACATTTGAAACACAAACATTTACAAGTAGTACTTGGCATTAAAAACGATACAATATTTTTAAGACACTTGGTGTTATTTTTATTATTTTCTTCTTTCGTTTTGATATCACAGAGAGGTTGAGCAACAGTCTAAACACTAAATATTGATTTAGATACAAAAACCACTGCAAAAACATCAAGGAGTTGGGGTGGTGTGAACTTTAACAGGGACGACGGAAACAAAGGAGAGAGTAACAGGGAGAATGATCAAAGTGATAGAAGCCGTATTACAAACCTTCAAACCACCAGACATCCCAATCCCATTCACCTACACTCATGATAAGAACCAGCGTAATAATAACAAGTCAAATTCCATTGTAAAAATAGTCCCCCTATGTTGTCCCTCTGGTTTTGCGTAATAGTATTGAAAGAGACCATATTGAGACAGGCAAGTACAGAGAGAAACAGAAGAAAAGGTGTGATAGAGAGAGAGAAGGGGGCTCATGCTAGATCAGAAGAGGGGTGCCATGTCGCAAGCCGACCACACACGGGTGCTCACATAGTCGAACGGATGCACAGATGCTTAAGCCAAGAACTCTCCCTAATATTCCTCTCTAGACATGTACTGTATGCAGGTTTTGCAGCAATATCACCGTGACCTGTATAGTAGTAACAACAGAGCCTCTCCCTAACACTGCTCTCAGCATGATGCAGCTTAAGACACTGAGAACACAGTATCATGCTGTACGCCTGGTCTCCCATGGGAGATACCAAACTCCTAACCATTAGCCCAGTAGGAAATTCCCACTTGGGTTAAGGATGACACTGATTTTGAAGTTGCAGGCGTGAGCCCAACTCATGTCCAGTACATACTGATGAAACACTACATTTCCCATGATGCCCTGGTATTGTGTCATGTTTGACCCCTGACCCGTGTTCTGATTGGCTGATATCACTCTACTCATTGGGATTGGTTACTTATCTATCTTATCAGAGGTGTGTTATGGCTTCCTCTGTGCTGTTTCAGTCCACTCTGTCTTTACACGCATCACAACTCCTGTGTTCAGTAATGTCCCATTGCACTTGGGAAGTTATGAATTGCTCCTAGTGAAGAGTTGGAGAGGAGAGGAAATTCCGTATTCCAAATAGTTCCTATAGGGACTCTGAGTTAGGCTACAGTACCTACCATTTGCCATCTAACCCTAACCTATCTACCATCTAACCTTAACCCATCTACCATCTAACCTTAACCCATCTACCCCTAATCCTCCTGCCATCTAACCCTAACCCATCTACCATCTAACCTTAACCCATCTACCATCTAACCATAAGCCATTTACCATCAAACCCTAACCCATCTACCATCTAACCCGAATCCTCCTGCCATCTAACCCTAACCCATCTACCATCTAACCCTAATCCTCCTGCCATCTAACCCTAACCCATCTCTCATCTAACCCTCCTATCATCTAACCCTAACCCATCTACCATCTAACCCTCCTATCATCTAACCCTAACCCTAACCCATCTACCATCTAACCCTCCTATCATCTAACCCTAACCAATCTACCATCTAAATGGACTCTCATCCACTATGTCTATGTCCTAAAAGCCGCCCTATTCCCTATATAATGCACTACTTCAGCGCTCTATGGGCCCTGGTTAAAAGTTGGGACGCAACCTATGACCGACTACATTACCTCATGCCATCACTCCTAAAAGGAAGTAGTTGGCTACTTGATAAATTCTCCAACCCGACTAACAAGAGAATCAATGTTGGCTGAGTCTACACACCACTATACAGAGAGGCAAGCTGATAGAGGTCCCATGTAGACAATAGCGGCCAAACACCAGACAGACCATGTCCACTGGGCACAGACGTCAATTCAACGTCTATTCAATGTCGGTTCAATGTTATTTAATTGAAATGACGTGGAAACAATGTTGATTCAGCCAGTGTGTGCCCGGCTGTTTGTGTCGGATACTGCCGTCGACCCACTAGAAAGCCGATGAGCTAACTGGCCAATTGGCCGCTGGCTATGACAATGTTGGGCCATTTATAGGCCACAGTAAGCTTACTGTCAGGGCAGGTTGTAGTCTGTGTATAGAAGACTGTATGCATTTTCATTCAGTGAGGACCTGGACCGAGGGATTCTCAGGGACAGCCAGAAACAGGACAGTAGTAGCAAAGGCTTGCAGGTGCTTTTAGAGACCCTAGAGGGGTGTGTGTGTGTGACTCTATGATGATTGAACCTAGCTCACAGAGTCACTGTAGGATGTTACCTACAGAGGGATACATGACTAAGACTGCTACTGTCAGAGACCAGCCAATCAGAGGAGGTGACTGGTGGCTGATGGGAGTTGTGGTTTTGGTGAAGGATGTGGCGAATTGGCACTTGTGGGAGACTCTGCCTCCAGTCCAGCCCTGTCTACCTGCATACTGTGAGTTGGGAAGGAAACAGAACAAGACTGACAGACATGGAGAGCATAAAACATCTTACATTTACTAAATATGTGAATAAAATGTGTATTATAATATATCTATAAAGGCATACATGTCTGTCAGTGTGTATGCATCTTAATGTATAAATAGATGTACACATACATATATTATACTACAGTTGAAAGTGGAACAGGAAATAATCATATAATATGCAACAAATGGTAAGCCAAAGCAACTTCACGAGGGCGTCGGTTCCAACACAGATTTTTCTTCGTGCCTTGGTGCGTAGATTTACATTCAGTTTTGGTTTATTGATGAAACCTTCGCCGTATAATGACCTCTGAACTCTGAACTAACCACACCACCTCAAATTACCTCCTCGTTTTCTTTGGGTTACTCGCTGCGGTGCAACACACACACACACATTCCTCTTCTACACACCATGTCTGAGTATGAAGACCCAGACCACAGAGATAAAAACTAAACAGAAATCAACGAACTACAAATAAAATGACCGAAAGGAGGAGAGAAGAGGTGGATGAGGAGGAAAGGAGGAGGAGAGAAGAGGTGGATGAGGAGGAAAGGAGGAGGAGAGAAGAGGGGGATGAGGAGGAAAGTAGGAGCAGAGAAGAGGGGGATGAGGAGGAAAGGAGGAGGAGAGAAGAGGGGGATGAGGCGGAAAGGAGGAGGAGAGAAGAGGTGGATGAGGAGGAAAGGAGGAGGAGAGAAGAGGGGGATGAGGAGGAAAGGAGGAGGAGAGAAGAGGGGGATGAGGAGGAAAGGAGGAGCAGAGAAGAGGGGGATGAGGAGGAGAGAAGAGGGGGATGAGGAGGAAAGGAGGAGGAGAGAAGAGGTGGATGAGGAGGAAAGGAGGAGGAGAGAAGAGGGGGGATGAGGAGGAAAGGAGGAGCAGAGAAGAGGGGGATGAGGAGGAAAGGAGGAGGAGAGAAGAGATGGATGAGGGGGAAAGGAGGAGGAGAGAAGAGGGGGATGAGGAAAGGAGGAGGATAGAAGAGGTGGATGAGGAGGAAAGGAGGAGAAGAGAAGAGGTGGATGAGGAGGAAAGGAGGAGAAGAGAAGAGGTGGATGAGGAGGAAAGGAGGAGGGCAGAAAATAAGTGCATGATGGGATTGTCTTCACTTTAGGTCCAGGATGTCTTCTTCGAACGAGGTGGAGAGGGTGAAGGGGCTGGCCAATGGGCTCTCCTCTCTAAGTACCACTTTCTCTGGCTCCGCCTCCGAGCTGGACGAGCAGTGCCGTTGGATGTCCGAGTCCGTGTCGGCCGACTCCGAGCCCACTCTGATAGGACACACAGCATGCCCATCAGTTTGAATCACTACATCATAACGTTTTACACTCATATCATTTGAACATTGGGGAACCGCCAGGGCCCTCTACGCCTTCAGAGAGGGCCTATATTTTTATATATTAATATAATCTGGAATTGTGTTTTCATTGATTTAATTTTTTTTGTCTTAATTGTAATAATGTTCCTATTGATTTTCTTCAGTTTGTTTTCGAAAAAGAAAGGTTAATATCCAAGAGAAAAAAATATCCAATCAGAATTTTTCTTTGGTAGTCTCTTGGTAGAAATAATCTCGCTGGGCTCAACGCTCATTGGCTAGGCACTTGGGCTTTGACTAGAAGGCAGCCAACGTCATTGACATTGACTTCAATTAGAGAAGCATTTTGGAATGACAGTAGATTCAACCAATCACAAATTGTCTTGTAATAGGTGGGACAATTTAACTTCTCTAGGGCCGGCGGGACGAAATCGTCCCACCTACGTAACAGCCAGTGGAATCCTGTGGCGCGTTATTCAAATACCTTAGAAATGCTATTACTTCAATTTCTCAAACATATGACTATTTTACACCATTTTAAAGACAAGACTCTCGTTAATCTAACCACACTGTCCGATTTCAAAAAGGCTTTACAATGAAAGCAAAACATTAGATTATGTCAGCAGAGTACCCAGCCAGAAATAATTAGACACCCATTTTTCAAGCTAGCATATAATGTCACAAAAACCCAGAAGACAGCTAAATGCAGCACTAACCTTTGATGATCTTCATCAGATGACACACCTAGGACATTATGTTATACAATACATGCATGTTTTGTTCAATCAAGTTCATATTTATATCAAAATCCAGCTTTTTACATTAGCATGTGACGTTCAGAACTAGCATACCCCCCGCAAACTTCCGGTGAATTTACTAAATTACTCACGATAAACGTTCACAAAAAGCATAACAATTATTTTAAGAATTATAGATACAGAACTCCTCTATGCACTCGATATGTCCGATTTTAAAATAGCTTTTCGGTGAAAGCACATTTTGCAATATTCTCAGTAGATAGCCCGGCATCACAGGGCTAGCTATTTAGACACCCAGCAAGTTTAGCACTCACCAAAGTCAGATTTACTATAAGAAAAATGTTATTACCTTTGGTGTTCTTCGTCAGAATGCACTCCCAGGACTTCTACTTCAATAACAAATGTTGGTTTGGTTCAAAATAATCCATAGTTATATCCAAATAGCGGCGTTTTGTTCGTGCGTTCAAGACACTATCCGAAAGGGTAAATAAGGGTTACGAGCATGGCGCATTTTGTGACCAAAAAATTCGAAATATTCCATTACCGTACTTCGAAGCATGTCAACCGCTGTTTAAAATCAATTTTTATGCCATTTTTCTCGTAAAAAAGCGATAATATTCCGACCGGGAATCTGCATTTAGGTAAACAGACGAAAGAAAATAAAGCACGGGGTCGACTTGTGCACGCGCCTAAGCCCATAGTACTCTGATCGGCCACTTGCCAAAAGCGATAATGTGTTTCAGCCAGAGCCTGCCTCGATATCGTTCAGCTTTTTCCCGGGCTCTGAGAGCCTATGGGAGCCGTAGGAAGTGTCACGTTAGAGCAAAGATCCTCAGTCTTCAATAAAAAGAGCCCAGATGAACAACAACTTGTCAGACAGGCCACTTCCCATATAGAATCCTGTCAGGTTTTTGCCTGCCATATGAGTTCTGTTATACTCACAGACACCATTCAAACAGTTTTAGAAACTTTAGGGTGTTTTCTATCCAAATCTACTAATTATATGCATATTCAACTTTTTCGAACAAAACTACATTTGTTGTTGCCCTGGGATTCCTGGAAGTGCCTTCTGATGAAGATAATCAAAGGTAAGGGAATATTTACGATAGTATTTTTGATTTTAGATGGTTCCAAGATGGCGCTAACATGTATCGCCTAGCCTATTTTTCTGAGCATACCACGTCGTTTATTGCAAAGTGTGATTTCCCAGTAAAGTTATTTTTAAATCTGGCAATGCGGTTGCATTCACGAGATGTTAATCTATAATTCTTTGAATGACAATATTACATTTTAACAATGTTTTCGAATAGTAATTTTGTAAATTGTAGCGCTGATTCACCGGAAGCATTTGAGGGAAAATATTTTCTGAACGTCACGCGCTGATGTAAAATGCTGTTTTTATATATAAATATGAACTTTATCGAACAGAAAATGCATGTATTGTGTAACATGATGTCCTAGGAGTGTCATCTGATGAAGATTGTCAAAGGTTAGTGCTGCATTTAGCTGTGTTTTGGGTATTTGTGATGCATCTAGTTGCTTTGAAAATGGCAGTGTGATTTTTTTTGGCAGGGTACTCTCCTGACATAATCTAATGTTTTGCTTTTGCTGTAAAGCCTTTTTGAAATCGGACAACGTGGTTCAATTCAGGAGAGGTGTATCTATAAAATGATGTAAAATAGTCATATGTTTGAGAAATTGAAGTTATAGCATTTATGAGGTTTTGTATTTCGCGCGACGCAATTCCACTGGCTGTTGACTAGGGTGGGATGCAAACGTCCCACCTTGCCCAGACAGGTTAACAAGCAATGGCGCAATAAAACACTTACTCACAATGATAAAGTCAGGCACAACAGGGAGAGTCTAAAGCGCCTTATTCATACGGTTGTGTTTTTAGGCAAGCAAGAATTAGCATTCAGAGGACATGGTGAGGGTAAAGAATCAGCTAATAAGGGAAACTACTTGGAAATACTGGATTTCTTGGCTGAGTATGACAGCACGTTAAACTGCCGTTCGGCTACGGCTACCATGTTCACAGGCATTTCCAGCAAAATCCAAAATGACCTGATACACGCGGTCGCGAATGTAATGACAGATGTCATGAAGGAAGAATTGAAGAAAACCCCCTTTGTAACCATCATGGTTGACGAGATGACAGATATCAGCAATGTAGCCCAAATGTCTTATGTGTTACGTTACACTACCGATGGTGGTGTGAAGGAAAGGTTTTTCAAATTTGAGGATGTAACTGAGTATAAACGGGCAGAAGAGGTTGCTACCCGAATTATCAGCTTTTTAGAGGAATGTGAATGCACGGCCAAAGTTGTGTCACTGTGTTACGATGGGCCTGCAGTCATGGCCTCTGGTATAAACGGAGTACAAGCCAAGGTGAAAGAAACTATCCCGCAAGCTCTGTTCATTCATTGCTATGCGCACACTCTTAATCTGGTCATGTAAACTAAAAGTGTTGGTAAACTAAAAGAATGCAATATTTTTTTCTCATCTTGGTGGCCTAGCAGTGTTTTTCTGAAGATCTGTCAAACAAACAAATCTACTGGATGAAATATGCCAGCGAAGACTACCCAGAGTGGCGCCAACATGGTGGAACTTCTCCTCACACTTGAAAAAAAGGCAGAACTCATTGAACTCTTTGAATACATAGTGGACCATCACGATGACTCTGATGAAGACACCAATCACAGCGCAGATCAATACATGATGCACCTGACAAGCTTCGAGTTCTGCTTCCTGCTATCCGCGTTCTACTCCATATTTGCATACTCCGATGTGCTGTTTGGAATATTGCAGAACAGGGAGTTTGACACGCAGTTCTGCTTGTCCATGGTGGACGACCTCTGCAACACCACAGAGAGGCAAAAAGGAAAATTTGATTCCATCTACGAGGACACTGTGAGTGAGACCGAAGTTCCAAGGAGACGCAGGACACATATGCAAGGAGAGGTTCGCGAGCAGTACCAACAGCTACACAGTGCGATCATCGACAACATTGTCACTCGGCTAAGAAACAGGTTCAATGACCATGAAAGGCTCATGTTCCTTGCCCTCCTTGACCCACAAAAGTTCCCAATATATAGGGAAACACCAAACTTTCCAAACTCTGCGTTCTCAAGTCTCGAGGAAAGCTATGGCACTAATTTTGATTTGCCGCGGCTTAAAACAGAACTCACCGTTATATACTCAATGTCTGACTTCGAGGGTAAGAGCCCGGCTGATCTGCTCTACTTTCTCCAGCAGAAGAGACTAATTGATATTATGCACCAATTGTATCTGCTTACCTGTCTAGTTTTGACCATTCCAGTGTCCACTGCATCAGTTGAAAGAACATATTCCAGGAACACCACTGGACAGGCCGGACTGTCAGCCCTGGCTTTGATCTCAATCGAAAAAGTACTTATTTCGGATGTAAAATCAAAAGACAAGCTATATGAACCTGCCATTGCCCATTTCATAAAGAAGGACAGGAGAATGGATTTCGTTTTGAAATGATAATCATAATGGCGAGTGGACTTTTTGTTTTCATCTACAGCTTGCTTTTGGTTGCTATCGCGTTCATATGAATACAATGTGTAAAATATTATTTCAACTTTAGATCACTGGTTGTGTGGTAAAAACAAAGGTAATGACATTGCAATTGGAAGTACTGGGTACATGACATTTCGTGTTGTGGTGCATTTTGTTATTGTTGCATGCTCGAGATAGAACATTGAATACAGTGTGACTTCTTTCTCTCTGACAGCATATACTGTCCGTGGTCTTGAAACAATGTGAGTAGTTGTGTGGTTGAATTTATTCCATCACTATTTGAGTGACTGTTTGTTTTGGCAAATGTTTATCTGAAACGACGCAACCATATTTTCTTGTAACGTGGTTCCTGCTATCGATATTTGCAACCATTGTGTACGTGTGCTGCTTCTGTGAGCCACAGCCGAGGCGTGGCTTAGGACCGTTTGACTCTGTCATCTAAGAATTGCTTCTCCTACATAGGTCTGCAAAAGAAAGGTCTCAAGTCAAGCTCTGTATACACAGGCATCCGAGTTCTCTATATGTATGACGTCAGATCCGCAACTGAGGGCCTAGCTCCAATAGTCACGGTTTGCCACTGCATTTGAAGTAGCCGTATGAGACTTCAAGCCAAATATTCCATTCACAAAACTGAGAAACTTCTAGGCACATGTGCTTTTCTCACGTTAGCAAATTATCAGCCAAGCCGCACTTCTTAACACTGGTCCGCTTAACCTGTCTGGGCTAGGGGGCAGTATTTTCACGGCCGGATGAAAAACGTACCCAATTTAAACGGGTTACTACTCTGGCCCAGAAACTAGAATATGCATATTATTAGTAGATTTGGATAGAAAACACTCTGAAGTTTCTAAAACTGTTTGAATGGTGTCTGTGAGTATAACAGAACTCATATGGCAGGCAAAAACCTGAGAAAAATCCAAGCAGGAAGTGAAAAGTCTGGGAATTGTAGTTCTTTTTATTCTCTATCGAAGCTCCAGTGTCTGTGGGGTGACTTTGCACTTCCTAAGGCTTCCATTGGCTGTCTAAAGCCTTCAGAAAGTGGTTTGAGCATTTTCCTGTCACTGGGCAGAGTATAGGAGCTCAGTTACTGAGTGGTCTGCCTGGCAACAAAGTGATTGGATATGCTCGGTCCCGCGAGCACGCCCCTCCTTCTTTTTCTTCTTGAATGAATATGCTATTGTCCGGTTGGAATATTATTGCAATTTTACGTTAAAAATACCATAAAGATTGATTTTAAACAGCGTTTGACATGCTTCTAAGTACGGTAATGGAACATTTTGACTTTTTGTCTCTCGATCTGCGCTCGCGCATTACCCTTTGGATAGTGCTCTGAACACACGAACAAAACGGAGGTATTTGGAGATAAATATGGATTATTTGGAACAAAAACAACATTTCTTGTGGAAGTAGCAGTCCTGGGAGTGCATTCTGACGAATATCAGCAAAGGTAATACAATATTTCTAATACTAATTCTGAGTTTAGGTTGCCCCGAATTTGGCGGGTGTCTGAATAGCTCGCCGTGATGGCTGAGCTATGTACTCAGAATATTGAAAAATGTGCTTTCTCCGTAAAGCTATTTTAAAATCTGACACAGCGGTTGCATAAAGGAGTAGTCTATCTATAATTCTTAAAATAATTGTTATGTATTTTGTCAACTTTTCTGATGAGTATTTTTGTAAATTGATGTGCATATTCACCGAGCGTTTTGGTGGGAATACATTTTCTGAATATCACGCGCCAATGTAAAATGCTGTTTTTGGATATAAATATGAACTTTATCGAACAAAACATACATGTATTGTGTAACATAATGTCGTAGGAGTGTCATCTGATGAAGAACGTCAAAGGTTAGTGCTTCATTTCGCTGTGTTTTGGGTTTTATTGACACATGTCCTTGCTTGGAAAATGGCTGTGTGATTATTTTTGTCTATGTACTCTCCTAACATAATCTAATGTTTTGCTTTCGCTGTAAAGCCTTTTTGAAATCGGACAATGTGGTTAGATTAACGAGAAGTGTATCTTTAAAATGGTGTAAAATAGTCGTATGTTTGAGAAAGTTGAATTATGACATTTTGTTGTTTTTGAATTTTCCGCCCTGATATTTCACTGGCTGTGTCCCGCTAGCTGTGTCCCGCTAGCCCTGATATTTCACTGGCTGTGTCCCGCTAGCGTCCCACCTAGCCCATAGAAGTTAACCCGGAAGCCAGCTGCACCAATGTGTCGGAGGAAACACCGTTCAACTGACGACCGAAGTCAGCCTGCAGGCACCCGCCCGCAAAATGTATGACTTCTAATCACTGCTGCTATTTAGGTTTGTGAGTTGTTGAAGATGATATGGGTCCTTCACCTGTCACTGCTGGTGGAGGTCAATGTTCGTGCCTTTATCTCTTCCTCAGTGGTCTTCTTGCTCATCTTCCTCTGTTTGACGGTGCTGCTGTCGGGCTTACTGCTCGGCTCCTCGGTCAAGCCTGGGAAGAACACACAGAATAAGATTACTCAGTAGGGGAATATCATGCCCACTCAGTAAGAACCGACCACAACACAACCACTCAATTAACCACTTAGAAAGGAGGAGCACAAATAGCATTACACTTGCTGTGGTGCTTAGAATGGTTCTAGTGGTTACAGCAGGTTAGTGTGCTGGGATGGTTCTAGTGGGTTACAGCAGGTTAGTATGCTGGGATGGTTCCAGTGGGATAAACAGGTTAGTATGCTGGAATAGTTCTAGTGGGTTACAGCAGGTTAGTGTGCTGGGATGGTTCTAGTGGGTTACTGCAGGTTAGTGTGATGGGATGGTTCTAGTGGGTTACAGCAGGTTAGTGTGATGGGATGGTTCTAGTGGGTTACAGCAGGTTAGTGTGCTGGGATGGTTCTAGTGGGTTACAGCAGGTTAGTGTGCTGGGATGGTTCCAGTGGGTTACAGCAGGTTAGTATGCTGGGATGGTTCTAGTGGGTTACAGCAGGTTAGTGTGCTGGGATGGTTCTAGTGGGTTACAGCAGGTTAGTGTGCTGGGATAGTTCTAGTGGGTTACAGCAGGTTAGTATGCTGGGATAGTTCTAGTGGGTTACAGCAGGTTAGTGTGATGGGATGGTTCTAGTGGGTTACAGCAGGTTAGTGTGCTGGGATGGTTCTAGTGGGTTACAGCAGGTTAGTATGCTGGGATGGTTCTAGTGGGTTACAGCAGGTTAGTATGCTGGGATGGTTCTAGTGGGTTACAGCAGGTTAGTATGCTGGGATGGTTCTAGTGGGTTACAGCAGGTTAGTGTGCTGGGATGGTTCTAGTGGGTTACAGCAGGTTAGTATGCTGGGATGGTTCTAGTGGGTTACAGCAGGTTAGTATGCTGGGATGGTTCTAGTGGGTTACAGCAGGTTAGTGTGCTGGGATGGTTCTAGTGGGTTACAGCAGGTTAGTATGCTGGGATGGTTCTAGTGGGTTACAGCAGGTCAGTGTGTTGGGATAGTTCTAGTGGGTTACAGCAGGTTAGTATGCTGGGATGGTTCTAGTGGGTTACAGCAGGTTAGTGTGCTGGGATGGTTCTAGTGGGTTACAGTAGGTCAGTATGCTGGGATGGTTCTAGTGGGTTACAGCAGGTTAGTATGCTGGGATGGTTCTAGTGGGTTACAGCAGGTTAGTGAGCTGGGATGGTTCTAGTGGGTTAGACAGGTTAGTATGCTGGGATGATTCTAGTGGGTTAGACAGGTTAGTGTGCTGGGATGGTTCTAGTGGGTTAGACAGGTTAGTATGCTGGGATGATTCTAGTGGGTTACAGTAGGTTAGTATGCTGGGATAGTTCTAGTGGGTTACAGCAGGTTAGTATGTTGGGATGGTTTTAGTGGGTTAGGCAGGTTAGTGTGCTGGGATGGTTCTAGTGGGTTACAGCAGGTTAGTATGCTGGGATAGTTCTAGTGGGTTACAGCAGGTTAGTATGCTGGGATGGTTCTAGTGGGTTAGACAGGTTAGTGTGCTGGGATGGTTCTAGTGGGTTACAGCAGGTTAGTATGCTGGGATGGTTCTAGTGGGTTACAGCAGGTTAGTGTGCTGGGATAGTTCTAGTAGGTTACAGCAGGTTTGTATGCTGGGATGGTTCTAGTGGGTTACAGCAGGTTAGTGTGCTGGGATGGTTCTAGTGGGTTACAGCAGGTTAGTATGCTGGGATGGTTCTAGTGGGTTACAGCAGGTTAGTATGTTGGGATAGTTCTAGTTGGTTAGACAGGTTAGTATGCTGGGATGGTTCTAGTGGGTTACAGCAGGTTAGTATGCTGGGATAGTTCTAGTGGGTTACAGCAGGTTAGTATGCTGGGATGGTTCTAGTGGGTTACAGCAGGTTTGTATGCTGGGATGGTTCTAGTGGGTTACAGCAGGTTAGTGTGCTGGGATGGTTCTAGTGGGTTACAGCAGGTTAGTATGCTGGGATGGTTCTAGTGGGTTACAGCAGGTTAGTATGCTGGGATTGTTCTAGTGGGTTACAGCAGGTTAGTGTGCTGGGATGGTTCTAGTGGGTTACAGCAGGTTAGTATGCTGGGATGGTTCTAGTGGGTTACAGCAGGTTAGTATGCTGGGATGGTTCTAGTGGGTTACAGCAGGTTAGTGTGCTGGGATAGTTCTAGTGGGTTACAGCAGGTTAGTGTGCTGGGATGGTTCTAGTGGGTTACAGCAGGTTAGTATGCTGGGATAGTTCTAGTGGGTTACAGCAGGTTAGTATGCTGGGATGGTTCTAGTGGGTTACAGCAGGTTAGTATGCTGGGATGGTTCTAGTGGGTTACAGCAGGTTAGTATGCTGGGATTGTTCTAGTGGGTTACAGCAGGTTAGTGTGCTGGGATAGTTCTAGTGGGTTACAGCAGGTTAGTGTGCTGGGATGGTTCTAGTGGGTTACAGCAGGTTAGTATGCTGGGATGCTTCTAGTGGGTTACAGCAGGTTAGTATGCTGGGATTGTTCTAGTGGGTTACAGCAGGTTAGTGTGCTGGGATAGTTCTAGTGGGTTACAGCAGGTTAGTATGCTGGGATAGTTCTAGTGGGTTAGACAGGTTAGTGTGCTGGGATGGTTCTAGTGGGTTACAGCAGGTTAGTATGCTGGGATTGTTCTAGTGGGTTACAGCAGGTTAGTGTGCTGGGATAGTTCTAGTGGGTTACAGCAGGTTAGTATGCTGGGATAGTTCTAGTGGGTTAGACAGGTTAGTGTGCTGGGATGGTTCTAGTGGGTTACAGCAGGTTAGTGTGCTGGGATGGTTCTAGTGGGTTACAGCAGGTTAGTATGCTGGGTTGGTTCTAGTGGGTTACAGCAGGTTAGTATGCTGGGATTGTTCTAGTGGGTTACAGCAGGTTAGTGTGCTGGGATAGTTCTAGTGGGTTACAGCAGGTTAGTGTGCTGGGATGGTTCTAGTGGGTTACAGCAGGTTAGTATGCTGGGATGGTTCTAGTGGGTTACAGCAGGTTAGTATGCTGGGATGGTTCTAGTGGGTTACAGCAGGTTAGTGTGCTGGGATGGTTCTAGTGGGTTACAGCAGGTTAGTATGCTGGGATAGTTCTAGTGGGTTAGACAGGTTAGTGTGCTGGGATGGTTCTAGTGGGTTACAGCAGGTTAGTATGCTGGGATTGTTCTAGTGGGTTACAGCAGGTTAGTGTGCTGGGATAGTTCTAGTGGGTTACAGCAGGTTAGTGTGCTGGGATGGTTCTAGTGGGTTACAGCAGGTTAGTGTGCTGGGATGGTTCTAGTGGGTTACAGCAGGTTAGTGTGCTGGGATGGTTCCAGTGGGTTACAGCAGGTTAGTATGCTGGGATAGTTCTAGTGGGTTACAGCAGGTTAGTGTGATGGGATGGTTCTAGTGGGTTACAGCAGGTTTGTATGCTGGGATGGTTCTAGTGGGTTACAGCAGGTTAGTGTGCTGGGATGGTTCTAGTGGGTTACAGCAGGTTAGTATGCTGGGATAGTTCTAGTGGGTTACAGCAGGTTAGTATGCTGGGATGGTTCTAGTGGGTTACAGCAGGTTAGTGTGCTGGGATGGTTCTAGTGGGTTACAGCAGGTTAGTATGCTGGGATGGTTCTAGTGGGTTACAGCAGGTCAGTGTGTTGGGATAGTTCTAGTGGGTTACAGCAGGTTAGTATGCTGGGATGGTTCTAGTGGGTTACAGCAGGTTAGTATGCTGGGATAGTTCTAGTGGGTTACAGCAGGTTAGTGTGCTGGGATGGTTCTAGTAGGTTACAGTAGGTCAGTATGCTGGGATGGTTCTAGTGGGTTACAGCAGGTTAGTATGCTGGGATGGTTCTAGTGGGTTACAGCAGGTTAGTGAGCTGGGATGGTTCTAGTGGGTTAGACAGGTTAGTATGCTGGGATGATTCTAGTGGGTTAGACAGGTTAGTGTGCTGGGATGGTTCTAGTGGGTTAGACAGGTTAGTATGCTGGGATGATTCTAGTGGGTTACAGTAGGTTAGTATGCTGGGATAGTTCTAGTGGGTTACAGCAGGTTAGTATGTTGGGATGGTTTTAGTGGGTTAGGCAGGTTAGTGTGCTGGGATGGTTCTAGTGGGTTACAGCAGGTTAGTATGCTGGGATAGTTCTAGTGGGTTACAGCAGGTTAGTATGCTGGGATGGTTCTAGTGGGTTAGACAGGTTAGTGTGCTGGGATGGTTCTAGTGGGTTACAGCAGGTTAGTATGCTGGGATGGTTCTAGTGGGTTACAGCAGGTTAGTATGCTGGGATGGTTCTAGTGGGTTACAGCAGGTTAGTGTGCTGGGATGGTTCTAGTAGGTTACAGCAGGTTTGTATGCTGGGATGGTTCTAGTGGGTTACAGCAGGTTAGTGTGCTGGGATGGTTCTAGTGGGTTACAGCAGGTTAGTATGCTGGGATGGTTCTAGTGGGTTACAGCAGGTTAGTATGTTGGGATAGTTCTAGTTGGTTAGACAGGTTAGTATGCTGGGATGGTTCTAGTGGGTTACAGCAGGTTAGTATGCTGGGATAGTTCTAGTGGGTTACAGCAGGTTAGTATGCTGGGATGGTTCTAGTGGGTTACAGCAGGTTTGTATGCTGGGATGGTTCTAGTGGGTTACAGCAGGTTAGTGTGCTGGGATGGTTCTAGTGGGTTACAGCAGGTTAGTATGCTGGGATGGTTCTAGTGGGTTACAGCAGGTTAGTATGCTGGGATTGTTCTAGTGGGTTACAGCAGGTTAGTGTGCTGGGATGGTTCTAGTGGGTTACAGCAGGTTAGTATGCTGGGATGGTTCTAGTGGGTTACAGCAGGTTAGTATGCTGGGATTGTTCTAGTGGGTTACAGCAGGTTAGTGTGCTGGGATAGTTCTAGTGGGTTACAGCAGGTTAGTGTGCTGGGATGGTTCTAGTGGGTTACAGCAGGTTAGTATGCTGGGATTGTTCTAGTGGGTTACAGCAGGTTAGTGTGCTGGGATAGTTCTAGTGGGTTACAGCAGGTTAGTATGCTGGGATGGTTCTAGTGGGTTACAGCAGGTTAGTATGCTGGGATGGTTCTAGTGGGTTACAGCAGGTTAGTATGCTGGGATTGTTCTAGTGGTTACAGCAGGTTAGTGTGCTGGGATGGTTCTAGTGGGTTACAGCAGGTTAGTATGCTGGGATAGTTCTAGTGGGTTAGACAGGTTAGTGTGCTGGGATGGTTCTAGTGGGTTACAGCAGGTTAGTATGCTGGGATGGTTCTAGTGGGTTACAGCAGGTTAGTGTGCTGGGATGGTTCTAGTGGGTTACAGCAGGTTAGTATGCTGGGATGGTTCTAGTGGGTTACAGCAGGTTAGTATGCTGGGATGGTTCTAGTGGGTTACAGCAGGTTAGTGTGCTGGGATGGTTCTAGTGGGTTACAGCAGGTTAGTATGCTGGGATTGTTCTAGTGGGTTACAGCAGGTTAGTGTGCTGGGATAGTTCTAGTGGGTTACAGCAGGTTAGTATGCTGGGATAGTTCTAGTGGGTTACAGCAGGTTAGTGTGCTGGGATGGTTCTAGTGGGTTACAGCAGGTTAGTATGCTGGGATGGTTCTAGTGGGTTACAGCAGGTTAGTATGCTGGGATGGTTCTAGTGGGTTACAGCAGGTTAGTGTGCTGGGATGGTTCTAGTGGGTTACAGCAGGTTAGTATGCTGGGATTGTTCTAGTGGGTTACAGCAGGTTAGTGTGCTGGGATAGTTCTAGTGGGTTACAGCAGGTTAGTGTGCTGGGATGGTTCTAGTGGGTTACAGCAGGTTAGTATGCTGGGATGGTTCTAGTGGGTTACAGCAGGTTAGTATGCTGGGATTGTTCTAGTGGGTTACAGCAGGTTAGTGTGCTGGGATGGTTCTAGTGGGTTACAGCAGGTTAGTATGCTGGGATAGTTCTAGTGGGTTAGACAGGTTAGTGTGCTGGGATGGTTCTAGTGGGTTACAGCAGGTTAGTATGCTGGGATGGTTCTAGTGGGTTACAGCAGGTTAGTGTGCTGGGATGGTTCTAGTGGGTTACAGCAGGTTAGTATGCTGGGATGGTTCTAGTGGGTTACAGCAGGTTAGTATGCTGGGATGGTTCTAGTGGGTTACAGCAGGTTAGTGTGCTGGGATGGTTCTAGTGGGTTACAGCAGGTTAGTATGCTGGGATGGTTCTAGTGGGTTACAGCAGGTTAGTGTGCTGGGATAGTTCTAGTGGGTTACAGCAGGTTAGTATGCTGGGATAGTTCTAGTGGGTTACAGCAGGTTAGTATGCTGGGATAGTTCTAGTGGGTTACAGCAGGTTAGTATGCTGGGATAGTTCTAGTGGGTTACAGCAGGTTAGTATGCTGGGATGGTTCTAGTGGGTTACAGCAGGTTAGTATGCTGGGATGGTTCTAGTGGGTTACAGCAGGTTAGTGTGCTGGGATGGTTCTAGTGGGTTACAGCAGGTTAGTATGCTGGGATAGTTCTAGTGGGTTACAGCAGGTTAGTATGCTGGGATGGTTCTAGTGGGTTACAGCAGGTTAGTATGTTGGGATGGTTCTAGTGGGTTACAGCAGGTTAGTATGCTGGGATGGTTCTAGTGGGTTACAGCAGGTTAGTATGCTGGGATAGTTCTAGTGGGTTAGACAGGTTAGTGTGCTGGGATGGTTCTAGTGGGTTACAGCAGGTTAGTATGCTGGGATGGTTCTAGTGGGTTACAGTAGGTCAGTATGCTGGGATAGTTCTAGTGGGTTACAGCAGGTTAGTGTTCTGGGATAGTTCTAGTGGGTTAGACAGGTTAGTATGCTGGGATGGTTCTAGTGGGTTACAGCAGGTTAGTATGCTGGGATAGTTCTAGTGGGTTACAGCAGGTTAGTGTGCTGGGATGGTTCTAGTGGGTTACAGCAGGTTAGTATGCTGGGATAGTTCTAGTGGGTTACAGCAGGTTAGTATGCTGGGATGGTTCTAGTGGGTTACAGCAGGTTAGTATGTTGGGATAGTTCTAGTGGGTTACAGCAGGTTAGTATGCTGGGATGGTTCTAGTGGGTTACAGCAGGTTAGTATGCTGGGACGGTTCTAGTGAGTTAGACAGGTTAGTATGCTGGGATGGTTCTAGTGGGTTACAGCAGGTTAGTATGCTGGGATAGTTCTAGTGGGTTACAGCAGGTTAGTATGCTGGGATGGTTCTAGTGGGTTACAGCAGGTTAGTATGCTGGGATGGTTCTAGTGGGTTACAGCAGGTTAGTGTGCTGGGATGGTTCTAGTGGGTTACAGCAGGTTAGTATGCTGGGATGGTTCTAGTGGGTTACAGCAGGTTAGTATGCTGGGATTGTTCTAGTGGGTTACAGCAGGTTAGTGTGCTGGGATGGTTCTAGTGGGTTAGACAGGTTAGTGTGCTGGGATGGTTCTAGTGGGTTAGACAGGTTAGTGTGCTGGGATGGTTCTAGTGGGTTACAGCAGGTTAGTATGCTGGGATGTTCTTGTGGGTTAGACAGGTTAGTGTGCTGGGATAGTTCTAGTGGGTTACAGCAGGTTAGTATGCTGGGATGTTCTTGTGGGTTAGACAGGTTAGTGTGCTGGGATAGTTCTAGTGGGTTACAGCAGGTTAGTGTGCTGGGATAGTTCTAGTGGGTTACAGCAGGTTAGTATGCTGGGATGGTTCTAGTGGGTTACAGCAGGTTAGTATGCTGGGATGTTCTTGTGGGTTAGACAGGTTAGTGTGCTGGGATAGTTCTAGTGGGTTACAGCAGGTTAGTGTGCTGGGATAGTTCTAGTGGGTTACAGCAGGTTAGTATGCTGGGATGTTCTTGTGGGTTAGACAGGTTAGTGTGCTGTGATGGTTCTATTGGGTTACAGCAGGTTAGTGTGCTGGGATGGTTCTAGTGGGTTAGACAGGTTAGTGTGCTGGGATGGTTCTAGTGGGTTACAGCAGGTTAGTGTGCTGGGATGGTTCTAGTGGGTTACAGCAGGTTAGTATGCTGGGATAGTTCTAGTGGGTTACAGCAGGTTAGTATGCTGGGATGGTTCTAGTGGGTTAGACAGGTTAGTATGCTGGGATGGTTCTAGTGGGTTACAGCAGGTTAGTGTGCTGGGATGGTTCTAGTGGGTTACAGCAGGTTAGTATGCTGGGATAGTTCTAGTGGGTTACAGCAGGTTAGTATGCTGGGATGGTTCTAGTGGGTTACAGCAGGTTAGTATGTTGGGATGGTTCTAGTGGGTTACAGCAGGTTAGTATGCTGGGATGGTTCTAGTGGGTTACAGCAGGTTAGTATGCTGGGATAGTTCTAGTGGGTTAGACAGGTTAGTGTGCTGGGATGGTTCTAGTGGGTTACAGCAGGTTAGTATGCTGGGATGGTTCTAGTGGGTTACAGTAGGTCAGTATGCTGGGATAGTTCTAGTGGGTTACAGCAGGTTAGTGTTCTGGGATAGTTCTAGTGGGTTAGACAGGTTAGTATGCTGGGATGGTTCTAGTGGGTTACAGCAGGTTAGTATGCTGGGATAGTTCTAGTGGGTTACAGCAGGTTAGTGTGCTGGGATGGTTCTAGTGGGTTACAGCAGGTTAGTATGCTGGGATAGTTCTAGTGGGTTACAGCAGGTTAGTATGCTGGGATGGTTCTAGTGGGTTACAGCAGGTTAGTATGTTGGGATAGTTCTAGTGGGTTACAGCAGGTTAGTATGCTGGGATGGTTCTAGTGGGTTACAGCAGGTTAGTATGCTGGGACGGTTCTAGTGAGTTAGACAGGTTAGTATGCTGGGATGGTTCTAGTGGGTTACAGCAGGTTAGTATGCTGGGATAGTTCTAGTGGGTTACAGCAGGTTAGTATGCTGGGATGGTTCTAGTGGGTTACAGCAGGTTAGTATGCTGGGATGGTTCTAGTGGGTTACAGCAGGTTAGTGTGCTGGGATGGTTCTAGTGGGTTACAGCAGGTTAGTATGCTGGGATGGTTCTAGTGGGTTACAGCAGGTTAGTATGCTGGGATTGTTCTAGTGGGTTACAGCAGGTTAGTGTGCTGGGATGGTTCTAGTGGGTTAGACAGGTTAGTGTGCTGGGATGGTTCTAGTGGGTTAGACAGGTTAGTGTGCTGGGATGGTTCTAGTGGGTTACAGCAGGTTAGTATGCTGGGATGTTCTTGTGGGTTAGACAGGTTAGTGTGCTGGGATAGTTCTAGTGGGTTACAGCAGGTTAGTATGCTGGGATGTTCTTGTGGGTTAGACAGGTTAGTGTGCTGGGATAGTTCTAGTGGGTTACAGCAGGTTAGTGTGCTGGGATAGTTCTAGTGGGTTACAGCAGGTTAGTATGCTGGGATGGTTCTAGTGGGTTACAGCAGGTTAGTATGCTGGGATGTTCTTGTGGGTTAGACAGGTTAGTGTGCTGGGATAGTTCTAGTGGGTTACAGCAGGTTAGTGTGCTGGGATAGTTCTAGTGGGTTACAGCAGGTTAGTATGCTGGGATGTTCTTGTGGGTTAGACAGGTTAGTGTGCTGTGATGGTTCTATTGGGTTACAGCAGGTTAGTGTGCTGGGATGGTTCTAGTGGGTTAGACAGGTTAGTGTGCTGGGATGGTTCTAGTGGGTTACAGCAGGTTAGTGTGCTGGGATGGTTCTAGTGGGTTACAGCAGGTTAGTATGCTGGGATAGTTCTAGTGGGTTACAGCAGGTTAGTATGCTGGGATGGTTCTAGTGGGTTAGACAGGTTAGTATGCTGGGATGGTTCTAGTGGGTTACAGCAGGTTAGTGTGCTGGGATGGTTCTAGTGGGTTACAGCAGGTTAGTATGCTGGGATAGTTCTAGTGGGTTACAGCAGGTTAGTATGCTGGGATGGTTCTAGTGGGTTACAGCAGGTTAGTATGTTGGGATGGTTCTAGTGGGTTACAGCAGGTTAGTATGCTGGGATGGTTCTAGTGGGTTACAGCAGGTTAGTATGCTGGGATAGTTCTAGTGGGTTAGACAGGTTAGTGTGCTGGGATGGTTCTAGTGGGTTACAGCAGGTTAGTATGCTGGGATGGTTCTAGTGGGTTACAGTAGGTCAGTATGCTGGGATAGTTCTAGTGGGTTACAGCAGGTTAGTGTTCTGGGATAGTTCTAGTGGGTTAGACAGGTTAGTATGCTGGGATGGTTCTAGTGGGTTACAGCAGGTTAGTATGCTGGGATAGTTCTAGTGGGTTACAGCAGGTTAGTGTGCTGGGATGGTTCTAGTGGGTTACAGCAGGTTAGTATGCTGGGATAGTTCTAGTGGGTTACAGCAGGTTAGTATGCTGGGATGGTTCTAGTGGGTTACAGCAGGTTAGTATGTTGGGATAGTTCTAGTGGGTTACAGCAGGTTAGTATGCTGGGATGGTTCTAGTGGGTTACAGCAGGTTAGTATGCTGGGACGGTTCTAGTGAGTTAGACAGGTTAGTATGCTGGGATGGTTCTAGTGGGTTACAGCAGGTTAGTATGCTGGGATAGTTCTAGTGGGTTACAGCAGGTTAGTATGCTGGGATGGTTCTAGTGGGTTACAGCAGGTTAGTATGCTGGGATGGTTCTAGTGGGTTACAGCAGGTTAGTGTGCTGGGATGGTTCTAGTGGGTTACAGCAGGTTAGTATGCTGGGATGGTTCTAGTGGGTTACAGCAGGTTAGTATGCTGGGATTGTTCTAGTGGGTTACAGCAGGTTAGTGTGCTGGGATGGTTCTAGTGGGTTAGACAGGTTAGTGTGCTGGGATGGTTCTAGTGGGTTAGACAGGTTAGTGTGCTGGGATGGTTCTAGTGGGTTACAGCAGGTTAGTATGCTGGGATGTTCTTGTGGGTTAGACAGGTTAGTGTGCTGGGATAGTTCTAGTGGGTTACAGCAGGTTAGTATGCTGGGATGTTCTTGTGGGTTAGACAGGTTAGTGTGCTGGGATAGTTCTAGTGGGTTACAGCAGGTTAGTGTGCTGGGATAGTTCTAGTGGGTTACAGCAGGTTAGTATGCTGGGATGGTTCTAGTGGGTTACAGCAGGTTAGTATGCTGGGATGTTCTTGTGGGTTAGACAGGTTAGTGTGCTGGGATAGTTCTAGTGGGTTACAGCAGGTTAGTGTGCTGGGATAGTTCTAGTGGGTTACAGCAGGTTAGTATGCTGGGATGTTCTTGTGGGTTAGACAGGTTAGTGTGCTGTGATGGTTCTATTGGGTTACAGCAGGTTAGTGTGCTGGGATGGTTCTAGTGGGTTAGACAGGTTAGTGTGCTGGGATGGTTCTAGTGGGTTACAGCAGGTTAGTGTGCTGGGATGGTTCTAGTGGGTTACAGCAGGTTAGTATGCTGGGATGTTCTTGTGGGTTAGACAGGTTAGTGTGCTTGCAACACAAGGGTTGACGGTTTCATTCCCTCATGGGAAACATATAGTAAATATACTGTACGTGTCGCTGTCACCTGTTGTTAGCTAGCTACCTAACGTTATTTGGCTACTTATACATCAAACTTGCCAATATATTAAGATGGCATATACAAGATAGCGTAGCAAGGCAGACGTGTTCGTCGTAAATGTTGTCTTTTTTTTCCTTCGTCTTTTTTGTATATATTTCAATTTCTTTTTCCATTTTTAAATTAAACATACCTTCCGGCAACCCGTCTCACCCAATGTGATACGGATCCACTATTTTTAGACCTTATAGCTAGAACCTCCATCAGAAGCTAACCATCAGATACTAACCAGCTAATTAGCTACTAGCTATTTAGTCATTGCTAGTCCCTGCTAGCGGCTTTTAACTCTAGCTCAGAAACCAGACGCATTTACCATGGATAATAACCGTCAGTCTGCACAACGCCAGTCTGCTCAGCACGATGTCAACCCTGAGCATATCAGGACTGCTTTTCTCCACCATTACTCCAGATTACTCCATTACTGGACCATTATTCCAGATCCTCGCAGCTAGCTAGCTGCTACCGAGTGGCCCAGCCCCGAAGCTAGCCTTAGAACCAGGCCCATCTCCCGGCCTGCTCAGTGGACCCTATGATCACTCGGCTACACAGCTGATGCCTCCCGGACTCTTCACTAACACGACTAGAAGCCACTACATCGCCGGATTCCTGCCGTAAGCTCTGGACCTTTGTATCGGATCATCGCAACTAGCTAGCTGCTACCGAGTGGCCATAGTGGCTAACGCTCTTGACCCGAAGCTAGCACCAGTTAGCCTTGGGCCAGGCGCATCTCCCGGCTAGCAAACGATATTACTCCAGCTACATTCCTTCTTTTTCCAATTGGCCTGCACCCTTTGTCGACATGAAGCCCCGCAGATCCATCACGACTGGTCTGCTGACATAATTCCATCCGATGTGCCCTCAACCGGCCTTTGTCGTATGTCAATGAAGACGCTTCTCCTAGCCCCGGCCTGCTAACTTATGAACGCCGTGTCTCCCGCTTGCTAGCGTAGTAACGACTTCCCTGTTTCATCTATTGCTGTTCACTGGACCCTATGATCACCTGGCTACATAGCTGATGCCTGCTGGACTGTTCATCAATCACGGTACTCCATTTTGTTTGTTTTGTTTATCTGTCGGCCCCAGCCTCGAACTCAGGCCCTGTGTGTAGTTAACTGACCCTCTCTGCCCATTCATCGCCATTTTACCTGTTGTTGTTGTCTTAGCTGATTAGCTGTTGCTGTCTTACCCCGTTGTCTTAGTTAGCTCTCCCAATCAACACCTGTGATTGCTTTATGCCTCGCTTTATGTCTCTCTCTAATGTCAATATACCTTGTATACTGTTGTTTAGGGTAGTTATCATTGCTTAATTTTACTGCGGAGCCCCTAGCCGCACTCAACATGCCTCAGATACCTCTTTTGTCCCACCTCCCACACATGGGGTGACCTCACCTAGCATAACTAGTACCTCCATAGTACCTCCAGAGATGCAGCCTCTCTTATCGTCACTCAATGCTTAGGTTTACCTCCACTGTACATTATGCCCTGAATCTATTCTACCATGCCCAGAAATCGGCTCCTTTTATTCTCCGTCCCCAATGCACTAGACGACCAGTTTTGATAGCCTTTAGCCGTACCCTCTGTTCCTCGGGTGATGTGGAGGTTAACCCAGGCCCTGTGTGTCCCCAGGCGCTCTCATTTGTTGACTTCTGTAACCGTAAAAGCCTTGGTTTAATGCATGTTAACATGAGAAGCCTCCTCCCTAAGTTTGCTTTACTTACTGCTTTAGCACACTCCGCCAACCCTGATGTCCTTGCCGTGTCTGAATCCTGGCTTAGGAAGGCCACCAAAAATTCTGAGATTTCCATCCCCAACTACAACATTTTCTGTCAAGATAGAACTGCCAAAGGGGGAGGAGTTGCAATCTACTGCAGAGATAGCCTGCAAAGTTCCATCATACTTTCCAGGTCTATGCCCAAACAGTTCGAGCTTCGAATGTTTTTGTTTTGTCTCTCACTGTTGCTGCCTGTTATAGATCCCCCTCAACTCCCAGCTGTGCCCTGGACACCATATGTGAATTGACTGCCCCCCATCTATCTTCAGAGTTCGTTCTGTTAGGTGACCTAAACTGGGATATGCTTAACACCCTAGCCGTCCTACAATCTAAGCCAGATGCCCTCAATCTCACACAAATCATCAAGGAACCCACCAGGTACAACCCTAAATCCGTAACCATGGGCACCCTCATAGATATTATCCTGACCAACTTGCCCTCCAAATACACCTCTGCTGTTTTCAATCAGGATCTCAGCGATCACTGCCTCATTGCCTGCATCAGTTATGGGCCCGCGGTCAAACGACCACCCCTCATCACTGTCAATCGCTCCCTAAAACACTTCTGTGAGCAGGCCTTTCTAATCGACCTGGCCCAGGTTTCCTGGAAGGATATTGAACTCATCCCGTCAGTTGAGGATGCCTGGTTGTTCTTTAAAAGTAATTTCCTTAAATATGCCCCTTTCAAAACATGTAGAACTAAGAACAGATATAGCCCTTGGTTCACTCCAGACCCGACTGCCCTCAACCAGCAGGAAAACATCCTGTGGCGTACTGCACTAGCATCGAATAGTCCCTGCGACATGCAACTTTTCAGGGAAGTCAGGAACCAATACACACAGTCAGTTCAGAAAGCAAAGGCTAGCTTTTTCAAACATAAATTTGCATCCTGTAGTTCTAACTCCAAAAAGTTCTGGGACACTGTAAAGTCCATGGAGAATAAGAGCACCTCCCCCCAGCTGCCCACTGCACTGAGGCTTGGAAACACAGTCACCACAGATAAATCCACGATAATCAAGAATTTCAAAAAGCATTTCTCTACAGCTGGCCATGCTTTCCTCCTGGCTACCCCAACCCCGGCCAACAGCTCTGCACCCCCCACAGCTACTTGCCCAAGCCTCCCCAGCTTCTCCTTCACCCAAATGCAGATAGCAGATGTTCTGAAAGAGCTGCAAAACCTTGATTACTAGTCTGTTCAACCTCTCTTTCGTATCGTCTAAGATTCCTAAAGATTGGAAAGCTGCCGCGGTCATCCCCCTCTTCAATGGGGGAGACACTCTAGACCCAAACTGTTACAGACCTATATCCATCCTGCCCTGCCTTTCGAAAGTCTTCGAAAGCCAAGTTAACAAACAGATCACTGACCATTTCGAATCCCACCGTACCTTCTCCGCTGTGCAATCCAGTTTCCAAGCTGGTCACGGGTGCACCACAGCCACGCTCATGGTACTAAACGATATCATAACCGCCATCGATAAAAGACAGTACTGTGCAGCCGTCTTCATCGACCTGGCCAAGGCTTTCGACTCTGTCAATCACCGTATTCTTATCGGCAGACTCAACAGCCCTGGTTTCTCAAATGACTGCCTCGCCTGGTTCACCAAATACTTCTCCGATAGAGTTCAGTGTGTCAAATCGGAGGGCCTGTTGTCTGGACCTCTGGCAGTCTCTATGGGGGTACCACAGGGTTCAATTCTCGGGCCGACTCTGTTCTCTGTATATATCAATGATGTCGCTCTTGCTGCGTGTGATTCCTTGATCCACCTCTACGCAGACGACACCATTCTATATACATCAGGCCCTTCTTTGGACACTGTGTTAACTAACTTCCAGACGAGCTTCAATGACATACAACATTCCTTCCGTGGCCTCCAACTGCTCTTAAACACTAGTAAAACTAAATGCATGCTCTTCAACCGATCGCTGCCCGTACCCACCCACCCGACTAGCATCACTACTCTGGACGGTTCTGACTTAGAATATGTGGACAACTACAAATACCTAGGTGTCTGGCTAGACTGTAAACTCTCCTTCCAGACTCATTTAAGCATCTCCAATCCAAAATTAAATCTAGAATCGGCTTCCTATTTCGCAAAAAAGCCTCCTTCACTCACGCTGCCAAACATACCCTTGTAAAACTGACTATCCTACCGATCCTCAACTTCGGCAATGTCATTTACAAAATAGCCACCAAACACTCTACTCAGCAAACTGGATGCAGTCTATCACAGTGCCATCCGTTTTGTCACCAAAGCCCCATATACCACCCACCACTGCGACCTGTATGCTCTCGTTGGCTGGCCCTCGCTACATATTCGTTGCCAGATCCACTGGCTCCAGGTCATCTATAAGTCTTTGCTAGGTAAAGCTCCGCCTTATCTCAGCTCACTGGTCACCATAACAACACCCACCCGTAGCACGCGCTCCAGCAGGTATATTTCACTGGTCATCCCCAAAGCCAACACCCACTTTGGCTGCCTTTCCTTCCAGTTCTCTGCTGCCAATGACTGGGAACTTATTGCAAAAATCGCTGAAGTTGGAGACTTATATCTCCCTCACTAACTTTAAGCATCAGCTATCTCAGCACCTTACCGATCGCTGCAGCTGTACATAGCCCATCTGTAAAAAGCCCACCCAACTACCTACCTCATCCCCATATTGTTTTTATTTACTTTTTCACTCTTTTGCACACCAATATTTCTACTTGCACATCATCTGCACATCTATCACTTCAGTGTTAATTTGCTAAATTGTAAATACTTCGCTACTATGGCCTATTTTTTGCCTTACCTCCTTACCCCTTTTTGCACACACTGTATATAGATTTTCTATTGTATTATTGACTGTATGTTTGTTTATTCCATGTGTAACTCTGTGTTGTTGTTTGTGTCACACTGCTTTGCTTTATCTTGGCCAGGTCGCAGTTGTAAATGAGAACTTGTTCTCAACTGGCCTGCCTGGTTAAATAAAGGTGAAATAAAAATGTAAAAATATGTAAAAAATTAACTATAGGCTATCTAACTAACTACCCAACGATTATTGACTTGATTATTCCCGTCATGCTTAGCTAAATGGTATAGTAGTTGTGCGTTCTCAATGGACATACGGGTGCTTTCGTAAATTCGCTTTGGCCATCTATTCAGATTTCAGAGCACTCAAGTCAGAGTGTACCAGAGCGCAGAATAATGAATTTACGAGAGCTCAACACCCGTTGAATATGGCGGTGTTAGTAAATGTCGGCAAAAAAGCGTAATTAAATTGTTGCCAGCAGCACAGTTACAGTCAAGGGCGAGTTAAAAGGTCAGAGTGGTCTCATTTGTGTCTGGAAGTAGCTAGCAAGCTAGCCAATGTTAGCTTGGGTGCTTGACTGCCGTTGTAATTGCAGAACGCTCAAATCCTTGGCCCGAGCATCCAGTGTGCGCTCCGAGAGTGAAATGCTCTGAATTTACAAACGGACAATCTGACAAGGCTTTGAATTTACAAGCGCACTCTGGCACTCCAGCTTGAATTTAAGAACACACCCGAAGTCGTAAAATGTCTAACTAGTAATGTGTTATGCTAGCAAGAGGTTGCATAGCAACAGCATCAACTTCCGGTAGACAGGCGAAGAGCTAGTACGCTCAACTGAAAGCATACTGTTATTTTACAGTATACTAAAATGAACTAATAGTATATAGTATGTAGTATATACTCATTAAGTATACAGTATGTTAGTATGGGTATTCAAACACAGCTATAACCTACAAGCTAAATTGCTCTATGGTCGCTGTGATGGGAAAGAGGGGGTGACAAGAACTAATTAAAACAAATTATATTATAACTTTCTGAATGCTGTGTCAGGTGTGTGTGTGTGTGTGTGTGTGTGTGTGTGTGTGTGTGTGTGTGTGTGTGTGTGTGTGTGTGTGTGTGTGTGTGTGTGTGTGTGTGTGTGTGTGTGTGTGTGTGTGTGTGTGCGTGCCTGCCTGCGTGTGTGTGTGTGCATCTATGTGTGTGTCGTCAGGGGTGTGTATGTACAGTCCAGTCTTGGTGCCTCACTCACCCAGAAGCTCCTTACGGGTGCGGCTGGCGATTTCTTTGATCTCCATGCGGGACAGAGACAGGGTGTGTGAGGCCCCCTGCATGGGGGCCCCCGCGGGGGCTGTCAGGCCCGTCACCACCTTGTTGACCAGCGGGGACTTGAGGGGCCTCTCGATGCTGCGGCCCACTAGGTTACTCAGTGGGATCTTGAAGATGTGCTTACACTGTGTCTCACCTGGAGGGTGAAAAGCAGAGATACAGAGAGAGTGGGGAAGGATAGAGAAGGAGAGATACAGAGAGTTGGGATGGATGGAGAAGGAGAGATACAGAGAGAGTGGTGATGGATGGAGAAGGAGAGATACAGAGAGTTGGGATGGATGGAGAAGGAGAGATACAGAGAGTGGGGATGGATGGAGAAGGAGAAATACAGAGAGAGTGGGGAAGGATGGAGAAGGAGAGATACAGAGAGTGGGGATGGATGGAGAAGGAGAAATACAGAGAGAGTGGGGAAGGATGGAGAAGGAGAGATACAGAGAGTGGGGAAGGATGGAGAAGGAGAGATACAGAGAGAGTGGGGATGAATGGAGAAGGAGAGATACAGAGAGAGTGGAGATGGATGGAGAAGGAGAGATACAGAGAGAGTGGGGATGGATGGAGAAGGAGAGATACAGAGAGAGTGGGGATGAATGGAGAAGGAGAGATACAGAGAGAGGGGAGATACAGAGAGTGGGGATGGATGGAGAAGGAGAGATACAGAGAGAGTGGGGATGGAGAAGGAGAGATACAGAGAGTGGGGATGGATGGAGAAGGAGAGATACAGAGATTGGGGATAGATGGAGGAGGAGAGATACAGAGAGAGGGGGGATGGATGGAGAAGGAGAGATACAGAGAGAGTGGGGATGGATGGAGAAGGAGAAATACAGAGAGAGGGGGGATGGATGGAGAAGGAGAGATACAGAGAGAGTGGGGATGGATGGAAAAGGAGAGATACAGAGAGAGGGGGATGGATGGAGAAGGAGAGATACAGAGAGTGGGGATGGATGGAGGAGGAGAGATAGAGAGAGGGGGGATGGATGGAGAAGGAGAGATACAGAGAGTGGGGATGGATGGAGGAGGAGAGATAGAGAGAGGGGGGATGGATGGAGGAGAAGAGATACAGAGAGAGGGGGATGGATGGAGAAGGAGAGATACAGAGAGTGGGGATGGATGGAGGAGGAGAGATAGAGAGAGGGGGGATGGATGGAGGAGAAGAGATACAGAGAAAGGTATTTCGGTGAGAGAGAGACATTTCAACACCAGGCAACTTCAGGCAATGACGTTATGGAGACCTCCTTAGACTGGTTAGTTTACCACACACACACACACACACACACACACACACACACACACACACACACACACACTAGAGGAACATGTGTAAGAACAGGAACATGAAGAACATGATCATGTCATGTTCCAATCAAGCCTACTCTATCTAAACTAATAACATGACTCAGTGACACAGTGTGCGATCGATTTATGAATTCATCATCGTTGCCATATCAACACTGTGTAATATAATACGACTACTCAGTTACAGCCATTTACAGCTATCCATCAATTATTCAACGTTTGGGATCAATAATTAAACGACTGTTTGAGTCAAAGTAATTGGATACTTAATATCTTCGTAGCAGCACCGCATTCCAGTCTCTGTAGTCTGCTGTATTCCAGTCTCTGTAGTCTGCTGTATTCCAGTCTCTATAGTCTGCTGTATTCCAGTCTCTGTAGTCTGCTGTATTCCAGTCTCTATAATCTGCTGTATTCCAGTCTCTGTAGTCTGATGTATTCCAGTCTCTATAGTCTGCTGTATTCCAGTCTCTATAATCTGCTGTATTCCAGTCTCTATAGTCTGCTGTATTCCAGTCTCTATAGTCTGCTGTATTCCAGTCATTATAGTCTGCTGTATTCCAGTCTCTATAGTCTGCTGTATTCCAGTATAATCGTCTGTATTCCAGTCTCTATAGTCTGCTGTATTCCAGTCTCTATAGTCTGCTGTATTCCAGTCTCTATAGTCTGCTGTATTCCAGTCTCTGTAGTCTGCTGTATTCCAGTCTCTGTAGTCTTCTGTATTCCAGTCTCTATAGTCTGCTGTATTCCAGTATAATCGTCTGTATTCCAGTCTCTATAGTCTGCTGTATTCCAGTCTCTATAGTCTGCTGTATTCCAGTCTCTATAATCTGCTGTATTCCAGTCTCTATAGTCTGCTGTATTCCAGTCTCTATAGTCTGCTGTATTCCAGTATAATCGTCTGTATTCCAGTCTCTATAGTCTGCTGTATTCCAGTCTCTATAGTCTGCTGTATTCCAGTCTCTATAATCTGCTGTATTCCAGTCTCTATAGTCTGCTGTATTCCAGTCTCTATAGTCTGCTGTATTCCAGTCTCTATAGTCTGCGATATTCCAGTCTCTATAGTCTGCTGTATTCCAGTCTCTATAATCTGCTGTATTCCAGTCTTTATAATCTGCTGTATTCCAGTCTCTATAGTCTGATGTATTCCAGTCTCTATAGTCTGCTGTATTCCAGTCTCTATAATCTGCTGTATTCCAGTCTCTATAGTCTGCTGTATTCCAGTCTCTGTAGTCTGCTGTATTCCAGTCTCTATAGTCTGCTGTATTCCAGTCTCTATAGTCTGCTGTATTCCAGTCTCTGTAGTCTGCTGTATTCCAGTCTCTATAGTCTGCTGTATTCCAGTCTCTGTAGTCTGCTGTATTCCAGTCTCTATAATCTGCTGTATTCCAGTCTCTATAATCTGCTGTATTCCAGTCTCTATAGTCTGCTGTATTCCAGTCTCTATAGTTTGCTGTATTCCAGTCTCTATAGTCTGCTGTATTCAAGTCTCTATAGTCTGCTGTATTCCAGTCTCTATAGTCTGCTGTATTCCAGTCTCTATAGTCTGCTGTATTCAAGTCTCTATAGTCTGCTGTATTCCAGTCTCTGTAGTCTGCTGTATTCCAGTCTCTGTAGTCTGCTGTATTCCAGTCTCTATAGTCTGCTGTATTCCAGTCTCTATAGTCTGCTGCATTCCAGTCTCTATAGTCTGCTGTATTCAAGTCTCTATAGTCTGCTGTATTCCAGTCTCTATAGTCTGCTGTATTCCAGTCTCTATAGTCTGCTGTATTCAAGTCTCTATAGTCTGCTGTATTCCAGTCTCTGTAGTCTGCTGTATTCCAGTCTCTATAGTCTGCTGTATTCCAGTCTCTATAGTCTGCTGTATTCCAGTCTCTATAGTCTGCTGTATTCCAGTCTCTATAGTCTGCTGTATTCAAGTCTCTATAGTCTGCTGTATTCCAGTCTCTATAGTCTGCAGTATTCCAGTCTCTGTAGTCTGCTGTATTCCAGTCTCTGTAGTCTGCTGTATTCCAGTCTCTATAGTCTGCTCTATTCCAGTCTCTATAGTCTGCTGTATTCCAGTCTCTATAGTCTGCTGTATTCCAGTCTCTATAGTCTGCTGTATTCCAGTCTCTATAATCTGCTGTATTTGTCACGCCCTGACCAGGTGAACTCTTCTATTTTGGTCAGGGTGTGGCATTTCTATAGTTTATTTTCTATGTTTTTGGTATAGCCTTGCTTTGGGGCGTATTTCTATGTTGGGTGCTGTCGATTCCCAATCAGAGACAGCTGTCGCTAGTTGCCTCTGATTGGGGAATCATATTTAAGTTCCTTTTCCCCCCACGATGTTTGTGGGTTGTTGTCTCTTTTTGTTGGAGCAGTAGCGATACGTTTATTCTCTGTTTTGACCGTGTTATTTCAGTCTGTAATAAATAACATGTGTTCGCTCCCAGCTGCGCCTTGGTCCACTTCTTCCTTCCTGCACGACGATCGTTACAGAACAACCCACCAAACCAGGACCAAGCAGCGGGAGGAAAAGGAGAGCGAGAGATGGGCTCGCGAGGGAAAGGAGTTCTGGACCTGGGAGGAGATCATGTCGGGGAAAGGACCCTGGCGGAAGGATTCCCAGGTCGAGGAGGTGATGCCAGCCGGTGGAAGGAGTCGCAGGCGGCGGTCTTTGAGGCCCGGAAGACACCCCCAAGAAATTTTTTGGGGGGGGCTAATGGGGTGGTCCGGAAGGGCAGAGGAAGAGCCCAGACCACTGCTCTCGTGGGGGATAACGGCGAAGGAGGAGGCAAAGATGTGGCAGGTCCTGGAGGACCTGCGTAGGGACAGCGTGGAGGAAGAGCCTTGGGTAGCAGAGGTGCGCACGGTATTGCCAGTGCGCCTGCACAGCCCAGTGCGCTCTGTGCCAGCGCCCCACATTTGCCGGGCTAGGGGGAGTGTTCAGCGAGGACGTGTTGTGCCGGCTCAGCGCTCCTGGCCTCCGGTGCCCCTTCTCGGTCCGATGTATCCTGCGCCGAGGACGCGCACTGTGTCTCCGGTACGGCTGCACAGCCCAGTGCGTTCTGTGCCAGCGCTCCACACTTGCCAGGCTAAGGTGGGTGTTGAGCCAGAACGGGTGATGTCAGCTGTGCACTCCAGACCTCCAGTGCGCCTCCTCGGTCCAGGATATCCGGCGCCGCTTATGCGCACTGTGTCGCCGGTGTGCGGTCACAGTCCAGTCCGGCCCGTCCCTGCTCCCCGCACCAGGTTAGTGGTGCGTGTCCCCAGTCCTGTCCGGCCCATCCCTGCTCCCCGCACCAAGCCAGTGGTGCGTGTCCCCAGTCCTGTCCGGCCCATCCCTGCTCCCCGCACCAAGCCAGTGGTGTGTGCCCCCAGTCCAGTCCGGCCCGTCCCTGCTCCCCGCACCAGGTTAGTGGTGCGTGTCCCCAGTCCTGTCCGGCCCATCCCTGCTCCCCGCACCAGGTTAGTGGTGCGCGTCCCCAGTCCAGTCCGGCCCGTCCCTGCTCCCCGCACCAAGCCAGTGGTGTGTGCCCCCAGTCCAGTCCGGCCCGTCCCTGCTCCCCGCACCAGGTTAGTGGTGCGTGTCCCCAGTCCTGTCCGGCCCGTCCCTGCTCCCCGCACCAGGTTAGTGGTGCGTGTCCACAGTCCTGTCCGGCCCATCCCGGCTCCCCGCACCAAGCCGGTGGTGCGTGTCCCCAGTCCAGTCCGGCCCGTCCCTGCTCCCCGCACCAGGCCCACGGCGCGTGTCCACAGTCCGGCACGGCCTGTGTCCGGTCCACCGGTGACCAGTCCTGTTCCGGTTGGCGGCTCCGCTCCGGAGCCTGAGCATGCCGCTCCACCGTGGTCCAGTCCGGGCCAGAGGGGTAGGGCTAGGGTGGAGGCAGGGGGAGAAACACGCCCGGGGCCAGAGCCTCCACCGAGGGTGAGGCGCCCACCCGGGTCCCCCCCCCTAATAGACTTTAGGTTGGTGCGCCGGGAGTACGCACCGTTGGAGGGGGGGTACTGTCACGCCCTGACCAGGTGAACTCTTCTATTTTGGTCAGGGTGTGGCATTTCTATAGTTTATTTTCTATGTTTTTGGTATAGCCTTGCTTTGGGGCGTATTTCTATGTTGGGTGCTGTCGATTCCCAATCAGAGACAGCTGTCGCTAGTTGCCTCTGATTGGGGAATCATATTTAAGTTCCTTTTCCCCCCACGATGTTTGTGGGTTGTTGTCTCTTTTTGTTGGAGCAGTAGCGATACGTTTATTCTCTGTTTTGACCGTGTTATTTCAGTCTGTAATAAATAACATGTGTTCGCTCCCAGCTGCGCCTTGGTCCACTTCTTCCTTCCTGCACGACGATCGTTACAGAACAACCCACCAAACCAGGACCAAGCAGCGGGAGGAAAAGGAGCGCGAGAGATGGGCTCGCGAGGGAAAGGAGTTCTGGACCTGGGAGGAGATCATGTCGGGGAAAGGACCCTGGCGGAAGGATTCCCAGGTCGAGGAGGTGATGCCAGCCGGTGGAAGGAGTCGCAGGCGGCGGTCGAGGAGGCCCGGAAGACACCCCCAAGAAAACATTTTGGGGGGGCTAATGGGGTGGTCCGGAAGGGCAGAGGAAGAGCCCAGACCACTGCTCTCGTGGGGGATAACGGCGAAGGAGGAGGCAAATATGTGGCAGGTCCTGGAGGACCTGCGTAGGGACAGCGTGGAGGAAGAGCCTTGGGTAGCAGAGGTGCGCACGGTATTGCCAGTGCGCCTGCACAGCCCAGTGCGCTCTGTGCCAGCGCCCCACATTTGCCGGGCTAGGGGGAGTGTTCAGCGAGGACGTGTTGTGCCGGCTCAGCGCTCCTGGCCTCCGGTGCCCCTTCTCGGTCCGATGTATCCTGCGCCGAGGACGCGCACTGTGTCTCCGGTACGGCTGCACAGCCCAGTGCGTTCTGTGCCAGCGCTCCACACTTGCCAGGCTAAGGTGGGTGTTGAGCCAGAACGGGTGATGTCAGCTGTGCACTCCAGACCTCCAGTGCGCCTCCTCGGTCCAGGATATCCGGCGCCGCTTATGCGCACTGTGTCGCCGGTGTGCGGTCACAGTCCAGTCCGGCCCGTCCCTGCTCCCCGCACCAGGTTAGTGGTGCGTGTCCCCAGTCCTGTCCGGCCCATCCCTGCTCCCCGCACCAAGCCAGTGGTGCGTGTCCCCAGTCCTGTCCGGCCCATCCCTGCTCCCCGCACCAAGCCAGTGGTGTGTGCCCCCAGTCCAGTCCGGCCCGTCCCTGCTCCCCGCACCAGGTTAGTGGTGCGTGTCCCCAGTCCTGTCCGGCCCATCCCTGCTCCCCGCACCAGGTTAGTGGTGCGCGTCCCCAGTCCAGTCCGGCCCGTCCCTGCTCCCCGCACAAAGCCAGTGGTGTGTGCCCCCAGTCCAGTCCGGCCCGTCCCTGCTCCCCGCACCAGGTTAGTGGTGCGTGTCCCCAGTCCTGTCCGGCCCGTCCCTGCTCCCCGCACCAGGTTAGTGGTGCGTGTCCACAGTCCTGTCCGGCCCATCCCGGCTCCCCGCACCAAGCCGGTGGTGCGTGTCCCCAGTCCAGTCCGGCCCGTCCCTGCTCCCCGCACCAGGCCCACGGCGCGTGTCCACAGTCCGGCACGGCCTGTGTCCGGTCCACCGGTGACCAGTCCTGTTCCGGTTGGCGGCTCCGCTCCGGAGCCTGAGCATGCCGCTCCACCGTGGTCCAGTCCGGGCCAGAGGGGTAGGGCTAGGGTGGAGGCAGGGGGAGAAACACGCCCGGGGCCAGAGCCTCCACCGAGGGTGAGGCGCCCACCCGGGTCCCCCCCCCTAATAGACTTTAGGTTGGTGCGCCGGGAGTACGCACTGTTGGAGGGGGGGTACTGTCACGCCCTGACCAGGTGAACTCTTCTATTTTGGTCAGGGTGTGGCATTTCTATAGTTTATTTTCTATGTTTTTGGTATAGCCTTGCTTTGGGGCGTATTTCTATGTTGGGTGCTGTCGATTCCCAATCAGAGACAGCTGTCGCTAGTTGCCTCTGATTGGGGAATCATATTTAAGTTCCTTTTCCCCCCACGATGTTTGTGGGTTGTTGTCTCTTTTTGTTGGAGCAGTAGCGATACGTTTATTCTCTGTTTTGACCGTGTTATTTCAGTCTGTAATAAATAACATGTGTTCGCTCCCAGCTGCGCCTTGGTCCACTTCTTCCTTCCTGCACGACGATCGTTACAGAACAACCCACCAAACCAGGACCAAGCAGCGGGAGGAAAAGGAGAGCGAGAGATGGGCTCGCGAGGGAAAGGAGTTCTGGACCTGGGAGGAGATCATGTCGGGGAAAGGACCCTGGCGGAAGGATTCCCAGGTCGAGGAGGTGATGCCAGCCGGTGGAAGGAGTCGCAGGCGGCGGTCTTTGAGGCCCGGAAGACACCCCCAAGAAAATTTTTTGGGGGGGCTAATGGGGTGGTCCGGAAGGGCAGAGGAAGAGCCCAGACCACTGCTCTCGTGGGGGATAACGGCGAAGGAGGAGGCAAAGATGTGGCAGGTCCTGGAGGACCTGCGTAGGGACAGCGTGGAGGAAGAGCCTTGGGTAGCAGAGGTGCGCACGGTATTGCCAGTGCGCCTGCACAGCCCAGTGCGCTCTGTGCCAGCGCCCCACATTTGCCGGGCTAGGGGGAGTGTTCAGCGAGGACGTGTTGTGCCGGCTCAGCGCTCCTGGCCTCCGGTGCCCCTTCTCGGTCCGATGTATCCTGCGCCGAGGACGCGCACTGTGTCTCCGGTACGGCTGCACAGCCCAGTGCGTTCTGTGCCAGCGCTCCACACTTGCCAGGCTAAGGTGGGTGTTGAGCCAGAACGGGTGATGTCAGCTGTGCACTCCAGACCTCCAGTGCGCCTCCTCGGTCCAGGATATCCGGCGCCGCTTATGCGCACTGTGTCGCCGGTGTGCGGTCACAGTCCAGTCCGGCCCGTCCCTGCTCCCCGCACCAGGTTAGTGGTGCGTGTCCCCAGTCCTGTCCGGCCCATCCCTGCTCCCCGCACCAAGCCAGTGGTGCGTGTCCCCAGTCCTGTCCGGCCCATCCCTGCTCCCCGCACCAAGCCAGTGGTGTGTGCCCCCAGTCCAGTCCGGCCCGTCCCTGCTCCCCGCACCAGGTTAGTGGTGCGTGTCCCCAGTCCTGTCCGGCCCATCCCTGCTCCCCGCACCAGGTTAGTGGTGCGCGTCCCCAGTCCAGTCCGGCCCGTCCCTGCTCCCCGCACCAAGCCAGTGGTGTGTGCCCCCAGTCCAGTCCGGCCCGTCCCTGCTCCCCGCACCAGGTTAGTGGTGCGTGTCCCCAGTCCTGTCCGGCCCGTCCCTGCTCCCCGCACCAGGTTAGTGGTGCGTGTCCACAGTCCTGTCCGGCCCATCCCGGCTCCCCGCACCAAGCCGGTGGTGCGTGTCCCCAGTCCAGTCCGGCCCGTCCCTGCTCCCCGCACCAGGCCCACGGCGCGTGTCCACAGTCCGGCACGGCCTGTGTCCGGTCCACCGGTGACCAGTCCTGTTCCGGTTGGCGGCTCCGCTCCGGAGCCTGAGCATGCCGCTCCACCGTGGTCCAGTCCGGGCCAGAGGGGTAGGGCTAGGGTGGAGGCAGGGGGAGAAACACGCCCGGGGCCAGAGCCTCCACCGAGGGTGAGGCGCCCACCCGGGTCCCCCCCCCTAATAGACTTTAGGTTGGTGCGCCGGGAGTACGCACCGTTGGAGGGGGGGTACTGTCACGCCCTGACCAGGTGAACTCTTCTATTTTGGTCAGGGTGTGGCATTTCTATAGTTTATTTTCTATGTTTTTGGTATAGCCTTGCTTTGGGGCGTATTTCTATGTTGGGTGCTGTCGATTCCCAATCAGAGACAGCTGTCGCTAGTTGCCTCTGATTGGGGAATCATATTTAAGTTCCTTTTCCCCCCACGATGTTTGTGGGTTGTTGTCTCTTTTTGTTGGAGCAGTAGCGATACGTTTATTCTCTGTTTTGACCGTGTTATTTCAGTCTGTAATAAATAACATGTGTTCGCTCCCAGCTGCGCCTTGGTCCACTTCTTCCTTCCTGCACGACGATCGTTACAGAACAACCCACCAAACCAGGACCAAGCAGCGGGAGGAAAAGGAGCGCGAGAGATGGGCTCGCGAGGGAAAGGAGTTCTGGACCTGGGAGGAGATCATGTCGGGGAAAGGACCCTGGCGGAAGGATTCCCAGGTCGAGGAGGTGATGCCAGCCGGTGGAAGGAGTCGCAGGCGGCGGTCGAGGAGGCCCGGAAGACACCCCCAAGAAAACATTTTGGGGGGGCTAATGGGGTGGTCCGGAAGGGCAGAGGAAGAGCCCAGACCACTGCTCTCGTGGGGGATAACGGCGAAGGAGGAGGCAAATATGTGGCAGGTCCTGGAGGACCTGCGTAGGGACAGCGTGGAGGAAGAGCCTTGGGTAGCAGAGGTGCGCACGGTATTGCCAGTGCGCCTGCACAGCCCAGTGCGCTCTGTGCCAGCGCCCCACATTTGCCGGGCTAGGGGGAGTGTTCAGCGAGGACGTGTTGTGCCGGCTCAGCGCTCCTGGCCTCCGGTGCCCCTTCTCGGTCCGATGTATCCTGCGCCGAGGACGCGCACTGTGTCTCCGGTACGGCTGCACAGCCCAGTGCGTTCTGTGCCAGCGCTCCACACTTGCCAGGCTAAGGTGGGTGTTGAACCAGAACGGGTGATGTCAGCTGTGCACTCCAGACCTCCAGTGCGCCTCCTCGGTCCAGGATATCCGGCGCCGCTTATGCGCACTGTGTCGCCGGTGTGCGGTCACAGTCCAGTCCGGCCCGTCCCTGCTCCCCGCACCAGGTTAGTGGTGCGTGTCCCCAGTCCTGTCCGGCCCATCCCTGCTCCCCGCACCAAGCCAGTGGTGCGTGTCCCCAGTCCTGTCCGGCCCATCCCTGCTCCCCGCACCAAGCCAGTGGTGTGTGCCCCCAGTCCAGTCCGGCCCGTCCCTGCTCCCCGCACCAGGTTAGTGGTGCGTGTCCCCAGTCCTGTCCGGCCCATCCCTGCTCCCCGCACCAGGTTAGTGGTGCGCGTCCCCAGTCCAGTCCGGCCCGTCCCTGCTCCCCGCACAAAGCCAGTGGTGTGTGCCCCCAGTCCAGTCCGGCCCGTCCCTGCTCCCCGCACCAGGTTAGTGGTGCGTGTCCCCAGTCCTGTCCGGCCCGTCCCTGCTCCCCGCACCAGGTTAGTGGTGCGTGTCCACAGTCCTGTCCGGCCCATCCCGGCTCCCCGCACCAAGCCGGTGGTGCGTGTCCCCAGTCCAGTCCGGCCCGTCCCTGCTCCCCGCACCAGGCCCACGGCGCGTGTCCACAGTCCGGCACGGCCTGTGTCCGGTCCACCGGTGACCAGTCCTGTTCCGGTTGGCGGCTCCGCTCCGGAGCCTGAGCATGCCGCTCCACCGTGGTCCAGTCCGGGCCAGAGGGGTAGGGCTAGGGTGGAGGCAGGGGGAGAAACACGCCCGGGGCCAGAGCCTCCACCGAGGGTGAGGCGCCCACCCGGGTCCCCCCCCCTAATAGACTTTAGGTTGGTGCGCCGGGAGTACGCACTGTTGGAGGGGGGGTACTGTCACGCCCTGACCAGGTGAACTCTTCTATTTTGGTCAGGGTGTGGCATTTCTATAGTTTATTTTCTATGTTTTTGGTATAGCCTTGCTTTGGGGCGTATTTCTATGTTGGGTGCTGTCGATTCCCAATCAGAGACAGCTGTCGCTAGTTGCCTCTGATTGGGGAATCATATTTAAGTTCCTTTTCCCCCCACGATGTTTGTGGGTTGTTGTCTCTTTTTGTTGGAGCAGTAGCGATACGTTTATTCTCTGTTTTGACCGTGTTATTTCAGTCTGTAATAAATAACATGTGTTCGCTCCCAGCTGCGCCTTGGTCCACTTCTTCCTTCCTGCACGACGATCGTTACAGAACAACCCACCAAACCAGGACCAAGCAGCGGGAGGAAAAGGAGCGCGAGAGATGGGCTCGCGAGGGAAAGGAGTTCTGGACCTGGGAGGAGATCATGTCGGGGAAAGGACCCTGGCGGAAGGATTCCCAGGTCGAGGAGGTGATGCCAGCCGGTGGAAGGAGTCGCAGGCGGCGGTCGAGGAGGCCCGGAAGACACCCCCAAGAAAACATTTTGGGGGGGCTAATGGGGTGGTCCGGAAGGGCAGAGGAAGAGCCCAGACCACTGCTCTCGTGGGGGATAACGGCGAAGGAGGAGGCAAAGATGTGGCAGGTCCTGGAGGACCTGCGTAGGGACAGCGTGGAGGAAGAGCCTTGGGTAGCAGAGGTGCGCACGGTATTGCCAGTGCGCCTGCACAGCCCAGTGCGCTCTGTGCCAGCGCCCCACATTTGCCGGGCTAGGGGGAGTGTTCAGCGAGGACGTGTTGTGCCGGCTCAGCGCTCCTGGCCTCCGGTGCCCCTTCTCGGTCCGATGTATCCTGCGCCGAGGACGCGCACTGTGTCTCCGGTACGGCTGCACAGCCCAGTGCGTTCTGTGCCAGCGCTCCACACTTGCCAGGCTAAGGTGGGTGTTGAGCCAGAACGGGTGATGTCAGCTGTGCACTCCAGACCTCCAGTGCGCCTCCTCGGTCCAGGATATCCGGCGCCGCTTATGCGCACTGTGTCGCCGGTGTGCGGTCACAGTCCAGTCCGGCCCGTCCCTGCTCCCCGCACCAGGTTAGTGGTGCGTGTCCCCAGTCCTGTCCGGCCCATCCCTGCTCCCCGCACCAAGCCAGTGGTGCGTGTCCCCAGTCCTGTCCGGCCCATCCCTGCTCCCCGCACCAAGCCAGTGGTGTGTGCCCCCAGTCCAGTCCGGCCCGTCCCTGCTCCCCGCACCAGGTTAGTGGTGCGTGTCCCCAGTCCTGTCCGGCCCATCCCTGCTCCCCGCACCAGGTTAGTGGTGCGCGTCCCCAGTCCAGTCCGGCCCGTCCCTGCTCCCCGCACCAAGCCAGTGGTGTGTGCCCCCAGTCCAGTCCGGCCCGTCCCTGCTCCCCGCACCAGGTTAGTGGTGCGTGTCCCCAGTCCAGTCCGGCCCGTCCCTGCTCCCCGCACCAGGCCCACGGCGCGTGTCCACAGTCCGGCACGGCCTGTGTCCGGTCCACCGGTGACCAGTCCTGTTCCGGTCGGCGGCTCCGCTCCGGAGCCTGAGCATGCCGCTCCACCGTGGTCCAGTCCGGGCCAGAGGGGTAGGGCTAGGGTGGAGGCAGGGGGAGAAACACGCCCGGGGCCAGAGCCTCCACCGAGGGTGAGGCGCCCACCCGGGTCCCCCCCCCTAATAGACTTTAGGTTGGTGCGCCGGGAGTACGCACCGTTGGAGGGGGGGTACTGTCACGCCCTGACCAGGTGAACTCTTCTATTTTGGTCAGGGTGTGGCATTTCTATAGTTTATTTTCTATGTTTTTGGTATAGCCTTGCTTTGGGGCGTATTTCTATGTTGGGTGCTGTCGATTCCCAATCAGAGACAGCTGTCGCTAGTTGCCTCTGATTGGGGAATCATATTTAAGTTCCTTTTCCCCCCACGATGTTTGTGGGTTGTTGTCTCTTTTTGTTGGAGCAGTAGCGATACGTTTATTCTCTGTTTTGACCGTGTTATTTCAGTCTGTAATAAATAACATGTGTTCGCTCCCAGCTGCGCCTTGGTCCACTTCTTCCTTCCTGCACGACGATCGTTACAGAACAACCCACCAAACCAGGACCAAGCAGCGGGAGGAAAAGGAGCGCGAGAGATGGGCTCGCGAGGGAAAGGAGTTCTGGACCTGGGAGGAGATCATGTCGGGGAAAGGACCCTGGCGGAAGGATTCCCAGGTCGAGGAGGTGATGCCAGCCGGTGGAAGGAGTCGCAGGCGGCGGTCGAGGAGGCCCGGAAGACACCCCCAATAATTTTTTTTGGGGGGGGCTAATGGGGTGGTCCGGAAGGGCAGAGGAAGAGCCCAGACCACTGCTCTCGTGGGGGATAACGGCGAAGGAGGAGGCAGAGATGTGGCAGGTCCTGGAGGACCTGCGTAGGGACAGCGTGGAGGAAGAGCCTTGGGTAGCAGAGGTGCGCACGGTATTGCCAGTGCGCCTGCACAGCCCAGTGCGCTCTGTGCCAGCGCCCCACATTTGCCGGGCTAGGGGGAGTGTTCAGCGAGGACGTGTTGTGCCGGCTCAGCGCTCCTGGCCTCCGGTGCCCCTTCTCGGTCCGATGTATCCTGCGCCGAGGACGCGCACTGTGTCTCCGGTACGGCTGCACAGCCCAGTGCGTTCTGTGCCAGCGCTCCACACTTGCCAGGCTAAGGTGGGTGTTGAGCCAGAACGGGTGATGTCAGCTGTGCACTCCAGACCTCCAGTGCGCCTCCTCGGTCCAGGATATCCGGCTCCGCTTATGCGCACTGTGTCGCCGGTGTGCGGTCACAGTCCAGTCCGGCCCGTCCCTGCTCCCCGCACCAGGTTAGTGGTGCGTGTCCCCAGTCCTGTCCGGCCCATCCCTGCTCCCCGCACCAAGCCAGTGGTGCGTGTCCCCAGTCCCCTCCGGCCCATCCCCGCTCCCTGCACCAAGCCAGTGGTGTGTGCCCCCAGTCCTGTCCGGCCCATCCCTGCTCCCCGCACCAGTTTAGTGGTGCGCGTCCCCAGTCCAGTCCGGACCGTCCCTGCTCCCCGCACCAAGCCAGTGGTGTGTGCCCCCAGTCCAGTCCGGCCCGTCCCTGCTCCCCGCACCAAGTTAGTGGTGCGTGTCCCCAGTCCTGTCCGGCCCGTCCCTGCTCCCCGCACCAGGTTAGTGGTGCATGTCCACAGTCCTGTCCGGCCCATCCCGGCTCCCCGCACCAAGCCGGTGGTGCGTGTCCCCAGTCCAGTCCGGCCCGTCCCTGCTCCCCGCACCAGGTTGGTGGTGCGTGTCCCCAGGATAGTCCGGCCCGTCCCTGCTCCCCGCACCAGGTTGGTGGTGCGTGTCCCCGGTCCTGTCCGGCCCGTCCCTGTTCCCCGCACCAGGCCCACGGCGGGTGTCCACAGTCCGGCACGGCCTGTGTCCGGTCCACAGGTGACCAGTCCTGTTCCGGTCGGCGGCTCCGCTCCGGAGCCTGAGCATGCCGCTCCACCGTGGTCCAGTCCGGGCCAGAGGGGTAGGGCTAGGGTGGAGGCAGGGGGAGAAACACGCCCGGGGCCAGAGCCTCCACCGAGGGTGAGGCGCCCACCCGGGTCCCCCCCCCTAATAGACTTTAGGTTGGTGCGCCGGGAGTACGCACCGTTGGAGGGGGGGTACTGTCACGCCCTGACCAGGTGAACTCTTCTATTTTGGTCAGGGTGTGGCATTTCTATAGTTTATTTTCTATGTTTTTGGTATAGCCTTGCTTTGGGGCGTATTTCTATGTTGGGTGCTGTCGATTCCCAATCAGAGACAGCTGTCGCTAGTTGCCTCTGATTGGGGAATCATATTTAAGTTCCTTTTCCCCCCACGATGTTTGTGGGTTGTTGTCTCTTTTTGTTGGAGCAGTAGTGATACGTTTATTCTCTGTTTTGACCGTGTTATTTCAGTCTGTAATAAATAACATGTGTTCGCTCCCAGCTGCGCCTTGGTCCACTTCTTCCTTCCTGCACGACGATCGTTACAGAACAACCCACCAAACCAGGACCAAGCAGCGGGAGGAAAAGGAGCGCGAGAGATGGGCTCGCGAGGGAAAGGAGTTCTGGACCTGGGAGGAGATCATGTCGGGGAAAGGACCCTGGTGGAAGGATTCCCAGGTCGAGGAGGTGATGCCAGCCGGTGGAAGGAGTCGCAGGCGGCGGTCGAGGAGGCCCGGAAGACACCCCCAATAATTTTTTTGGGGGGGGGCTAATGGGGTGGTCCGGTAGGGCAGAGGAAGAGCCCAGACCACTGCTCTCGTGGGGGATAACGGCGAAGGAGGAGGCAGAGATGTGGCAGGTCCTGGAGGACCTGCGTAGGGACAGCGTGGAGGAAGAGCCTTGGGTAGCAGAGGTGCGCACGGTATTGCCAGTGCGCCTGCACAGCCCAGTGCGCTCTGTGCCAGCGCCCCACATTTGCCGGGCTAGGGGGAGTGTTCAGCGAGGACGTGTTGTGCCGGCTCAGCGCTCCTGGCCTCCGGTGCCCCTTCTCGGTCCGATGTATCCTGCGCCGAGGACGCGCACTGTGTCTCCGGTACGGCTGCACAGCCCAGTGCGTTCTGTGCCAGCGCTCCACACTTGCCAGGCTAAGGTGGGTGTTGAGCCAGAACGGGTGATGTCAGCTGTGCACTCCAGACCTCCAGTGCGCCTCCTCGGTCCAGGATATCCGGCTCCGCTTATGCGCACTGTGTCGCCGGTGTGCAGTCACAGTCCAGTCCGGCCCGTCCCTGCTCCCCGCACCAGGTTAGTGGTGCGTGTCCCCAGTCCTGTCCGGCCCATCCCTGCTCCCCGCACCAAGCCAGTGGTGCGTGTCCCCAGTCCCCTCCGGCCCATCCCTGCTCCCCGCACCAAGCCAGTGGTGTGTGCCCCCAGTCCAGTCCGGCCCGTCCCTGCTCCCCGCACCAGGTTGGTGGTGCGTGTCCCCGGTCCTGTCCGGCCCGTCCCTGTTCCCCGCACCAGGCCCACGGCGCGTGTCCACAGTCCGGCACGGCCTGTGTCCGGTCCACCGGTGACCAGTCCTGTTCCGGTCGGCGGCTCCGCTCCGGAGCCTGAGCATGTCGCTCCACCGTGGTCCAGTCCGGGCCAGAGGGGTAGGGCTAGGGTGGAGACAGGGGGAGAAACACGCCCGGGGCCAGAGCCTCCACCGAGGGTGAGGCGCCCACCCGGGTCCCCCCCCCTAATAGACTTTAGGTTGGTGCGCCGGGAGTACGCACCGTTGGAGGGGGGGTACTGTCACGCCCTGACCAGGTGAACTCTTCTATTTTGGTCAGGGTGTGGCATTTCTATAGTTTATTTTCTATGTTTTTGGTATAGCCTTGCTTTGGGGCGTATTTCTATGTTGGGTGCTGTCGATTCCCAATCAGAGACAGCTGTCGCTAGTTGCCTCTGATTGGGGAATCATATTTAAGTTCCTTTTCCCCCCACGATGTTTGTGGGTTGTTGTCTCTTTTTGTTGGAGCAGTAGCGATACGTTTATTCTCTGTTTTGACCGTGTTATTTCAGTCTGTAATAAATAACGTGTTCGCTCCCAGCTGCGCCTTGGTCCACTTCTTCCTTCCTGCACGACGATCGTTACAGAATTCCAGTCTCTATAGTCTGCTATATTCCAGTCTCTATAGTCTGCTGTATTCCAGTCTCTATAATCTGCTGTATTCCAGTCTCTATCATCTGCTGTATTCCAGTCTCTATAGTCTGATGTATTCCAGTCTCTATAGTCTGATGTATTCCAGTCTCTATAGTCTGCTGTATTCCAGTCTCTATAATCTGCTGTATTCCAGTCTCTATAGTCTGCTGTATTCCAGTCTCTGTAGTCTGCTGTATTCCAGTCTCTATAGTCTGCTGTATTCCAGTCTCTATAGTCTGCTGTATTCCAGTCTCTATAGTCTGCTGTATTCCAGTCTCTGTAGTCTGCTGTATTCCAGTCTCTATAGTCTGCTGTATTCCAGTCTCTGTAGTCTGCTGTATTCCAGTCTCTATAATCTGCTGTATTCCAGTCTCTATAATCTGCTGTATTCCAGTCTCTATAGTCTGCTGTATTCCAGTCTCTATAGTTTGCTGTATTCCAGTCTCTATAGTCTGCTGTATTCCAGTCTCTATAGTCTGCTGTATTCCAGTCTCTATAGTCTGCTGTATTCCAGTCTCTATAATCTGCTGTATTCCAGTCTCTATAGTCTGCTGTATTCCAGTCTCTATAGTCTGCTGTATTCCAGTCTCTATAGTCTGCTGTATTCCAGTCTCTATAGTCTGCTGTATTCCAGTCTCTATAGTCTGCTGTATTCCAGTCTCTATAATCTGATGTATTCCAGTCTCTATAGTCTGATGTATTCCAGTCTCTATAGTCTGCTGTATTCCAGTCTCTATAATCTGCTGTATTCCAGTCTCTATAATCTGCTGTATTCCAGTCTCTGTAATCTGCTGCATTCCAGTCTCTGTAATCTGCTGTATTCTAGTCTCTGTAATCTGCTGTATTCCAGTCTCTGTAGTCTGCTGTATTCCAGTCTTTATAGTCTGCTGTATTCCAGTCTCTATAGTCTGCTGTATTCCAGTCTCTATAGTCTGATGTATTCCAGTCTCTATAATCTGCTGCATTCCAGCCTCTATAGTGTGCTGTATTCCAGTCTCTGTAGTCTGCTGTATTCCGGTCGCTATAATCTGCTCTATTCCAGTCTCTATAATCTGCTCTATTCCAGTCTCTATAATCTGCTGTATTCCAGTCTCTGTAATCTACTGTATTCCAGTCTCTATAGTCTGCTGTATTCCAGTCTCTATAGTCTGCTGTATTCCAGTCTCTATAATCTGCTGTATTCCAGTCTCTGTAATCTGCTGCATTCCAGTCTCTGTAATCTGCTGTATTTTAGTCTCTGTAATCTGCTGTATTCCAGTCTCTGTAGTCTGCTGTATTCCAGTCATTATAGTCTGCTGTATTCCAGTCTCTATAGTCTGCTGTATTCCAGTCTCTATAGTCTGCTGTATTCAAGTCTCTATAGTCTGCTATATTCCAGTCTCTATAGTCTGCTGTATTCCAGTCTCTATAATCTGCTGTATTCCAGTCTCTATAATCTGCTGCATTCCAGCCTCTATAGTGTGCTGTATTCCAGTCTCTGTAGTCTGCTGTATTCCGGTCTCTATAATCTGCTCTATTCCAGTCTCTATAATCTGCTCTATTCCAGTCTCTATAATCTGCTCTATTCCAGTCTCTATAGTCTGCTGTATTCCAGTCTCTATAATCTGCTCTATTCCAGTCTCTATAATCTGCTCTATTCCAGTCTCTATAATCTGCTGTATTCCAGTCTCTATAGTCTGCTGTATTCCAGTCTCTATAGTCTGCTGTATTCCAGTATAATCATCTGTATTCAAGTCTCTATAGTCTGCTGTATTCCAGTCTCTATAGTTTGCTGTATTCCAGTCTCTATAGTCTGCTGTATTCCAGTCTCTATAGTCTGCTGTATTCCAGTCTCTATAATCTGCTGTATTCCAGTCTCTATAATCTGCTCTATTCCAGTCTCTATAGTCTGCTGTATTCCAGTCTCTATAATCTGTTGTATTCCAGTCTCTATAGTCTGCTTTATTCCAGTATAATCATCTGTAGTCCAGTCTCTATAGTCTGCTGTAGTCTAGTCTCTATAATCTGCTCTATTCCAGTCTCTATAGTCTGCTGTATTCCAGTCTCTATAGTCTGTTGTATTCCAGACTATAGTAGGGGTGGGATCTTTAGGCACCCAACGTGCCAAAAGAAAGTTGCAAAACATTTTGTTACGTTCTGCCCTAATGAACATGATGCAGGTGTATTGGCTTGCAATGGTTAAATCTAACCACTAGGTGGCAGTGAATGCTCATAGTCTAATGCAGTGTTTCACTAGATCAAGACAGAATGGTAATACTAACGCACACGCAGCTATGTGACTGTCTGATGCGATGGAAGGCTGCACTGCGCCAAACAGACCGCCGTTCTGAAATGTCACGGGGTCAAAGGTGACGCAAACAGCATTCTGGGAGAAAAGGGGTCACTCCCTTTGTTATGACAGGTTCACTGACTCACTGTTACCGACCCCTCTCTCCCGTAACAATACCAGACAGACAGAAATATTAATAATAAACCAAATAGATATGAAATATACCAACAACAAAAAGCATGCAGCCATCTGGGATATATAATCGCGTGGATCTATATATTCCACATGCGTTTCTGCTCCAGGGTAAATGATCTAGAATCTAACAAAATAAAGGCTCCATAAGAGTTTTGGAATATTTGATTTGTTATGTTTTATAACCGTCCAATCCTCTAATCAGAATAGGATATGATTCCATGATTAAACATGGTTCAGGATTGGTGGAATACTACTAGAGGTAGTTTGACTGTCCAATCCACACATCAGTCTCAGCATTTTGTATTCACATGTTACTGGTGTCAACAAATCTGATCTCAAAGTGAGCCAATTGTCTACCAGTGGAAAAGCAGCTCTCCCCATAGAGCAGAAACGGCAGGCATAGGCAGTCGGTTAGAGGATGGGATTTTTGTCAGCCCCCCCTCAATCTCTCCCTCCTTCCCCCTAGATTGTGGCACCTCTATTTAGACCACCACTCTGAATGGGAGAGGGGGTTTTGACAAAAGTTTCCATGGTGACAGTGCAATCTGTAAATCATGCTGCGGCAGACGTGTCTTCTCCTCCCCTCTGTCTTGCTCTCTCTTTCTCTCTCTTTCATTCCCCCTCTTCTCTCTCTCTCTATCGCAAACATTCTCCCATCTCTCTCACATGCATACCTTTCTGAATCCGCATCTCTCTACCTCTCTCTCCATCTCTCACTCTCCCCCTCTCTATCCTCCATTTCTTCTTTCCTTTTTTACTTTTTCACTCTCTCCATTTCCCAGTCACTCTGACAGAGAGAAGGTGTGATGGGGAAGACAGAATGTTCACTTAACATTCAACTGACATTCAGTCAAACATGCCGCTTCATATAAAAAAAACTAAAAGGTGAGTTATTTTCCGTGCATGTTAGTAGGGCAGCATGTGCAGCTAGATGAAGAGGGAGGGCTGTGTCCCAAATGGCACCTGATTCCCTATATAGTGCACTGCTTCTGACCAGGGGCCAGGGCTCTGGTCAGAAGTAGTGCACTATATAAGGAAAACAATGCCATTTGGGACAAACCGGAGGAGCAGTGGGAGACTCCTTGAAGTACCTTCGGCATCCTTAGACATGTACAGGGATAGCTTGGTACCATAGGGGATCCGTATAGAATCTGAACCAGGGACCAGAACAAGGTTATGTAATACACACACACACTCTGGTATGACAGAACACACACATTCAGTAGTATTAACACCACCACCCCCAGAGCTGGAAAGATCAACACTACAGGGATGTTATTGGTTCTAGTAGTGTTCCAAGACTAGAGTTGACCAATAGAAAAGAGAAGAAGGACCAGATAGAAGATGGCAGAATCTTAAAGGGGAACTCAAAAACTATCTTGTGCTATTTTGCATCATCATAATGATGTGGCAGGTGACACATTGCTTCACCCTCTAAAGCCCAGTTCAGGTCCCATGCTATATACTACACCCTACACCCTCTAAAGCCCAGTTCAGGTCCCATGCTATATACTACACCCTACACCCTCTAAAGCCCAGTTCAGGTCCCATGCTATATACTACACCCTACACCCTCTAAAACCCAGTTCAGGTCCCATGATATATATTACACTCTACCCCCTCTAAAGCCCAGTTCAGGTCCCATGCTATATACTACACCCAGTTCAGGTCCCACACCCAACTCTCTGTCCAGAGTAACACACTAGCACTCTGGAGTACGTGCGCATACATATGATGTGTGTGTTACACACACTAACTACTGCAGTCCCCCAAAATGACGCAGATGAAGTGTGTGTTTCCAATTGTATTGTCATCCTACAACGTGATTGGTTGCTTGGCGAGGCTTACCGTCTCCGAGCGGCGATGGGAACACGGGCATCTCGTAGCCGGTGGGCGTCTGTGGGGAACTCTGGGAACTGGTGTCCCGGGAGCTGCAGTTGGAGGCAGAGTTAACCGGAGCGGACGACACAAAGTAGATGTCTGACTGATGGAGGGGATGGGGGGAGAGGGATAGGGAGAGATGAAGGGATTGAAGGAAATGGCGAGGAGGAGAAAAAGTGGAGAAGGAGAAAGATTAATAGAGGTAGATGGAAAGATAGAGAGTGATAGTGAAAGAGAAAGTGGGGAAAGATGAAGAGGGAGATAAAGAATGAGAGAGAGAAAGAGAGAGAGAGAGAGAGAGAGAGAGAGAGAGAGAGAGAGAGAGAGGTGTTGGTTAGTGAAATAATACCATCACCTGTCTTAGGTTCTGAACAAACAGAGTAAAAACTCAAACGGACAACTAGGAAAAGCTCAAACCAAATGTATTCACCCATTGGGTCCAACAGCTGCAAAGACAAAGCATGATTACACAATCACATATATTTATAACCTCCTACTAGGTGGGGTCAACTCCTTACACATCTAGACATCCCTGTTGCTAGGCAGGAACTTAATTGGTTCCTCTCACTGGTGTAATCATGGCCCTGCCTGATGCTAGAACCTTGGTGGGCGTGGAAGTGTACGTATGTGAGATAGGACTGTAGTAGGAGGGTTGTTGGGGTGGGCCCCTTTGGCCTCCCTCCCAGAGGTGTCTTGTCACTAACTGTTACCCTTCACCTCCCTCCTTAGAAACATGTGAACAGAATATGAACTTTCTGTCTCACTCAGTAACTTTCCATACACCAAGTTCCTATCCACCCTTCATTGACCCCAACATACACATTCCTTATACATGTAAAGTCATCAATAAGTTCTAGTGTGGTAACATGTATCAGTCTATTTCCAGCTAGAATCCAACAACATGCTACAACATGATGAGATAGTGTTTCATTTTGTTGAATGGTACAGTCTGCATGTGTCCTTCTGTTGTGTATGAGTTGTGTTTGATAGTGTTTATGTGTGGTCCCTCCGGGATAATAAAGACTGATTGAAATAGGATTGCTAAGAATTTTGTTTCTAAAAACACACACACACACACACACACACACACACACACACACACACACACACACACACACACGGACAGGCACATACACGCTCGTGAACGCATGCACGCACACACACGTGCGCACGCACACACACACTTTCTCTCTCTCTTTCTCTTTTGTGTTGTGTAGGAAAAGCTCTTTATAACTCAGATTCATTACAATCATGATTGGACACTTCCCCCTGTCAATCAAACTCACCCTGGAGGCAGTCAGCTGGAGCTCTGGCACGACAGCTGTGTAGACCAGGTTACCGTTGACAACCAGCCGGATCTCAATGGAGTCAGTGGTGAAGGCCAAGATGTAGGGGAACGCACACACTAACACAACAACAACTTCCTGTTATTGAATAAACAATTAACATCCCATGCGCTGACATAGTAGAAGAAAAAGTGCATTTACAGGCAGAACGGAGAATCAACAGTAATAATGAGTGCATGACTATGAAGTAATTATGATTCCAAAGCACAGCATCAACATTCTGAAGAACACCTGGCTAAATGGAGTTGATAGATTCAGATAGATGGTTTGGATAGATAATGTCCTAATAAATTAATCCTATGGGTAAAATTGGTTTGTCAAAGCAGCATGACAGTACAAACATACACATACTAACATAAGAGAAACTGTAGCTTGTGTAATGTATCTTTAGACAGCCATTCTCTGCTTTCATCATCAGAAACAAACACAGACACAAACAGACACAGACAAACACTCTGGACGACCTAGCCTGGGTGGCCACCCGCTGCATGTTACCATGGTGACGGGGCTCAGGCCAGGGCCGGAGGCTGGGCTGACCAAGGGAAGGAGCGGGGTGTGGGGAGGGGTAGGGTGGGGCTGCTGGTTGCTATGGTTACCAGTGCTACTCACCGATGGCGTTGGGCATCTGGTTCCAGCTGAAGTGTAAGTCAGAGGCGTTAGACTGGATCATAGGGGTGGACCCATTGAACGGACACACCTTCTTATAGGAACAGATATCTGGGGAACATATGAGATATACAGTATTAGAATGGATATATTAGTGACCCGATATACCTTTATACCATGTCATTGTTAAGTCATAATAGGAACAAGTATCTGCACAGAAAGACGAGTTTAGAAACATAAGTCTAAATCTAGAAACACAGTCGTTAACCTTGTATATATAGGAACCTTATATATATAGGAACCTTGTATATATAGGAACCTTATATATATAGGAACCTTATATATATAGGAACCTTGTATATATAGGAACCTTATATATATAGGAACCTTATATATATAGGAACCTTGTATATATAGGAACCTTGTATATATAGGAACCTTGTATATATAGGAACCTTGTATATATAGGAACCTTGTATATATAGGAACCTTGTATATATAGGAACCTTGTATATATAGGAACCTTGTATATATAGGAACCTTGTATATATAGGAACCTTATATATATAGGAACCTTGTATATATAGGAACCTTGTATATATAGGAACCTTGTATATATAGGAACCTTGTATATATAGGAACCTAGTATATATAGGAACCTTGTATATATATAGGAACCTTGTATATATATAGGAACCTTGTATATATAGGAACCTTGTATATATAGGAACCTTGTATATATAGGAACCTTGTATATATAAGAACCTTGTATATATAGGAACCTTGTATATATATAGGAACCTTGTATATATATATAGGAACCTTGTATATATAGAAACCTTGTATATATAGGAACCTTGTATATATAGGAACCTTGTATAAATAGGAACCTTGTATATATAGAAACCTTGTATATATAGGAATCTTGTATATATAGGAACCTTGTATATATAGGAACCTTGTATATATAGGAACCTAGTATATATAGGAAACTTGTGTATATATATAGGAACCTTGTATATATAGGAACCTTGTATATATAGAAACCTTGTATATATAGGAACCTTGTATAAATAGGAACCTTGTATATATAGGAACCTTGTATATATAGGAACCTTGTATATATAGGCACCTTGTATATATAGAAACCTTGTATATATAGGAACCTTGTATATATAGGAACCTTGTATATATAGGAACCTTGTATATATTGGAACCTTGTATATATAGGAACCTTGTATATATAGGAACCTTGTATATATAGGAACCTTGTATATATAGGAACCGTGTATATATAGGAACCTTGTATTTATGGGTGTTGAGGACAATAGATAATATATATTGAAACGTTACTACACCCTCAGAAATAAAGGTTTAGACTTGGTCCTAAAGGAGTACAACCACTGGTCCCTGGGGTGGAATCTCACTGTAAGGAATCTCCTTTGTACTTTTAGTTATAGGTGCATAACTGTACCCCAGTTCATACCTCAGAGAGTACCTTTCTCCACAGGTACAAAAGCATGCTTTTTGCCTTGATATCGTAACACTACAGTGACAAAGCAATATGTTCTCTATAAGTGACAAACATGTACTTCTGATAGACCACTTAAACTGGTACAACACTTTTACTCATGAGTGGCCAAAAATAACTAATGAATGCCTCCAATATCATTTTCCAGTGTGCCTTGCCTATGAGGTTACCAACCATGACTGTATTTGTTGTTGAATTCCTTCATGTTCTGTCCGGTGGCCTTCACCAAGTGAATTTCTTCATTTTCTGTCCTGTGGCCTTCACCAAGTGAATTCCTTCATGTTCTGTCCGGTGGCCTTCACCAAGTGAATTTCTTCATGTTCTGTCCGGTGGCCTTCACCAAGTGAATTCCTTCATGTTCTTTCCGGTGGCCTTCACCAAGTGAATTTCTTCATTTTCTGTCCGGTGGCCTTCACCAAGTGACTTCCTTCATGTTCTGTCCGGTGGCCTTCACCAAGTGAATTCCTTCATGTTCTGTCCGGTGGCCTTCACCAAGTGAATTCCTACATGTTCTGTCCGGTGGCCTTCACCAAGTGAATTCCTTCATGTTCTGTCCGGTGGCCTTCACCAAGTGAATTCCTTCATGTTCTGTCCGGTGGCCTTCACCAAGTGAATTTCTTCATTTTCTGTCCTGTGGCCTTCACCAAGTGAATTTCTTCATTTTCTGTCCGGTGGCCTTCACCAAGTGAATTCCTTCATGTTCTGTCCGGTGGCCTTCACCAAGTGAATTCCTTCATTTTCTGTCCGGTGGCCTTCACCAAGTGAATTTCTTCATGTTCTGTCCGGTGGCCTTCACCAAGTGAATTCCTTCATGTTCTGTCCGGTGGCCTTCACCAAGTGAATTCCTTCATGTTCTGTCCGGTGGCCTTCACCAAGTGAATTCCTTCATTTTCTGTCCGGTGGCCTTCACCAAGTGAATTTCTTCATGTTCTGTCCGGTGGCCTTCACCAAGTGAATTCCTTCATGTTCTGTCCGGTGGCCTTCACCAAGTGAATTCCTTCATGTTCTGTCCGGTGGCCTTCACCAAGTGAATTTCTTAATTTTCTGTCCTGTGGCCTTCACCAAGTGAATTCCTTCATGTTCTGTCCTGTGGCCTTCACCAAGTGAATTCCTTCATGTTCTGTCCGGTGGCCTTCACCAAGTGAATTCCTTCATTTTCTGTCCTGTGGCCTTCACCAAGTGAATTCCTTCATGTTCTGTCCGGTGGCCTTCACCAAGTGAATTCCTTCATGTTCTGTCCGGTGGCCTTCACCAAGTGAATTCCTTCATGTTCTGTCCGGTGGCCTTCACCAAGTGAATTTCTTCATTTTCTGTCCTGTGGCCTTCACCAAGTGAATTCCTTCATGTTCTGTCCGGTGGCCTTCACCAAGTGAATTCCAAGGTGTATGTTATCAATATAATTCATCTCTTCATAAGGCCTTATTTTGAGGGGTAGTTTTACCCTAATACAGCCTACAAGTATTAGGGTAAAATATGGGGTACAAAAATGTACCATTATACTCTTTATTCGCACATGTACCCTAAAAGGTACCGAACAGTACCATGTGACATCATTATGTGTACCTCTGAAGGTACATTATGTGTATTTTTGTATTTTTATAACCCAGTAATAATACCGTACCGTTATTTTCTAACAGTGTAGAGTGTAGAAATACCCCAGATAAATGGAGACTCACAATTGTAACACAACAAAAGACCAGCCTCCCCATCCTCGTACACATCGATGGCTGCCACAAAGTTGACCTGTGTGCACATGGCAGAGAAGAGCACTGTATTGAATTTATTCTACTCAATTGTCATTCATTGGCCCATCTTTAACTGTTCTCCTCTAAACTGTAACTCTTCCCCTTCATTGTTGAGCTATCTTCTCAGTCAACCAACCAGGTTAGTGGAAGGTCATGTAAATAACAACATAAATCATATTGTTAGGAGGTCTCACCCGGTTGGCGTCTACATGGTGTAGCCGGTATGCGTCCCCGGTGCTCTCGTTGATCAGGTCAAACTGGTGTTTGTAGGCCACACAGATCATGTTGTCGTTCTCCCCTGTAGGACCGTCCACCAGGGCCATGACTACTGGAGGGTCACACAGACAGATCTCCTGGGGAGGGGGGTGGGGGGGTGGCAGGTCAGGAGGGTGGGCCTCACACAGGTGCGTGTGTGTGTGTGTGTGTGTGTGAGTGAGTGAATGCATACCTGTGTGCATGGCTATGAGCCTCTCCTCATTCACTAGCTCCCTTAGCTGTGGTGAAATGCTGACCTACTGTTGTTGCATTACAGCAGCTATGGAATAGCTCAAAAAGTTCTACAGCTGCACCATCGAGAGCATCTTAACTGGCTGCATCACCGCTTGGTATGGCAAAGGTACCGCCCTTGACCGCAAAGCCCTACAGAGGGTGGTGCGGACAGCCCAGTACATCACTGGGGCCGAACTCCCTGCCATCCAGGAACTTTTTATCAGGTGGTGTTAGAGGAAGGCCCGAAAAATTGCCAAAGACTCCAGCCACCCAAGTCATAGACTGTTCACTCTGCTACCGTCCAGCAAACGGTACCAGAGCATCGGCTCTCAGACCAACAGGCTCCAAGACAACTTCTACCCACAAGTCATAATAGCCATACACACCATATACACACTCACTAGACTATACACACCATATACACACTCACTAGACTATACACACCATACACACTCACTAGACTATACACACCATATACACACTCACTAGACTATACACACCATATACACACTCACTAGACTATACACACCATATACACACTCACTAGACTATACACACCATATACACACTCACTAGACTATACACATAATATGCACACTCACTAGACTATACACACCATATACACACTCACTAGACTATACACACCATATACACACTCACTAGACTATACACATAATATGCACACTCAGTCACACACACTACATTGACACTCCCACACAAAACCAACACACATTCACACACACACATAACACACACACATTCACACACACACACGGATACCAACACAACACAAACACACATACATACACATTACACACACACTTTTACACATCATGGTACTGGTACTCCCTGTATATAGCTCCACATTGATCTGGTACTGGTACTCCCTGTATATAGCTCCACATTGATCTGGTACTGGTACTCCCTATATATAGCTCCACAGTGATCTGGTACTGGTACTCCCTGTATATAGCTCCACATTGATCTGGTACTGGTACTCCCTGTATATAGCTCCACATTGATCTGGTACTGGTACTCCCTGTATATAGCTCCACATTGATCTGGTACTGGTACTCCCTGTATATAGCTTCATTGATCTGGTACTGGTACTCCCTGTATATAGCTCCACATTGATCTGGTACTGGTACTCCCTGTACATAGCTCCACATTGATCTGGTACTGGTATTCCCTGTATATAGCTCCACATTGATCTGGTACTGGTACTCCCTGTATATAGCTCCACATTGATCTGGTACTGGTACTCCCTGTACATAGCTCCACATTGATCTGGTACTGGTACTCCCTGTATATAGCTCCACATTGATATGGTACTGGTACTCCCTGTACATAGGTCCACATTGATCTGTTACTGGTACTCCCTGTATATAGCTCCACATTGATCTGGTACTGGTACTCCCTGTATATAGCTCCACATTGATCTGGTACCGGTACTCCCTGTATATAGCTCCACATTGATCTGGTACCGGTACTCCCTGTATATTGCTCCACAGTGATCTGGTACTGGTACTCCCTGTATATAGCTCCACAGTGATCTGGTACCGGTACACCCTGTATATAGCTCCACATTGATCTGGTACTGGTACTCCCTGAATATAGCACCACATTGATCTGGTACTGGTACTCCCTGTATATAGCTCCACATTGATCTGGTACTGGTACTCCCTGTATATAGCTCCACATTGATCTGGTACTGGTACTCCCTGTATATAGCTCCACATTGATCTGGTACTGGTACTCCCTGTACATAGCTCCACATTGATCTGGTACTGGTACTCCCTGTATATAGCTCCACATTGATCTGGTACTGGTACTCCCTGTATATAGCTCCACATTGATCTGGTACTGGTACTCCCTGTATATAGCTCCACATTGATCTGGTACTGGTACTCCCTGTATATAGCTTCATTGATCTGGTACTGGTACTCCCTGTATATAGCTCCACATTGATCTGGTACTGGTACTCCCTGTATTTAGCTCCACATTGATCTGGTAATGGTACTCCCTGTATATAGCTCCACATTGATCTGGTACTGGTACTCCCTGTATATAGCTTCATTGATCTGGTACTGGTACTCCCTGTATATAGCTCCACATTGATCTGGTACTGGTACTCCCTGTACATAGCTCCACATTGATCTGGTACTGGTACTCCCTGTATATAGCTCCACATTGATCTGGTACTGGTACTCCCTGTATATAGCTTCACATTGATCTGGTACTGGTACTCCCTGTATATAGCTCCACATTGATCTGGTACTGGTACTCCCTGTATATAGCTCCACATTGATCTGGTACTGGTACTCCCTGTATATAGCTCCACATTGATCTGGTACTGGTACTCCCTGTATATAGCTCCACATTGATCTGGTACTGGTACTCCCTGTATATAGCTCCACATTGATCTGGTACTGGTACTCCCTGTATATAGCTCCACATTGATCTGGCACTGGTACTCCCTGTACATAGCTCCACATTGATCTGGTACTGGTATTCCCTGTATATAGCTCCACATTGATCTGGTACTGGTACTCCCTGTATATAGCTCCACATTGATCTGGTACTGGTACTCCCAGTACATAGCTCCACATTGATCTGGTACTGGTACTCCCTGTATATAGCTCCACATTGATCTGGTACTGGTACTCCCTGTATATAGCTCCACATTGATCTGGTACTGGTACTCCCTGTATATAGCTCCACATTGATCTGGTACTGGTACTCCCTGTATATAGCTCCACATTGATCTGGTACTGGTACTCCCTGTACATAGCTCCACATTGATCTGGTACTGGTACTCCCTGTATATAGCTCCACATTGATCTGGTACTGGTACTCCCTGTATATAGCTCCACATTGATCTGGTACTGGTACTCCCTGTATATAGCTTAATTGATCTGGTACTGGTACTCCCTGTATATAGCTCCACATTGATCTGGTACTGGTACTCCCTGTATATAGCTTCATTGATCTGGTACTGGTACTCCCTGTATATAGCTCCACATTGATCTGGTACTGGTACTCCCTGTATTTAGCTCCACATTGATCTGGTACTGGTACTCCCTGTATATAGCTCCACATTGATCTGGTACTGGTACTCCCTGTACATAGCTCCACATTGATCTGGTACTGGTACTCCCTGTATATAGCTCCACATTGATCTGGTACTGGTACTCCCTGTATATAGCTCCACATTGATCTGGTACTGGTACTCCCTGTATATAGCTTCATTGATCTGGTACTGGTACTCCCTGTATATAGCTCCACATTGATCTGGTACTGGTACTCCCTGTATATAGCTTCATTGATCTGGTACTGGTACTCCCTGTATATAGCTCCACATTGATCTGGTACTGGTACTCCCTGTATTTAGCTCCACATTGATCTGGTACTGGTACTCCCTGTATATAGCTCCACAGTGATCTGGTACTGGTACTCCCTGTATATAGCTTCATTGATCTGGTACTGGTACTCCCTGTACATTGATCTGGTACTGGTACTCCCTGTATATAGCTTCATTGATCTGGTACTGGTACTCCCTGTATACAGCTCCACATTGATCTGGTACTGGTACTCCCTGTATATAGCTCCACATTGATCTGGTACTGGTACTCCCTGTATATAGCTCCACATTGATCTGGTACCGGTACTCCCTGTATATAGCTCCACAGTGATCTGGTACTCCCTGTATATAGCTCCACATTGATCTGGTACTGGTACTCCCTGTATATAGCTCCACAGTGATCTGGTACTGGTACTCCCTGTATATAGCTCCACATTGATCTGGTACTGGTACTCCCTGTATATAGCTCCACATTGATCTGGTACTGGTACTCCCTGTATATAGCTCCACATTGATCTGGTACTGGTACTCCCTGTACATAGCTCCACATTGATCTGGTACTGGTACTCCCTGTATATAGCTCCACATTGATCTGGTACTGGTACTCCCTGTATATAGCTCCACATTGATCTGGTACTGATACTCCCTGTATATAGCTCCACATTGATCTGGTACTGGTACTCCCTGTATATAGCTCCACATTGATCTGGTACTGGTACTCCCTGTATATAGCTCCACAGTGATCTGGTACTCCCTGTATATAGCTCCACATTGATCTGGTACTGGTACTCCCTGTATATAGCTCCACAGTGATCTGGTACTCCCTGTATATAGCTCCACATTGATCTGGTACTGGTACTGCCTGTATATAGCTCCACAGTGATCTGGTACTGGTACTCCCTGTATATAGCTCCACATTGATCTGGTACTGGTACTCCCTGTATATAGCTCCACATTGATCTGGTACTGATACTCCCTGTATATAGCTCCACATTGATCTGGTACTGGTACTCCCTGTATATAGCTCCACATTGATCTGGTACTGGTACTCCCTGTATATAGCTCCATATTGATCTGTTACTGGTACTCCCTGTATATAGCTCCACAGTGATCTGGTACTGGTACTCCCTGTATATAGTTCCACATTGATCTGGTACTGGTACTCCCTGTATATAGCTCCACATTGATCTGGTACTGGTACTCCCTGTATATAGCTCCACATTGATCTGGTACTTGTACTCCCTGTATATAGCTCCACATTGATCTGGTACTGGTACTCCCTGTATACAGCTTCATTGATCTGGTACTGGTACTCCCTGTAAATAGCTCCACATTGATCTGGTACTGGTACTCCCTGTATATGGCTCCACATTGATCTGGTACTGGTACTCCCTGTATATAGCTCCACATTGATCTGGTACTGGTACTCCCTGTACATAGCTCCACATTGATCTGGTACTGGTACTCCCTATATATAGCTCCACAGTGATCTGGTACTGGTACTCCCTGTATATAGCTCCACATTGATCTGGTACTGGTACTCCCTGTATATAGCTCCACATTGATCTGGTACTGGTACTTCCTGTATATAGCTCCACATTGATCTGGTACTGGTACTCCCTGTATATAGCTCCACATTGATCTGGTACTGGTACTCCCTGTATATAGCTCCACAGTGATCTGGTACTGGTACTGCCTGTATATAGTTCCACATTGATCTGGTACTGGTACTCCCTGTATATAGCTCCACATTGATCTGGTACTCCCTGTATATAGCTCCACATTGATCTGGTACTGGTACTCCCTGTATTTAGCTCCACATTGATCTTGTACTGGTACTCCTTGTATATAGCTCCACATTGATCTGGTACTGGTACTCCCTGTATATGGCTCCACATTGATCTGGTACTGGTACTCCCTGTATTTAGCTCCACATTGATCTGGTACTGGTACTCCCTGTATATAGCTTCATTGATCTGATACTGGCACTCCCTGTACATAGCTCCACATTGATCTGGTACTGGTACTCCCTATATATAGCTCCACAGTGATCTGGTACTGGTACTCCATGTATATAGCTCCACATTGATCTGGTACTGGTACTCCCTGTATATAGCTCCACATTGATCTGGTACTGGTACTCCCTGTATATAGCTCCACATTGATCTGGTACTGGTACTCCCTGTATATAGCTTCATTGATCTGGTACTGGTACTCCTGTATATAGCTCCACATTGATCTGGTACTGGTACTCCCTGTATATAGCTCCACATTGATCTGGTACTGGTACTCCCTGTATATAGCTTCATTGATCTGGTACCGGTACTCCCTGTATATAGCTCCACATTGATCTGGTACTGGTACTCCCTGTATATAGCTCCACATTGATCTGGTACTGGTACTCCCTGTATATAGCTCCACATTGATCTGGTACCGGTACTCCCTGTATATAGCTCCACATTGATCTGGTACTGGTACTCCCTGTATATAGCTCCACATTGATCTGGTACTGGTACTCCCTGTATATAGATCCACATTGATCTGGTACTGGTACTCCCTGTATATAGCTCCACATTGATCTGGTACTGGTACTCCCTGTATATAGATCCACATTGATCTGGTACTGGTACTCCCTGTATATAGATCCACATTGATCTGGTACTGGTACTCCCTGTATATAGCTCCACATTGATCTGTTACTGGTACTCCCTGTATATAGCTCCAGATTGATCTGGTACTGGTACTCCCTGTATATAGATCCACATTGATCTGGTACTGGTACTCCCTGTATATAGCTCCACATTGATCTGGTACTGGTACTCCCTGTATATAGCTCCACATTGATCTGGTACTGATACTCCCTGTATATAGCTCCACATTGATCTGGTACTGGTACTCCCTGTATATAGCTCCACATTGATCTGGTACTGGTACTCCCTGTATATAGCTCCATATTGATCTGTTACTGGTACTCCCTGTATATAGCTCCACAGTGATCTGGTACTGGTACTCCCTGTATATAGTTCCACATTGATCTGGTACTGGTACTCCCTGTATATAGCTCCACATTGATCTGGTACTGGTACTCCCTGTATATAGCTCCACATTGATCTGGTACTTGTACTCCCTGTATATAGCTCCACATTGATCTGGTACTGGTACTCCCTGTATACAGCTTCATTGATCTGGTACTGGTACTCCCTGTAAATAGCTCCACATTGATCTGGTACTGGTACTCCCTGTATATGGCTCCACATTGATCTGGTACTGGTACTCCCTGTATATAGCTCCACATTGATCTGGTACTGGTACTCCCTGTACATAGCTCCACATTGATCTGGTACTGGTACTCCCTATATATAGCTCCACAGTGATCTGGTACTGGTACTCCCTGTATATAGCTCCACATTGATCTGGTACTGGTACTCCCTGTATATAGCTCCACATTGATCTGGTACTGGTACTTCCTGTATATAGCTCCACATTGATCTGGTACTGGTACTCCCTGTATATAGCTCCACATTGATCTGGTACTGGTACTCCCTGTATTTAGCTCCACATTGATCTGGTACTGGTACTCCTTGTATATAGCTCCACATTGATCTGGTACTGGTACTCCCTGTATATGGCTCCACATTGATCTGGTACTGGTACTCCCTGTATTTAGCTCCACATTGATCTGGTACTGGTACTCCCTGTATATAGCTTCATTGATCTGATACTGGCACTCCCTGTATATAGATCCACATTGATCTGGTACTGGTACTCCCTGTATATAGCTCCACAGTGATCTGGTACTAGTACTCCATGTATATAGCTCCACATTGATCTGGTACTGGTACTCCCTGTATATAGCTCCACATTGATCTGGTACTGGTACTCCCTGTATATAGCTCCACATTGATCTGGTACTGGTACTCCCTGTATATAGCTTCATTGATCTGGTACTGGTACTCCCTGTATATAGCTCCACATTGATCTGGTACTGGTACTCCCTGTATATAGCTCCACATTGATCTGGTACTGGTACTCCCTGTATATAGCTTCATTGATCTGGTACCGGTACTCCCTGTATATAGCTCCACATTGATCTGGTACTGGTACTCCCTGTATATAGCTCCACATTGATCTGATACTGGTACTCCCTGTATATAGCTCCACATTGATCTGGTACCGGTACTCCCTGTATATAGCTCCACATTGATCTGGTACTGGTACTCCCTGTATATAGCTCCACATTGATCTGGTACTGGTACTCCCTGTATATAGATCCACATTGATCTGGTACTGGTACTCCCTGTATATAGCTCCACATTGATCTGGTACTGGTACTCCCTGTATATAGATCCACATTGATCTGGTACTGGTACTCCCTGTATATAGCTCCACATTGATCTGGTACTGATACTCCCTGTATATAGCTCCACATTGATCTGGTACTGGTACTCCCTGTATATAGCTCCACATTGATCTGGTACTGGTACTCCCTGTATATAGCTCCATATTGATCTGTTACTGGTACTCCCTGTATATAGCTCCACAGTGATCTGGTACTGGTACTCCCTGTATATAGTTCCACATTGATCTGGTACTGGTACTCCCTGTATATAGCTCCACATTGATCTGGTACTGGTACTCCCTGTATATAGCTCCACATTGATCTGGTACTTGTACTCCCTGTATATAGCTCCACATTGATCTGGTACTGGTACTCCCTGTATACAGCTTCATTGATCTGGTACTGGTACTCCCTGTAAATAGCTCCACATTGATCTGGTACTGGTACTCCCTGTATATGGCTCCACATTGATCTGGTACTGGTACTCCCTGTATATAGCTCCACATTGATCTGGTACTGGTACTCCCTGTACATAGCTCCACATTGATCTGGTACTGGTACTCCCTATATATAGCTCCACAGTGATCTGGTACTGGTACTCCCTGTATATAGCTCCACATTGATCTGGTACTGGTACTCCCTGTATATAGCTCCACATTGATCTGGTACTGGTACTTCCTGTATATAGCTCCACATTGATCTGGTACTGGTACTCCCTGTATATAGCTCCACATTGATCTGGTACTGGTACTCCCTGTATTTAGCTCCACATTGATCTGGTACTGGTACTCCTTGTATATAGCTCCACATTGATCTGGTACTGGTACTCCCTGTATATGGCTCCACATTGATCTGGTACTGGTACTCCCTGTATTTAGCTCCACATTGATCTGGTACTGGTACTCCCTGTATATAGCTTCATTGATCTGATACTGGCACTCCCTGTATATAGATCCACATTGATCTGGTACTGGTACTCCCTGTATATAGCTCCACAGTGATCTGGTACTAGTACTCCATGTATATAGCTCCACATTGATCTGGTACTGGTACTCCCTGTATATAGCTCCACATTGATCTGGTACTGGTACTCCCTGTATATAGCTCCACATTGATCTGGTACTGGTACTCCCTGTATATAGCTTCATTGATCTGGTACTGGTACTCCCTGTATATAGCTCCACATTGATCTGGTACTGGTACTCCCTGTATATAGCTCCACATTGATCTGGTACTGGTACTCCCTGTATATAGCTTCATTGATCTGGTACCGGTACTCCCTGTATATAGCTCCACATTGATCTGGTACTGGTACTCCCTGTATATAGCTCCACATTGATCTGATACTGGTACTCCCTGTATATAGCTCCACATTGATCTGGTACCGGTACTCCCTGTATATAGCTCCACATTGATCTGGTACTGGTACTCCCTGTATATAGCTCCACATTGATCTGGTACTGGTACTCCCTGTATATAGATCCACATTGATCTGGTACTGGTACTCCCTGTATATAGCTCCACATTGATCTGGTACTGGTACTCCCTGTATATAGATCCACATTGATCTGGTACTGGTACTCCCTGTATATAGATCCACATTGATCTGGTACTGGTACTCCCTGTATATAGCTCCACATTGATCTGTTACTGGTACTCCCTGTATATAGCTCCAGATTGATCTGGTACTGGTACTCCCTGTATATAGATCCACATTGATCTGGTACTGGTACTCCCTGTATATAGCTCCACATTGATCTGGTACTGGTACTCCCTGTATATAGCTCCACATTGATCTGGTACTGATACTCCCTGTATATAGCTCCACATTGATCTGGTACTGGTACTCCCTGTATATAGCTCCACATTGATCTGGTACTGGTACTCCCTGTATATAGCTCCATATTGATCTGTTACTGGTACTCCCTGTATATAGCTCCACAGTGATCTGGTACTGGTACTCCCTGTATATAGTTCCACATTGATCTGGTACTGGTACTCCCTGTATATAGCTCCACATTGATCTGGTACTGGTACTCCCTGTATATAGCTCCACATTGATCTGGTACTTGTACTCCCTGTATATAGCTCCACATTGATCTGGTACTGGTACTCCCTGTATACAGCTTCATTGATCTGGTACTGGTACTCCCTGTAAATAGCTCCACATTGATCTGGTACTGGTACTCCCTGTATATGGCTCCACATTGATCTGGTACTGGTACTCCCTGTATATAGCTCCACATTGATCTGGTACTGGTACTCCCTGTACATAGCTCCACATTGATCTGGTACTGGTACTCCCTATATATAGCTCCACAGTGATCTGGTACTGGTACTCCCTGTATATAGCTCCACATTGATCTGGTACTGGTACTCCCTGTATATAGCTCCACATTGATCTGGTACTGGTACTTCCTGTATATAGCTCCACATTGATCTGGTACTGGTACTCCCTGTATATAGCTCCACATTGATCTGGTACTGGTACTCCCTGTATATAGCTCCACAGTAATCTGGTACTGGTACTGCCTGTATATAGTTCCACATTGATCTGGTACTGGTACTCCCTGTATATAGCTCCACATTGATCTGGTACTCCCTGTATATAGCTCCACATTGATCTGGTACTGGTACTCCCTGTATTTAGCTCCACATTGATCTGGTACTGGTACTCCTTGTATATAGCTCCACATTGATCTGGTACTGGTACTCCCTGTATATGGCTCCACATTGATCTGGTACTGGTACTCCCTGTATTTAGCTCCACATTGATCTGGTACTGGTACTCCCTGTATATAGATCCACATTGATCTGGTACTGGTACTCCCTGTATATAGCTCCACATTGATCTGGTACTGGTACTCCCTGTATATAGATCCACATTGATCTGGTACTGGTACTCCCTGTATATAGATCCACATTGATCTGGTACTGGTACTCCCTGTATATAGCTCCACATTGATCTGGTACTGGTACTCCCTGTATATAGCTCCAGATTGATCTGGTACTGGTACTCCCTGTATATAGATCCACATTGATCTGGTACTGGTACTCCCTGTATATAGCTCCACATTGATCTGGTACTGGTACTCCCTGTATATAGCTCCACATTGATCTGGTACTGATACTCCCTGTATATAGCTCCACATTGATCTGGTACTGGTACTCCCTGTATATAGCTCCACATTGATCTGGTACTGGTACTCCCTGTATATAGCTCCATATTGATCTGTTACTGGTACTCCCTGTATATAGCTCCACAGTGATCTGGTACTGGTACTCCCTGTATATAGTTCCACATTGATCTGCTACTGGTACTCCCTGTATATAGCTCCACATTGATCTGGTACTGGTACTCCCTGTATATAGCTCCACATTGATCTGGTACTTGTACTCCCTGTATATAGCTCCACATTGATCTGGTACTGGTACTCCCTGTATACAGCTTCATTGATCTGGTACTGGTACTCCCTGTAAATAGCTCCACATTGATCTGGTACTGGTACTCCCTGTATATGGCTCCACATTGATCTGGTACTGGTACTCCCTGTATATAGCTCCACATTGATCTGGTACTGGTACTCCCTGTACATAGCTCCACATTGATCTGGTACTGGTACTCCCTATATATAGCTCCACAGTGATCTGGTACTGGTACTCCCTGTATATAGCTCCACATTGATCTGGTACTGGTACTCCCTGTATATAGCTCCACATTGATCTGGTACTGGTACTTCCTGTATATAGCTCCACATTGATCTGGTACTGGTACTCCCTGTATATGGCTCCACATTGATCTGGTACTGGTACTCCCTGTATATAGCTCCACATTGATCTGGTACTGGTACTCCCTGTACATAGCTCCACATTGATCTGGTACTGGTACTCCCTATATATAGCTCCACAGTGATCTGGTACTGGTACTCCCTGTATATAGCTCCACATTGATCTGGTACTGGTACTCCCTGTATATAGCTCCACATTGATCTGGTACTGGTACTTCCTGTATATAGCTCCACATTGATCTGGTACTGGTACTCCCTGTATATAGCTCCACATTGATCTGGTACTGGTACTCCCTGTATATAGCTCCACAGTAATCTGGTACTGGTACTGCCTGTATATAGTTCCACATTGATCTGGTACTGGTACTCCCTGTATATAGCTCCACATTGATCTGGTACTCCCTGTATATAGCTCCACATTGATCTGGTACTGGTACTCCCTGTATTTAGCTCCACATTGATCTGGTACTGGTACTCCTTGTATATAGCTCCACATTGATCTGGTACTGGTACTCCCTGTATATGGCTCCACATTGATCTGGTACTGGTACTCCCTGTATTTAGCTCCACATTGATCTGGTACTGGTACTCCCTGTATATAGCTTCATTGATCTGATACTGGCACTCCCTGTACATAGCTCCACATTGATCTGGTACTGGTACTCCCTATATATAGCTCCACAGTGATCTGGTACTGGTACTCCATGTATATAGCTCCACATTGATCTGGTACTGGTACTCCCTGTATATAGCTCCACATTGATCTGGTACTGGTACTCCCTGTATATAGCTCCACATTGATCTGGTACTGGTACTCCCTGTATATAGCTTCATTGATCTGGTACTGGTACTCCCTGTATATAGCTCCACATTGATCTGGTACTGGTACTCCCTGTATATAGCTCCACATTGATCTGGTACTGGTACTCCCTGTATATAGCTTCATTGATCTGGTACCGGTACTCCCTGTATATAGCTCCACATTGATCTGGTACTGGTACTCCCTGTATATAGCTCCACATTGATCTGGTACTGGTACTCCCTGTATATAGCTCCACATTGATCTGGTACCGGTACTCCCTGTATATAGCTCCACATTGATCTGGTACTGGTACTCCCTGTATATAGCTCCACATTGATCTGGTACTGGTACTCCCTGTATATAGATCCACATTGATCTGGTACTGGTACTCCCTGTATATAGCTCCACATTGATCTGGTACTGGTACTCCCTGTATATAGATCCACATTGATCTGGTACTGGTACTCCCTGTATATAGATCCACATTGATCTGGTACTGGTACTCCCTGTATATAGCTCCACATTGATCTGGTACTGGTACTCCCTGTATATAGCTCCAGATTGATCTGGTACCGGTACTCCCTGTATATAGCTCCAGATTGATCTGGTACTGGTACTCCCTGTATATAGATCCACATTGATCTGGTACTGGTACTCCCTGTATATAGCTCCACATTGATCTGGTACTGGTACTCCCTGTATATAGATCCACATTGATCTGGTACTGGTACTCCCTGTATATAGCTCCACATTGATCTGGTACTGGTACTCCCTGTATATAGATCCACATTGATCTGGTACTGGTACTCCCTGTATATAGATCCACATTGATCTGGTACTGGTACTCCCTGTATATAGCTCCACATTGATCTGGTATTGGTACTCCCTGTATATAGCTCCAGATTGATCTGGTACTGGTACTCCCTGTATATAGCTCCACATTGATCTGGCACTGGTACTCCCTGTACATAGCTCCACATTGATCTGGTACTGGTATTCCCTGTATATAGCTCCACATTGATCTGGTACTGGTACTCCCTGTATATAGCTCCACATTGATCTGGTACTGGTACTCCCAGTACATAGCTCCACATTGATCTGGTACTGGTACTCCCTGTATATAGCTCCACATTGATCTGGTACTGGTACTCCCTGTATATAGCTCCACATTGATCTGGTACTGGTACTCCCTGTATATAGCTCCACATTGATCTGGTACTGGTACTCCCTGTATATAGCTCCACATTGATCTGGTACTGGTACTCCCTGTACATAGCTCCACATTGATCTGGTACTGGTACTCCCTGTATATAGCTCCACATTGATCTGGTACTGGTACTCCCTGTATATAGCTCCACATTGATCTGGTACTGGTACTCCCTGTATATAGCTTCATTGATCTGGTACTGGTACTCCCTGTATATAGCTCCACATTGATCTGGTACTGGTACTCCCTGTATATAGCTCCACATTGATCTGGTACTGGTACTCCCTGTATTTAGGTCCACATTGATCTGGTACTGGTACTCCCTGTATATAGCTCCACAGTGATCTGGTACTGGTACTCCCTGTATATAGCTTCATTGATCTGGTACTGGTACTCCCTGTACATTGATCTGGTACTGGTACTCCCTGTATATAGCTTCATTGATCTGGTACTGGTACTCCTTGTATACAGCTCCACATTGATCTGGTACTGGTACTCCCTGTATATAGCTCCACATTGATCTGGTACTGGTACTCCCTGTATATAGCTCCACATTGATCTGGTACCGGTACTCCCTGTATATAGCTCCACAGTGATCTGGTACTCCCTGTATATAGCTCCACATTGATCTGGTACTGGTACTCCCTGTATATAGCTCCACAGTGATCTGGTACTGGTACTCCCTGTATATAGCTCCACATTGATCTGGTACTGGTACTCCCTGTATATAGCTCCACGTTGATCTGGTACTGGTACTCCCTGTATATAGCTCCACATTGATCTGGTACTGGTACTCCCTGTACATAGATCCACATTGATCTGGTACTGGTACTCCCTATATATAGCTCCACAGTGATCTGGTACTGGTACTCCCTGTATATAGCTCCACATTGATCTGGTACTGGTACTCCCTGTATATAGCTCCACATTGATCTGGTACTGGTACTTCCTGTATATAGCTCCACATTGATCTGGTACTGGTACTCCCTGTATATAGCTCCACATTGATCTGGTACTGGTACTCCCTGTATATAGCTCCACAGTAATCTGGTACTGGTACTGCCTGTATATAGTTCCACATTGATCTGGTACTGGTACTCCCTGTATATAGCTCCACATTGATCTGGTACTCCCTGTATATAGCTCCACATTGATCTGGTACTGGTACTCCCTGTATTTAGCTCCACATTGATCTGGTACTGGTACTCCTTGTATATAGCTCCACATTGATCTGGTACTGGTACTCCCTGTATATGGCTCCACATTGATCTGGTACTGGTACTCCTTGTATTTAGCTCCACATTGATCTGGTACTGGTACTCCCTGTATATAGCTTCATTGATCTGATACTGGCACTCCCTGTACATAGCTCCACATTGATCTGGTACTGGTACTCCCTATATATAGCTCCACAGTGATCTGGTACTGGTACTCCATGTATATAGCTCCACATTGATCTGGTACTGGTACTCCCTGTATATAGCTCCACATTGATCTGGTACTGGTACTCCCTGTATATAGCTCCACATTGATCTGGTACTGGTACTCCCTGTATATAGCTTCATTGATCTGGTACTGGTACTCCCTGTATATAGCTCCACATTGATCTGGTACTGGTACTCCCTGTATATAGCTCCACATTGATCTGGTACTGGTACTCCCTGTATATAGCTTCATTGATCTGGTACCGGTACTCCCTGTATATAGCTCCACATTGATCTGGTACTGGTACTCCCTGTATATAGCTCCACATTGATCTGGTACTGGTACTCCCTGTATATAGCTCCACATTGATCTGGTACCGGTACTCCCTGTATATAGCTCCACATTGATCTGGTACTGGTACTCCCTGTATATAGCTCCACATTGATCTGGTACTGGTACTCCCTGTATATAGATCCACATTGATCTGGTACTGGTACTCCCTGTATATAGCTCCACATTGATCTGGTACTGGTACTCCCTGTATATAGATCCACATTGATCTGGTACTGGTACTCCCTGTATATAGATCCACATTGATCTGGTACTGGTACTCCCTGTATATAGCTCCACATTGATCTGGTACTGGTACTCCCTGTATATAGCTCCAGATTGATCTGGTACCGGTACTCCCTGTATATAGCTCCAGATTGATCTGGTACTGGTACTCCCTGTATATAGATCCACATTGATCTGGTACTGGTACTCCCTGTATATAGCTCCACATTGATCTGGTACTGGTACTCCCTGTATATAGATCCACATTGATCTGGTACTGGTACTCCCTGTATATAGCTCCACATTGATCTGGTACTGGTACTCCCTGTATATAGATCCACATTGATCTGGTACTGGTACTCCCTGTATATAGATCCACATTGATCTGGTACTGGTACTCCCTGTATATAGCTCCACATTGATCTGGTACTGGTACTCCCTGTATATAGCTCCAGATTGATCTGGTACTGGTACTCCCTGTATATAGCTCCACATTGATCTGGCACTGGTACTCCCTGTATATAGCTCCACATTGATCTGGTACTGGTACTCCCTGTATATAGCTCCACATTGATCTGGTACTGGTACTCCCTGTATATAGCTCCACATTGATCTGGTACTGGTACTCCCTGTATATAGCTCCACATTGATCTGGTACTGGTACTCCCTGTATATAGCTCCACATTGATCTGGTACTGGTACTCCCTGTATATAGCTCCACATTGATCTGGTACTGGTACTCCCTGTATATAGCTCCACATTGATCTGGTACTGGTACTCCCTGTATATAGCTCCACATTGATCTGGTACTGGTACTCCCTGTATATAGCTCCACATTGATCTGGTACTGGTACTCCCTGTATATAGCTCCACATTGATCTGGTACTGGTACTCCCTGTATATAGCTCCACATTGATCTGGTACTGGTACTCCCTGTATATAGCTCCTCATTGATCTGGTACTGGTACTCCCTGTATATAGCTCCACATTGATCTGGTACTGGTACTCCCTGTATATAGCTCCACATTGATCTGGTACTGGTACTCCCTGTATTTAGGTCCACATTGATCTGGTACTGGTACTCCCTGTATATAGCTCCACAGTGATCTGGTACTGGTACTCCCTGTATATAGCTTCATTGATCTGGTACTGGTACTCCCTGTACATTGATCTGGTACTGGTACTCCCTGTATATAGCTTCATTGATCTGGTACTGGTACTCCTTGTATACAGCTCCACATTGATCTGGTACTGGTACTCCCTGTATATAGCTCCACATTGATCTGGTACTGGTACTCCCTGTATATAGCTCCACATTGATCTGGTACCGGTACTCCCTGTATATAGCTCCACAGTGATCTGGTACTCCCTGTATATAGCTCCACATTGATCTGGTACTGGTACTCCCTGTATATAGCTCCACAGTGATCTGGTACTGGTACTCCCTGTATATAGCTCCACATTGATCTGGTACTGGTACTCCCTGTATATAGCTCCACGTTGATCTGGTACTGGTACTCCCTGTATATAGCTCCACATTGATCTGGTACTGGTACTCCCTGTACATAGATCCACATTGATCTGGTACTGGTACTCCCTGTATATAGCTCCACATTGATCTGGTACTGGTACTCCCTGTATATAGCTCCACATTGATCTGGTACTGATACTCCCTGTATATAGCTCCACATTGATCTGGTACTGGTACTCCCTGTATATAGCTCCACATTGATCTGGTACTGGTACTCCCTGTATATAGCTCCACATTGATCTGGTACTGGTACTCCCTGTATATAGCTCCACATTGATCTGGTACTGGTACTCCCTGTGTATAGCTCCACAGTGATCTGGTACTCCCTGTATATAGCTCCACATTGATCTGGTACTGGTACTCCCTGTATATAGCTCCACAGTGATCTGGTACTCCCTGTATATAGCTCCACATTGATCTGGTACTGGTACTCCCTGTATATAGCTCCACAGTGATCTGGTACTCCCTGTATATAGCTCCACATTGATCTGGTACTGGTACTCCCTGTATATAGCTCCACAGTGATCTGGTACTGGTACTCCCTGTATATAGCTCCACATTGATCTGGTACTGGTACTCCCTGTATATAGCTCCACATTGATCTGGTACTGATACTCCCTGTATATAGCTCCACATTGATCTGGTACTGGTACTCCCTGTATATAGCTCCACATTGATCTGGTACTGGTACTCCCTGTATATAGCTCCACATTGATCTGTTACTGGTACTCCCTGTATATAGCTCCACAGTGATCTGGTACTGGTACTCCCTGTATATAGTTCCACATTGATCTGGTACTGGTACTCCCTGTATATAGCTCCACATTGATCTGGTACTGGTACTCCCTGTATATAGCTCCACATTGATCTGGTACTGGTACTCCCTGTATATAGCTCCACATTGATCTGGTACTGGTACTCCCTGTATACAGCTTCATTGATCTGGTACTGGTACTCCCTGTATATAGCTCCACATTGATCTGGTACTGGTACTCCCTGTATATGGCTCCACATTGATCTGGTACTGGTACTCCCTGTATATAGCTCCACATTGATCTGGTACTGGTACTCCCTGTACATAGCTCCACATTGATCTGGTACTGGTACTCCCTATATATAGCTCCACAGTGATCTGGTACTGGTACTCCCTGTATATAGCTCCACATTGATCTGGTACTGGTACTCCCTGTATATAGCTCCACATTGATCTGGTACTGGTACTTCCTGTATATAGCTCCACATTGATCTGGTACTGGTACTCCCTGTATATAGCTCCACATTGATCTGGTACTGGTACTCCCTGTATATAGCTCCACAGTGATCTGGTACTGGTACTGCCTGTATATAGTTCCACATTTATCTGGTACTGGTACTCCCTGTATATAGCTCCACATTGATCTGGTACTCCCTGTATATAGCTCCACATTGATCTGGTACTGGTACTCCCTGTATTTAGCTCCACATTGATCTGGTACTGGTACTCCTTGTATATAGCTCCACATTGATCTGGTACTGGTACTCCCTGTATATGGCTCCACATTGATCTGGTACTGGTACTCCCTGTATTTAGCTCCACATTGATCTGGTACTGGTACTCCCTGTATATAGCTTCATTGATCTGATACTGGCACTCCCTGTACATAGCTCCACATTGATCTGGTACTGGTACTCCCTATATATAGCTCCACAGTGATCTGGTACTGGTACTCCCTGTATATAGCTCCACATTGATCTGGTACTGGTACTCCCTGTATATAGCTCCACATTGATCTGGTACTGGTACTCCCTGTATATAGCTCCACATTGATCTGGTACTGGTACTCCCTGTATATAGCTTCATTGATCTGGTACTGGTACTCCCTGTATATAGCTCCACATTGATCTGGTACTGGTACTCCCTGTATATAGCTCCACATTGATCTGGTACTGGTACTCCCTGTATATAGCTTCATTGATCTGGTACCGGTACTCCCTGTATATAGCTCCACATTGATCTGTTACTGGTACTCCCTGTATATAGCTCCACAGTGATCTGGTACTGGTACTCCCTGTATATAACTCCACATTGATCTGGTACTGGTACTCCCTGTATATAGCTCCACATTGATCTGGTACTGGTACTCCCTGTATATAGCTCCACATTGATCTGGTACTGGTACTCCCTGTATATAGCTCCACATTGATCTGGTACTGGTACTCCCTGTATACAGCTTCATTGATCTGGTACTGGTACTCCCTGTATATAGCTCCACATTGATCTGGTACTGGTACTCCCTGTATATGGCTCCACATTGATCTGGTACTGGTACTCCCTGTATATAGCTCCACATTGATCTGGTACTGGTACTCCCTGTACATAGCTCCACATTGATCTGGTACTGGTACTCCCTATATATAGCTCCACAGTGATCTGGTACTGGTACTCCCTGTATATAGCTCCACATTGATCTGGTACTGGTACTCCCTGTATATAGCTCCACATTGATCTGGTACTGGTACTTCCTGTATATAGCTCCACATTGATCTGGTACTGGTACTCCCTGTATATAGCTCCACATTGATCTGGTACTGGTACTCCCTGTATATAGCTCCACAGTGATCTGGTACTGGTACTGCCTGTATATAGTTCCACATTGATCTGGTACTGGTACTCCCTGTATATAGCTCCACATTGATCTGGTACTCCCTGTATATAGCTCCACATTGATCTGGTACTGGTACTCCCTGTATTTAGCTCCACATTGATCTGGTACTGGTACTCGTTGTATATAGCTCCACATTGATCTGGTACTGGTACTCCCTGTATATGGCTCCACATTGATCTGGTACTGGTACTCCCTGTATATAGCTCCACATTGATCTGGTACTGGTACTCCCTGTATATAGCCTCACAGTGATCTGGTACTGGTACTCCCTGTATTTAGCTCCACATTGATCTGGTACTGGTACTCCCTGTATATAGCTTCATTGATCTGATACTGGCACTCCCTGTACATAGCTCCACATTGATCTGGTACTGGTACTCCCTATATATAGCTCCACAGTGATCTGGTACTGGTACTCCCTGTATATAGCTCCACATTGATCTGGTACTGGTACTCCCTGTATATAGCTCCACATTGATCTGGTACTGGTACTCCCTGTATATAGCTCCACATTGATCTGGTACTGGTACTCCCTGTATATAGCTTCATTGATCTGGTACTGGTACTCCCTGTATATAGCTCCACATTGATCTGGTACTGGTACTCCCTGTATATAGCTCCACATTGATCTGGTACTGGTACTCCCTGTATATAGCTTCATTGATCTGGTACCGGTACTCCCTGTATATAGCTCCACATTGATCTGGTACTGGTACTCCCTGTATATAGCTCCACATTGATCTGGTACTGGTACTCCCTGTATACAGCTCCACATTGATCTGGTACCGGTACTCCCTGTATATAGCTCCACATTGATCTGGTACTGGTACTCCCTGTATATAGCTCCACATTGATCTGGTACTGGTACTCCCTGTATATAGATCCACATTGATCTGGTACTGGTACTCCCTGTATATAGCTCCACATTGATCTGGTACTGGTACTCCCTGTATATAGATCCACATTGATCTGGTACTGGTACTCCCTGTATATAGATCCACATTGATCTGGTACTGGTACTCCCTGTATATAGCTCCACATTGATCTGGTATTGGTACTCCCTGTATATAGCTCCAGATTGATCTGGTACCGGTACTCCCTGTATATAGCTCCACATTGATCTGGTACTGGTACTCCCTGTATATAGATCCACATTGATCTGGTACTGGTACTCCCTGTATATAGCTCCACATTGATCTGGTACTGGTACTCCCTGTATATAGCTCCACATTGATCTGGTACTGGTACTCCCTGTATATAGCTCCACATTGATCTGGTACTGGTACTCCCTGTATACAGCTTCATTGATCTGGTACTGGTACTCCCTGTATATAGCTCCACATTGATCTGGTACTGGTACTCCCTGTATATGGCTCCACATTGATCTGGTACTGGTACTCCCTGTATATAGCTCCACATTGATCTGGTACTGGTACTCCCTGTACATAGCTCCACATTGATCTGGTACTGGTACTCCCTATATATAGCTCCACAGTGATCTGGTACTGGTACTCCCTGTATATAGCTCCACATTGATCTGGTACTGGTACTCCCTGTATATAGCTCCACATTGATCTGGTACTGGTACTTCCTGTATATAGCTCCACATTGATCTGGTACTGGTACTCCCTGTATATAGCTCCACATTGATCTGGTACTGGTACTCCCTGTATATAGCTCCACAGTGATCTGGTACTGGTACTGCCTGTATATAGTTCCACATTTATCTGGTACTGGTACTCCCTGTATATAGCTCCACATTGATCTGGTACTCCCTGTATATAGCTCCACATTGATCTGGTACTGGTACTCCCTGTATTTAGCTCCACATTGATCTGGTACTGGTACTCCTTGTATATAGCTCCACATTGATCTGGTACTGGTACTCCCTGTATATGGCTCCACATTGATCTGGTACTGGTACTCCCTGTATTTAGCTCCACATTGATCTGGTACTGGTACTCCCTGTATATAGCTTCATTGATCTGATACTGGCACTCCCTGTACATAGCTCCACATTGATCTGGTACTGGTACTCCCTATATATAGCTCCACAGTGATCTGGTACTGGTACTCCCTGTATATAGCTCCACATTGATCTGGTACTGGTACTCCCTGTATATAGCTCCACATTGATCTGGTACTGGTACTCCCTGTATATAGCTCCACATTGATCTGGTACTGGTACTCCCTGTATATAGCTTCATTGATCTGGTACTGGTACTCCCTGTATATAGCTCCACATTGATCTGGTACTGGTACTCCCTGTATATAGCTCCACATTGATCTGGTACTGGTACTCCCTGTATATAGCTTCATTGATCTGGTACCGGTACTCCCTGTATATAGCTCCACATTGATCTGTTACTGGTACTCCCTGTATATAGCTCCACAGTGATCTGGTACTGGTACTCCCTGTATATAACTCCACATTGATCTGGTACTGGTACTCCCTGTATATAGCTCCACATTGATCTGGTACTGGTACTCCCTGTATATAGCTCCACATTGATCTGGTACTGGTACTCCCTGTATATAGCTCCACATTGATCTGGTACTGGTACTCCCTGTATACAGCTTCATTGATCTGGTACTGGTACTCCCTGTATATAGCTCCACATTGATCTGGTACTGGTACTCCCTGTATATGGCTCCACATTGATCTGGTACTGGTACTCCCTGTATATAGCTCCACATTGATCTGGTACTGGTACTCCCTGTACATAGCTCCACATTGATCTGGTACTGGTACTCCCTATATATAGCTCCACAGTGATCTGGTACTGGTACTCCCTGTATATAGCTCCACATTGATCTGGTACTGGTACTCCCTGTATATAGCTCCACATTGATCTGGTACTGGTACTTCCTGTATATAGCTCCACATTGATCTGGTACTGGTACTCCCTGTATATAGCTCCACATTGATCTGGTACTGGTACTCCCTGTATATAGCTCCACAGTGATCTGGTACTGGTACTGCCTGTATATAGTTCCACATTGATCTGGTACTGGTACTCCCTGTATATAGCTCCACATTGATCTGGTACTCCCTGTATATAGCTCCACATTGATCTGGTACTGGTACTCCCTGTATTTAGCTCCACATTGATCTGGTACTGGTACTCGTTGTATATAGCTCCACATTGATCTGGTACTGGTACTCCCTGTATATGGCTCCACATTGATCTGGTACTGGTACTCCCTGTATATAGCTCCACATTGATCTGGTACTGGTACTCCCTGTATATAGCCTCACAGTGATCTGGTACTGGTACTCCCTGTATTTAGCTCCACATTGATCTGGTACTGGTACTCCCTGTATATAGCTTCATTGATCTGATACTGGCACTCCCTGTACATAGCTCCACATTGATCTGGTACTGGTACTCCCTATATATAGCTCCACAGTGATCTGGTACTGGTACTCCCTGTATATAGCTCCACATTGATCTGGTACTGGTACTCCCTGTATATAGCTCCACATTGATCTGGTACTGGTACTCCCTGTATATAGCTCCACATTGATCTGGTACTGGTACTCCCTGTATATAGCTTCATTGATCTGGTACTGGTACTCCCTGTATATAGCTCCACATTGATCTGGTACTGGTACTCCCTGTATATAGCTCCACATTGATCTGGTACTGGTACTCCCTGTATATAGCTTCATTGATCTGGTACCGGTACTCCCTGTATATAGCTCCACATTGATCTGGTACTGGTACTCCCTGTATATAGCTCCACATTGATCTGGTACTGGTACTCCCTGTATACAGCTCCACATTGATCTGGTACCGGTACTCCCTGTATATAGCTCCACATTGATCTGGTACTGGTACTCCCTGTATATAGCTCCACATTGATCTGGTACTGGTACTCCCTGTATATAGATCCACATTGATCTGGTACTGGTACTCCCTGTATATAGCTCCACATTGATCTGGTACTGGTACTCCCTGTATATAGATCCACATTGATCTGGTACTGGTACTCCCTGTATATAGATCCACATTGATCTGGTACTGGTACTCCCTGTATATAGCTCCACATTGATCTGGTATTGGTACTCCCTGTATATAGCTCCAGATTGATCTGGTACCGGTACTCCCTGTATATAGCTCCACATTGATCTGGTACTGGTACTCCCTGTATATAGATCCACATTGATCTGGTACTGGTACTCCCTGTATATAGCTCCACATTGATCTGGTACTGGTGCTCCCTGTATATAGATCCACATTGATCTGGTACTGGTACTCCCTGTATATAGCTCCACATTGATCTGGTACTGGTACTCCCTGTATATAGCTTCATTGATCTGGTACCGGTACTCCCTGTATATAGCTCCACATTGATCTGGTACTGGTACTCCCTGTATATAGCTCCACATTGATCTGGTACTGGTACTCCCTGTATATAGCTCCACATTGATCTGGTACCGGTACTCCCTGTATATAGCTCCACATTGATCTGGTACTGGTACTCCCTGTATATAGCTCCACATTGATCTGGTACTGGTACTCCCTGTATATAGCTCCACATTGATCTGGTACTGGTACTCCCTGTATATAGATCCACATTGATCTGGTACTGGTACTCCCTGTATATAGATCCACATTGATCTGGTACTGGTACTCCCTGTATATAGCTCCACATTGATCTGGTACTGGTACTCCCTGTATATAGCTCCAGATTGATCTGGTACCGGTACTCCCTGTATATAGCTCCACATTGATCTGGTACTGGTACTCCCTGTATATAGATCCACATTGATCTGGTACTGGTACTCCCTGTATATAGCTCCACATTGATCTGGTACTGGTACTCCCTGTATATAGATCCACATTGATCTGGTACTGGTACTCCCTGTATATAGCTCCACATTGATCTGGTACTGGTACTCCCTGTATATAGATCCACATTGATCTGGTACTGGTACTCCCTGTATATAGCTCCACATTGATCTGGTACTGGTACTCCCTGTATATAGCTCCACAGTGATCTGGTACTGGTACTCCCTGTATATAGCTCCACATTGATCTGGCACTGGTACTCCCTGTATATAGCTCCAGATTGATCTGGTACTGGTACTCCCTGTATATAGATCCACATTGATCTGGTACTGGTACTCCCTGTATATAGCTCCACATTGATCTGGTACTGGTACTCCCTGTATATAGCTCCACATTGATCTGGTACTGGTACTCCCTGTATATGGCTCCACATTGATCTGGTACTGGTACTCCCTGTATTTAGCTCCACATTGATCTGGTACTGGTACTCCCTGTATATAGCTCCACTTGATCTGATACTGGCACTCCCTGTACATAGCTCCACATTGATCTGGTACTGGTACTCCCTATATATAGCTCCACAGTGATCTGGTACTGGTACTCCCTGTATATAGCTCCACATTGATCTGGTACTGGTACTCCCTGTATATAGCTCCACATTGATCTGGTACTGGTACTCCCTGTATATAGCTCCACATTGATCTGGTACTGGTACTCCCTGTATATAGCTTCATTGATCTGGTACTGGTACTCCCTGTATATAGCTCCACATTGATCTGGTACTGGTACTCCCTGTATATAGCTCCACATTGATCTGGTACTGGTACTCCCTGTATATAGCTCCTCATTGATCTGGTACCGGTACTCCCTGTATATAGCTCCACATTGATCTGGTACTGGTACTCCCTGTATATAGCTCCACATTGATCTGGTACTGGTACTCCCTGTATATAGCTCCACATTGATCTGGTACCGGTACTCCCTGTATATAGCTCCACATTGATCTGGTACTGGTACTCCCTGTATATAGCTCCACATTGATCTGGTACTGGTACTCCCTGTATATAGATCCACATTGATCTGGTACTGGTACTCCCTGTATATAGCTCCACATTGATCTGGTACTGGTACTCCCTGTATATAGCTCCACATTGATCTGGTACTGGTACTCCCTGTATATAGCTCCACATTGATCTGGTACTGGTACTCCCTGTATATAGATCCACATTGATCTGGTACTGGTACTCCCTGTATATAGCTCCACATTGATCTGGTACTGGTACTCCCTGTATATAGCTCCAGATTGATCTGGTACCGGTACTCCCTGTATATAGCTCCACATTGATCTGGTACTGGTACTCCCTGTATATAGCTCCACATTGATCTGGTACTGGTACTCCCTGTATATAGCTCCACATTGATCTGGTACTGGTACTCCCTGTATATAGCTCCACATTGATCTGGTACTGGTACTCCCTGTATATAGCTCCACATTGATCTGGTACTGGTACTCCCTGTATACAGCTCCACATTGATCTGGTACCGGTACTCCCTGTATATAGCTCCACATTGATCTGGTACTGGTACTCCCTGTATATAGCTCCACATTGATCTGGTACTGGTACTCCCTGTATATAGATCCACATTGATCTGGTACTGGTACTCCCTGTATATAGCTCCACATTGATCTGGTACTGGTACTCCCTGTATATAGATCCACATTGATCTGGTACTGGTACTCCCTGTATATAGATCCACATTGATCTGGTACTGGTACTCCCTGTATATAGCTCCACATTGATCTGGTACTGGTACTCCCTGTATATAGCTCCAGATTGATCTGGTACCGGTACTCCCTGTATATAGCTCCACATTGATCTGGTACTGGTACTCCCTGTATATAGATCCACATTGATCTGGTACTGGTACTCCCTGTATATAGCTCCACATTGATCTGGTACTGGTGCTCCCTGTATATAGATCCACATTGATCTGGTACTGGTACTCCCTGTATATAGCTCCACATTGATCTGGTACTGGTACTCCCTGTATATAGCTTCATTGATCTGGTACCGGTACTCCCTGTATATAGCTCCACATTGATCTGGTACTGGTACTCCCTGTATATAGCTCCACATTGATCTGGTACTGGTACTCCCTGTATATAGCTCCACATTGATCTGGTACCGGTACTCCCTGTATATAGCTCCACATTGATCTGGTACTGGTACTCCCTGTATATAGCTCCACATTGATCTGGTACTGGTACTCCCTGTATATAGCTCCACATTGATCTGGTACTGGTACTCCCTGTATATAGATCCACATTGATCTGGTACTGGTACTCCCTGTATATAGATCCACATTGATCTGGTACTGGTACTCCCTGTATATAGCTCCACATTGATCTGGTACTGGTACTCCCTGTATATAGCTCCAGATTGATCTGGTACCGGTACTCCCTGTATATAGCTCCACATTGATCTGGTACTGGTACTCCCTGTATATAGATCCACATTGATCTGGTACTGGTACTCCCTGTATATAGCTCCACATTGATCTGGTACTGGTACTCCCTGTATATAGATCCACATTGATCTGGTACTGGTACTCCCTGTATATAGCTCCACATTGATCTGGTACTGGTACTCCCTGTATATAGATCCACATTGATCTGGTACTGGTACTCCCTGTATATAGCTCCACATTGATCTGGTACTGGTACTCCCTGTATATAGCTCCACAGTGATCTGGTACTGGTACTCCCTGTATATAGCTCCACATTGATCTGGCACTGGTACTCCCTGTATATAGCTCCAGATTGATCTGGTACTGGTACTCCCTGTATATAGATCCACATTGATCTGGTACTGGTACTCCCTGTATATAGCTCCACATTGATCTGGTACTGGTACTCCCTGTATATAGCTCCACATTGATCTGGTACTGGTACTCCCTGTATATGGCTCCACATTGATCTGGTACTGGTACTCCCTGTATTTAGCTCCACATTGATCTGGTACTGGTACTCCCTGTATATAGCTTCATTGATCTGATACTGGCACTCCCTGTACATAGCTCCACATTGATCTGGTACTGGTACTCCCTATATATAGCTCCACAGTGATCTGGTACTGGTACTCCCTGTATATAGCTCCACATTGATCTGGTACTGGTACTCCCTGTATATAGCTCCACATTGATCTGGTACTGGTACTCCCTGTATATAGCTCCACATTGATCTGGTACTGGTACTCCCTGTATATAGCTTCATTGATCTGGTACTGGTACTCCCTGTATATAGCTCCACATTGATCTGGTACTGGTACTCCCTGTATATAGCTCCACATTGATCTGGTACTGGTACTCCCTGTATATAGCTTCATTGATCTGGTACCGGTACTCCCTGTATATAGCTCCACATTGATCTGGTACTGGTACTCCCTGTATATAGCTCCACATTGATCTGGTACTGGTACTCCCTGTATATAGCTCCACATTGATCTGGTACCGGTACTCCCTGTATATAGCTCCACATTGATCTGGTACTGGTACTCCCTGTATATAGCTCCACATTGATCTGGTACTGGTACTCCCTGTATATAGATCCACATTGATCTGGTACTGGTACTCCCTGTATATAGCTCCACATTGATCTGGTACTGGTACTCCCTGTATATAGCTCCACATTGATCTGGTACTGGTACTCCCTGTATATAGATCCACATTGATCTGGTACTGGTACTCCCTGTATATAGATCCACATTGATCTGGTACTGGTACTCCCTGTATATAGCTCCACATTGATCTGGTACTGGTACTCCCTGTATATAGCTCCAGATTGATCTGGTACCGGTACTCCCTGTATATAGCTCCACATTGATCTGGTACTGGTACTCCCTGTATATAGATCCACATTGATCTGGTACTGGTACTCCCTGTATATAGCTCCACATTGATCTGGTACTGGTACTCCCTGTATATAGATCCACATTGATCTGGTACTGGTACTCCCTGTATATAGCTCCACATTGATCTGGTACTGGTACTCCCTGTATATAGATCCACATTGATCTGGTACTGGTACTCCCTGTATATAGATCCACATTGATCTGGTACTGGTACTCCCTGTATATAGCTCCACATTGATCTGGTACTGGTACTCCCTGTATATAGCTCCAGATTGATCTGGTACTGGTACTCCCTGTATATAGCTCCAGATTGATCTGGTACTGGTACTCCCTGTATATAGATCCACATTGATCTGGTACTGGTACTCCCTGTATATAGCTCCACATTGATCTGGTACTGGTACTCCCTGTATATAGATCCACATTGATCTGGTACTGGTACTCCCTGTATATAGCTCCACATTGATCTGGTACTGGTACTCCCTGTATATAGATCCACATTGATCTGGTACTGGTACTCCCTGTATATAGATCCACATTGATCTGGTACTGGTACTCCCTGTATATAGCTCCACATTGATCTGGTACTGGTACTCCCTGTATATAGCTCCAGATTGATCTGGTACTGGTACTCCCTGTATATAGCTCCAGATTGATCTGGTACTCCCTGTATATAGCTCCAGATTTATCTGGTACTGGTACTCCCTGTATATAGCTCCACATTGATCTGGTACTGGTACTCCCTGTATATAGCTCCACATTGATCTGGTACTGGTACTCCCTGTATATAGATCCACATTGATCTGGTACTGGTACTCCCTGTATATAGCGCCACATTGATCTGGTAATGGTACTCCCTGTATATAGCTCCACATTGATATGGTACTGGTACTCCCTGTATATAGCTCCACATTGATCTGGTACTGGTACTCCCTGTATATAGATCCACATTGATCTGGTACTGGTACTCCCTGTATACAGTTCCATTGTTGTGTATTTTATTTAAATACTTCTTGTGTTACAATTTTGTTTTCGTTGGGAAAGGTTCGTAAGTAAGCATTTCAATGTAAAATTTACACCAGTTGTGTTTGGCGCATGTGACAAATAAAATGTGATTTTATTTTCCTTGGAAGGTATACTGATTAATGACTTGTTGAACTCATTCAATCATTCCCCCAAAAATGTGTAAGTGCTGTGTGTGTTTCTGTGTGCGATTAAACTGTGCGCGCGTCTGTATGTGTCTACTTGTGTGTACAGTTTCTCTCACCCGTATGTACTGGAACTGGTCCACGGGTGAGTCGGTTGCAGCAGCGAGGGCACCTAGGCCGTCGAGGCGGGGCTGTTTCCTGGTGATTAGGAGGAGCTTATTCCTGATGGCCGCCACGATCCTCAACTCTGACCCATGGTGGGTGTTGATGGAGTATAGGTGACACCCTGGGACAGGGAGAAAGGGGGAGGTGGAGAGGAGAGAGAGAGGATAAAGGTGTGTGTGAGAGAGAGAAAGAGAGGGCAGGAATATGTTTGAGAGGTTAGCTCCAGTATGCAATAGAGCAATGGAATTATTACTACTATTACTATTATTACTATTATTATAACTATATTACTATTATTATAACTATTATTACTATTACTGTTATTATAACTATTATAACTATTACTATTATTATAACTATTATTACTATTACTATTATTATAACTAGTATTACTATTACTATTATTATAACTATTATTATTATTACTATTGCTATTACTGTTATCATTATTACTATTATTACTATTGCTGTTATTATAATTACTATTATTACTATTACTATTATTTATATTACTCTGAGCAAATTATTACTATTATTACTATTACTCTGAGCACATTCCTCTTTGAGTGCTGCTGCTATCCTTCCCTTTGCTACCCTCCCTCTGCTATCCTTCCCTTTGCTACCCTCCCTCTGCTATCCCTCCGTCTGCTACCCTCCCTCTGCTATCCCTCCGTCTGCTACCCTCCCTCTGCTACCCTCCCTCTGCTATCCCTCCGTCTGCTACCCTCCCTCTGCTACCCTCCCTCTGCTATCCCTTCCTCTGCTACCCCCATCTGTTATCCCTCCTTCTGCTATCCCTCCCTCTGCTATCCCTTCCTCTGCTATCCCTTCCTCCGCTATCCCCCCTCTGCTATCCCTCCGTCTGCTACCCTCCCTCTGCTACCCTCCCTCTGCTACCCTCCCTCTGCTATCCCATCCTCTGCTACCCTCCCTCTGCTACCCTCCCTCTGCTACCCTCCCTCTGCTACCCTCCCTCTGCTATCCCTTCCTCTGCTACCCCCATCTGTTATCCCTCCTTCTGCTATCCCTCCCTCTGCTATCCCTTCCTCTGCTATCCCTTCCTCCGCTATCCCCCCTCTGTTATCCCTCCTTCTGCTATCCCTCCATCTGCTATCCCTCCAAGGCAGTTAACCCCCAACAGCAACTGCTCCCCTGGCGCTGATGAAGTGGACGTCTCCTCCCTGAGTGGCCTATTGGCTCTGGTCCTTACATGGTTCTATTCCTCCTCTTTTTCTGTCACACACAAACACACACACACTTCCATGGCTGTAACACACACACACCACCCCACCCAATACACACCCACTGATGTAGTGTACTGTAGTGAAGGTTGTATCGGGGAGGCCATACAGGCAGTGTAGGGTGTGTGTTGTAACAGAGGCTGGTCCTCTCCCCAGGAATAGATCAGTGCTGTGGCTGAGGCCCGGGGTGGAATGCTCCCCTCTACTACACCTCACTGAGATGCCTGGGAATATGTGTGTCTATTAAGAATAAATACATAAACATACATGTATTATATATTATTCATATGTGAGGTGTGTGTGTGCGTGTGTGTTCGTGAGTATGCACGCAAGTGTGTGTCCAAAGGTGTCATGCCCATAGGTGGCATAAGGGCACGTGCCCCCTCAAATTAGTCATTTTTTAAATGTTATTTTTTTTAAATTAATTACTAAACTTCCTTTTAAGCCCTTGTTTTATCGTCATTTATTAAAAGATCTGTCAGCGGTATTTTGCAGAGGGGGCACGCTGATTGGACCAGGTAAGGAGTACCCATTCTCCCTAGTAAGTGGTTCCTTCGAAGGTGCAACACAGAGCAAAGATATGCTAGGCAGGACACTAGATACTCTAGTGCGTGCAGACAGTATCGTCAGTGGAGGAGGAGAGAGGGTTTCAAGTGACACTATAATTGCACACAGAGTTAGTCTATGCAACTTATTATGACTTGTTAAGCAAATCTTTACTCCTGAACTTATTTAGGCTTTCCATAACAAAGGATAGAATACTTATTGACTCAAGGCATTGCGGATTTTCAGTTTGAATTAATTTGTAAAAATGTCTAAAAACATAATTCCACTTTGACATTATGGGGTATTGTGTGTAGGCTAGTGACACAAAATCACAATTGAATGCATTTTAAATTAAGGTTGTAAAAACAAAGGGGAGTGAATACTTTCGGAAGGCACTGTAGGTTCCTATATAGAGTAGTTTGTCAAACTAGCTTAGCTGGCATGTGTGCTGGCAAGGTTGCTAGACTTTACAAAATACAAACATTGCTTGAATTCTTGGGTTATGATACCAGTGTGGCAGTGGTAATAAGGCATAAAAGTTCTTAAAGAATCAATGTGCATCATTAATTAAAATGACAATTTAACAGATAAAGAGATTATGCTTCGATAATCCTTTTTTTTCTTTTCACATAGAATTAGGCATAATGATTATGCCTCTAGATTGCAGGAAAAAGTTGTTTCAGATGTTTGAAAAATTCTCAGATGGACCACCCCCACCGGATCCTCACATACTTTGTGCCCCCTCCAAAATAATGGGTGCATGACACCCCTGTGTGTGTGTGTGTGTGTGTGTGTGTGTGTGTGCATGTGTGTACCTTTGGTCTTTTCCAGTTTGTTCTCTCGACTGTCACACTTGGTGCGGACCAGCTGCCTCTCCTCCAGGCCTCTCTTGAGCATGCTCAGTCTGAACACATAGAGACGTGCATCCTTCCCTGGAAAACAACACAACAAAACATCCTCATTAAAGCTAATCTGGGGTTTGTGTTTCAGCCCAAAAGTAGCCCTGAGATATAAGACGAAGGATAGCGATTGAGAAATGTAACCAGCTTCAAATTAATAAACACAGCTGTGGCCTGACAGTCCATGAAATCAAAATGTTATAAATATGCAAATATTCCAGATTGGACATTTAGTACAATTTTTATAAATGTTCTTCTGTTTTACATGTTTCTGTAATAGTCTTCCACTGTAGTCTGTATCCACCCACAAACCACCTGTGTTCTGACACATGTAGCATGTTAAAGGCCAAATTTAGCCGTTTTATTTCAATATCATATTATTTCTGTGTACCTTACCGTTATAGACTTTTTAGCAAAAAACTATTTATCAAGCAAGATTTTTGCTAAGACTGTCTGGGAGTGGTCTGAGTAGGAAGGGAGAAACTGAGCTCTAGCTGTTATTGGCCGAGAGGTTTGGAACTCACTTTGTTATTGGTCTATTAACCAATTTACTGCATGGTGATGTCACAATGGAATGCAGACTCTCCCACCTATGCAAACCAACCAGCAACTATCCGGAAATAATACTGATTTAAAAAATCACACTTTTCCAGTGATTAGTTTCAATATAATATAAAACACAGGAAAATGTGTTTTTATTTTTTACTGCACTGGTCCTTTAACAGAAGGCAATCTTGGACTATTGTCACAACATGTTGTGTGAGATTAAAATAGGCTTAATTAAATCTCTATGGAATCCTAACACTGGTAGCAGCTCATTTAAAGAGATGCTCTGTCACAATTTAGTGAGTTCTGTCTGTCACTATTATGGTGCATTAATTAGAATGTATGTAAATACAAGACTGGCATGTGTGATTGGTGCTATATGTCATCTGGAATGGAATTTCTTGCAAAAGGTTAATTAAAATTCAAACAAGCTGCATTGGCATTACAATTTCTTCTGTTCTGTCTGTCTATGTGACTGTCTCTGTGTGTGTCCATCTGTTTCTCTCTTTCACTTACTTCCTTCATATTTGTCTCTCTCTCTCTGTGTTCTTTCTCCCTCTCTCTCTGTTCTATCTCCCTCTCTAATACCAGTGGAAAGTGCATCTCAATAGGTCAACCCAGAACCTGGTCCTGCAGGACACACACACACACACACACACACACACACACACACACACACACACACACACACACACACACACACACACACACACAGCAGTCTACAGGGGGAGGATGTGTATAGGTCAGCCCCCTCAGACCACAAAGGGAGATCAATGTGTTCGCTAGAGCAACTGAGAGACAAGTAAACACCCTAAAATACACAAGGAGAGAGATGGAGGGAGGGAGGGAGGGAGGGAGGGAGGGAGGGAGGGAGGGAGGGGAGGGAGGGATGGATGGAGGGAGGAAGAAAGAGAGAGAGCGGGAGAGAGAGAGAGAGAGAGAGAGGGATGGATGGAGGGAGGAAGAAAGAGAGAGAGAGAGAGAGAGAGAGAGCGGGAGGGATGGAGGGAGGGAGGAAGAAAGAGAGAGAGCGGGAGGGATGGAGGGAGGGAGGAAGAAAGAGAGAGAGCGGGAGGGATGGAGGGAGGGAGGAAGAAAGAGAGAGCGGGAGGGATGGAGGGAGGGAGGAAGAGAGAGAGCGGGAGGGATGGAGGGAGGGAGAAAGAAAGAGAGAGAGCGGGAGGGATGGATGGAGGGAGGAAGAAAGAGAGAGAGCGGGAGGGATGGAGGGAGGGAGGAAGCAGATGAAAATAGAAAGGGAGACAGAGAAGGTGAGGGAGAGAAAGAGGAGGAAGCAGATGAAAATAGAAAGGGAGAAAGATATGTAGGAATGGAGAAACAGCTGCTTGGTCTAACTAAGGATAGTACCCACCTTTGTCAGCCCTGGTGATGAGGAGGTCCTGAGGCTCTACAACGTGTATCTGTTTCACCACCATAGTCTTATCAAACACCTGCACTGGGGGCAGGACCTGGGCATCTACAAACACAACAGAACACCATAATAGTCTTATCAAACACCTGCACTGGGGGCAGGACCTGGGCATCTACAAACACAACAGAACACCATAATAGTCTTATCAAACACCTGCACTGGGGACAGGACCTGGGCATCTACAAACACAACAGAACACCATAATAGTCTTATCAAACACCTGCACTGGGGACAGGACCTGGGCATCTACAAACACAACAGAACACCATAATAGTCTTATCAAACACCTGCACTGGGGACAGGACCTGGGCATCTACAAACACAACAGAACACCATAATAGTCTTATCAAACACCTGCACTGGGGGCAGGACCTGGGCATCTACAAACACAACAGAACACCATAATAGTCTTATCAAACACCTGCACTGGGGACAGGACCTGGGCATCTACAAACACAACAGAACACCATAATAGTCTTATCAAACACCTGCACTGGGGACAGGACCTGGGCATCTACAAACACAACAGAACACCATAATAGTCTTATCAAACACCTGCACTGGGGACAGGACCTGGGCATCTACAAACACAACAGAACACCATAATAGTCTTATCAAACACCTGCACTGGGGGCAGGACCTGGGCATCTACAAACACAACAGAACACCATAATAGTCTTATCAAACACCTGCACTGGGGACAGGACCTGGGCATCTACAAACACAACAGAACACCATAATAGTCTTATCAAACACCTGCACTGGGGACAGGACCTGGGCATCTACAAACACAACAGAACACCATAATAGTCTTATCAAACACCTGCACTGGGGGCAGGACCTGGGCATCTACAAACACAACAGAACACCATAGTAATTTCTCTGTTGGTTATTCAGCACCAGCCAGTATTATTAGTGGGTCTTACCAACTGTTATTAGAAACACTGATATTGTTGCTGCAGTAATGAAACCATTGGCTGATACAGTTGGCTGAAATGTGATGTAGGTTTATTCAATACTAAGGTGTTGTAGCACTGAATGGGGAGAGCTGAGTGTGTTACACTCACCTGGGTTTGAAAGAAGAGGATCAACAGCTGAAATATAGGGACATTATAACAGTAAGAATTCAACTTTCAGATTACATCAATTCTGATTGAATCATTGACATTGCTGCTGCTCCAGTTTCAACTGTTATGCCTGCGGCTATGGAACCCTGACCTGTTCACCGGACGTGCTACCTGTCCCAGACCTGCTGGAACCCTGACCTGTTCACCGGACGTGCTACCTGTCCCAGACCTGCTGGAACCCTGACCTGTGTACCGGACGTGCTACCTGTCCCAGACCTGGAACCTGTGTACCGGACGTGCTACCTGTCCCAGACCTACTGGAACCCTGACCTGTTCACCGGACGTGCTACCTGTCCCAGACCTGCTGGAACCCTGACCTGTTCACCGGACGTGCTACCTGTCCCAGACCTGCTGGAACCCTGACCTGTTCACCGGACGTGCTACCTGTCCCAGACCTGCTGGAACCCTGACCTGTTCACCGGACGTGCTACCTGTCCCAGATCTGCTGGAACCCTGACCTGTTCACCGGACGTTTTACCTGTCCCAGACCTGCTGGAACCCTGACCTGTTCACCGGACGTTCTACCTGTCCCAGACCTGCTGGACCCCTGACCTGTTCACCGGACGTGCTACCTGTCCCAGACCTGCTGGAACCCTGACCTGTTCACCGGACGTGCTACCTGTCCCAGACCTGCTGGAACCCTGACCTGTTCACCGGACGTGCTACCTGTCCCAGACCTGCTGGAACCCTGACCTGTTCACCGGACGTGCTACCTGTCCCAGACCTGCTGGAACCCTGACCTGTTCACCGGACATGCTACCTGTCCCAGACCTGCTGGAACCCTGACCTGTTCACCGGACGTTCTACCTGTCCCAGACCTGCTGGACCCCTGACCTGTTCACCGGACGTGCTACCTGTCCCAGACCTGCTGGAACCCTGACCTGTTCACCGGACATGCTACCTGTCCCAGACCTGCTGGAACCCTGACCTGTTCACCGGACGTGCTACCTGTCCCAGACCTGCTGGAACCCTGACCTGTTCACCGGACGTGCTACCTGTCCCAGACCTGCTGTTTTGGACTCTCTCTCTACCGCACCTGCTGTCTCTAAATCTGAATGATCAGCTATGAAAAGCCAACTGATATTTACTCCTGAGGTGCTGACCTGTTGCACCCTCTACAACCACTGTGATTATTATTATTTGACTCTGCTGGTCATCTATGAATGTTTGAACATCTTGGCCATGTTCTGTTATAGTCTCCACCCGGCACAGCCAGAAGAGGACTGGCCACCCCTCATAGCCTGGTTCCTCTCTAGGTTTCTTCCTAGATTCCTGCCTTTCTAGGGAGTTTTTCCTAGCCACCGTGCTTCTACATCTGCATTGCTTGCTGTTTGGGGTTTTAGGCTGGGTTTCTGTACAGTACTTCATGATATCGGCTGATGTAAGAAGGGCTTTATAAATACATTTGATTGATTGATATTCATGGCTAAGTGATAATTGAATAATGCATAGGACTGTGATAATAAAACATAATCCACTTCATTCATGAAGCACTTTTGATTTTAAATCCTCAAAGTGTGTGTGATGACCTCACCATCTATCATCATGACCCCTGCTGCTTCCGTGGCGACCAGCAGAGACTGACCCCAGGAGTCAGCGCACACCGTCTCATAGGGGAATGTACTGCAGAATGACTGGGACTCCCACGGCTGTAACACACACACACACACACACACACATGAGGATACAAGGAAAACGCAGCAGGTATAACAGCAGGCCTGTATGGTATGGCACGCTACAGTATGGATGGTTCAGTCACATCACCTCTTTTCTACACAGGCCTGTAGTGACCAGACTGGTGGGGGCGTCTCCTCTGACGATGGTCTTCAGCTTTAGTGCCTGAACAACAGGGAGAGAGGCTAAGTGACTGTGTGAGTGTGTGTGTAAGATAGAGAGAGAGAGAGAGAGAAAGAGAGAGAGAGAGAAATAGAGAGAGAGAGAGCGAGAGAGAGAGAGAGAGAGAGAGAAAGAGAGAGAGAGAGAGAGAGAGAGAGAGAGAGAGAGAGAGAGAGCGATGGCCTTTTATGCCATCAAAAGGAACATAAAATTTGACATACCAATTAGGATCTGGCTAAATATACTTGAATCAGTTATAGAATCCATTGCCCTTTATGGTTGTGAGGTGTGGGGTTTGCTCCCCAACCAATAATTCACAAATTGGGACAAACATCAAATTGAGACTCCGCATGCAGAATTCTGCAAAAATATCCTCCGTGTACAGCGTAAAACATCAAATAATGCATGCAGAGCAGAATTAGGCCAATACCCGCTAATTATCAAAATCCAGAAAAGAGCCACTAAATTCTACAACCACCTAAAAGGAAGTGATTCCCAAACCTTCTATAACAAAGCCATCAACTACAGTATTATTTGCATTGTGTGCCCCCCAACCCCTCTTTTATGCTGCTGCTACTCTTTATCATATATGCATAGTCACTTTAACTATACATTCATGTACATACTACCACAATTTGCCCGACTAACTGGTGCCTGTATATAGCCGCACTACTGTTATAGCCTCGCTACTGTATATAGCCTCGCTACTGTATATAGCCGCACTACTGTTATAGCCTCTCTACTGTATATAACCTCTCTACTGTATATAGCCTCTCTACTGTATATAACCTCTCTACTGTATATAGCCTCGCTACTGTATATAGCCTCGCTACTGTATATAGCCTCGCTACTGTATATAACCTCTCTACTGTATATAGTCTCGCTACTGTATATAGCCTCGCTACTGTATATAGCCTCTCTACTGTATATAGCCTCGCTACTGTATATAGCCGCACTACTGTTATAGCCTCGCTACTGTATATAGCCTCTCTACTGTATATAGCCTCTCTACTGTATATAGCCGCACTACTGTTATAGCCTCGCTACTGTATATAGCCTCGCTACTGTATATAGCCTCTCTACTGTATATAGCCTCGCTACTGTATATAGCCTCTCTACTGTATATAGCCTCGCTACTGTATATAGCCTCTCTACTGTATATAGCCTCGCTACTGTATATAGCCTCGCTACTGTATATAGCCTCGCTACTGTATATAGCCTCGCTACTGTATATAGCCTCGCTACTGTATATAGCCTCTCTACTGTATATAGCCTCGCTACTGTATATAGCCTCTCTACTGTATATAGCCTCGCTACTGTATATAGCCTCTACTGTATATAGCCTCGCTACTGTATATAGCCTCTCTACTGTATATAGCCTTGCTACTGTATATAGCCTCTCTACTGTATATAACCTCTCTACTGTATATAGCCTCGCTACTGTATATAGCCTCTCTACTGTATATAGCCTCGCTACTGTATATAGCCTCTCTACTGTATATAGCTTCACTACTGTATATAACCTCTCTACTGTATATATCCTCTCTACTGTATATAGCCTCTCTACTGTATATAACCTCTCTACTGTATATAACCTCTCTACTGTATATAGCCTCGCTACTGTATATAGCCTCTCTACTGTATATAGCCTTGCTACTGTATATAACCTCTCTACTGTATATAGCCTCTCTACTGTATATAGCCTCTCTACTGTATATAGCCTTGCTACTGTATATAGCCTCTCTACTGTATATAGCCTCTCTACTGTATATAGCCTCTCTACTGTATATAGCCTTGCTACTGTATATAGCCTCTCTACTGTATATAGCCTCTCTACTGTATATAGCCTCGCTACTGTATATAGCCTCTCTACTGTATATAGCCTCGCTACTGTATATAGCCTCGCTACTGTATATAACCTCTCTACTGTATATAGCCTCTCTACTGTATATAGCCTCGCTACTGTATATAGCCTCTCTACTGTATATAGCCTCTCTACTGTATATAGCCTCTCTACTCTATGTAGCCTCTCTACTCTATGTAGCCTCTCTACTGTATATAGCCTCGCTACTGTATATAGTCTCTCTACTGTATATAGCCTCTCTACTGTATATAGCCTCGCTAATGTATATAGCCTCGCTACTGTATATAGCCTTGCTACTGTATATAACTTCTCTACTGTATATAGCCTCTCTACTGTATATAACCTCTCTACTGTATATAACCTCTCTACTGTATATAGCCTCTCTACTGTATATAGCCTCTCTACTGTATGTAGCCTCTCTACTGTATATAACCTCTCTACTGTATGTAGCCTCTCTACTGTATATAACCTCTCTACTGTATATAGCCTCTCTACTGTATATAGCCTCGCTACTGTATATAGCCTCTCTACTGTATATAGCCTCGCTACTGTATATAGCCTCGCTACTGTATATAGCCTCGCTACTGTATATAGCCTCGCTACTGTATATAGCCTCTCTACTGTATATAGCCTCGCTACTGTATATAGCCTCTCTACTGTATATAGCCTCGCTACTGTATATAGCCTCTACTGTATATAGCCTCGCTACTGTATATAGCCTCTCTACTGTATATAGCCTTGCTACTGTATATAGCCTCTCTACTGTATATAACCTCTCTACTGTATATAGCCTCGCTACTGTATATAGCCTCTCTACTGTATATAGCCTCGCTACTGTATATAGCCTCTCTACTGTATATAGCTTCACTACTGTATATAACCTCTCTACTGTATATATCCTCTCTACTGTATATAGCCTCTCTACTGTATATAACCTCTCTACTGTATATAACCTCTCTACTGTATATAGCCTCGCTACTGTATATAGCCTCTCTACTGTATATAGCCTTGCTACTGTATATAACCTCTCTACTGTATATAGCCTCTCTACTGTATATAGCCTCTCTACTGTATATAGCCTTGCTACTGTATATAGCCTCTCTACTGTATATAACCTCTCTACTGTATATAGCCTCGCTACTGTATATAGCCTCTCTACTGTATATAGCCTCGCTACTGTATATAGCCTCTCTACTGTATATAGCCTTGCTACTGTATATAGCCTCTCTACTGTATATAACCTCTCTACTGTATATAGCCTCGCTACTGTATATAGCCTCTCTACTGTATATAGCCTCGCTACTGTATATAGCCTCTCTACTGTATATAGCTTCACTACTGTATATAACCTCTCTACTGTATATATCCTCTCTACTGTATATAGCCTCTCTACTGTATATAACCTCTCTACTGTATATAACCTCTCTACTGTATATAGCCTCGCTACTGTATATAGCCTCTCTACTGTATATAGCCTTGCTACTGTATATAACCTCTCTACTGTATATAGCCTCTCTACTGTATATAGCCTCTCTACTGTATATAGCCTTGATACTGTATATAGCCTCTCTACTGTATATAGCCTCTCTACTGTATATAGCCTCTCTACTGTATATAGCCTTGCTACTGTATATAGCCTCTCTACTGTATATAGCCTCTCTACTGTATATAGCCTCGCTACTGTATATAGCCTCTCTACTGTATATAGCCTCGCTACTGTATATAGCCTCGCTACTGTATATAACCTCTCTACTGTATATAGCCTCTCTACTGTATATAGCCTCGCTACTGTATATAGCCTCTCTACTGTATATAGCCTCTCTACTGTATATAGCCTCTCTACTCTATGTAGCCTCTCTACTCTATGTAGCCTCTCTACTGTATATAGCCTCGCTACTGTATATAGTCTCTCTACTGTATATAGCCTCTCTACTGTATATAGCCTCGCTACTGTATATAGCCTCGCTACTGTATATAGCCTTGCTACTGTATATAACTTCTCTACTGTATATAGCCTCTCTACTGTATATAACCTCTCTACTGTATATAACCTCTCTACTGTATATAGCCTCTCTACTGTATATAGCCTCTCTACTGTATGTAGCCTCTCTACTGTATATAACCTCTCTACTGTATGTAGCCTCTCTACTGTATATAACCTCTCTACTGTATATAGCCTCTCTACTGTATATAGCCTCGCTACTGTATATAGCCTCTCTACTGTATATAGCCTCGCTACTGTATATAGCCTCGCTACTGTATATAGCCTCGCTACTGTATATAGCCTCGCTACTGTATATAGCCTCTCTACTGTATATAGCCTCGCTACTGTATATAGCCTCTCTACTGTATATAGCCTCGCTACTGTATATAGCCTCTACTGTATATAGCCTCGCTACTGTATATAGCCTCTCTACTGTATATAGCCTTGCTACTGTATATAGCCTCTCTACTGTATATAACCTCTCTACTGTATATAGCCTCGCTACTGTATATAGCCTCTCTACTGTATATAGCCTCGCTACTGTATATAGCCTCTCTACTGTATATAGCTTCACTACTGTATATAACCTCTCTACTGTATATATCCTCTCTACTGTATATAGCCTCTCTACTGTATATAACCTCTCTACTGTATATAACCTCTCTACTGTATATAGCCTCGCTACTGTATATAGCCTCTCTACTGTATATAGCCTTGCTACTGTATATAACCTCTCTACTGTATATAGCCTCTCTACTGTATATAGCCTCTCTACTGTATATAGCCTTGCTACTGTATATAGCCTCTCTACTGTATATAGCCTCTCTACTGTATATAGCCTCTCTACTGTATATAGCCTTGCTACTGTATATAGCCTCTCTACTGTATATAGCCTCTCTACTGTATATAGCCTCGCTACTGTATATAGCCTCTCTACTGTATATAGCCTCGCTACTGTATATAGCCTCGCTACTGTATATAACCTCTCTACTGTATATAGCCTCTCTACTGTATATAGCCTCGCTACTGTATATAGCCTCTCTACTGTATATAGCCTCTCTACTGTATATAGCCTCTCTACTCTATGTAGCCTCTCTACTCTATGTAGCCTCTCTACTGTATATAGCCTCGCTACTGTATATAGTCTCTCTACTGTATATAGCCTCTCTACTGTATATAGCCTCGCTACTGTATATAGCCTCGCTACTGTATATAGCCTTGCTACTGTATATAACTTCTCTACTGTATATAGCCTCTCTACTGTATATAACCTCTCTACTGTATATAACCTCTCTACTGTATATAGCCTCTCTACTGTATATAGCCTCTCTACTGTATGTAGCCTCTCTACTGTATATAACCTCTCTACTGTATGTAGCCTCTCTACTGTATATAACCTCTCTACTGTATATAGCCTCTCTACTGTATATAGCCTCTCTACTGTATATAGCCTCTCTACTGTATATAGCTTCACTACTGTATATAGCCTCTCTACTGTATATAGCCTCTCTACTGTATATAGTCTCTCTACTGTATATAGCCTCTCTACTGTATATAACCTCTCTACTGTATATAGCCTCGCTACTGTATATAACCTCTCTACTGTATATAGCCTCGCTACTGTATATAACCTCTCTACTGTATATAACCTCTCTACTGTATATAGCCTCGCTACTGTATATAACCTCTCTACTGTATATAACCTCTCTACTGTATATAGCCTCTCTACTGTATATAGCCTCTCTACTGTATATAGCCTCTCTACTGTATATAGCCTCGCTACTGTATATAGCCTCTCTACTGTATATAGCCTCGCTACTGTATATAGCCTCTCTACTGTATATAGCCTCGCTACTGTATATAGCCTCTCTACTGTATATAGCCTCGCTACTGTATATAGCCTCTCTACTGTATATAGCCTCGCTACTGTATATAGCCTCGCTACTGTATATAGCCTCGCTACTGTATATAGCCTCTCTACTGTATATAGCCTCGCTACTGTATATAGCCTCTCTACTGTATATAGCCTCGCTACTGTATATAGCCTCTACTGTATATAGCCTCGCTACTGTATATAGCCTCTCTACTGTATATAGCCTTGCTACTGTATATAGCCTCTCTACTGTATATAACCTCTCTACTGTATATAGCCTCGCTACTGTATATAGCCTCTCTACTGTATATAGCCTCGCTACTGTATATAGCCTCTCTACTGTATATAGCTTCACTACTGTATATAACCTCTCTACTGTATATATCCTCTCTACTGTATATAGCCTCTCTACTGTATATAACCTCTCTACTGTATATAACCTCTCTACTGTATATAGCCTCGCTACTGTATATAGCCTCTCTACTGTATATAGCCTTGCTACTGTATATAACCTCTCTACTGTATATAGCCTCTCTACTGTATATAGCCTCTCTACTGTATATAGCCTTGCTACTGTATATAGCCTCTCTACTGTATATAGCCTCTCTACTGTATATAGCCTCTCTACTGTATATAGCCTTGCTACTGTATATAGCCTCTCTACTGTATATAGCCTCTCTACTGTATATAGCCTCGCTACTGTATATAGCCTCTCTACTGTATATAGCCTCGCTACTGTATATAGCCTCGCTACTGTATATAACCTCTCTACTGTATATAGCCTCTCTACTGTATATAGCCTCGCTACTGTATATAGCCTCTCTACTGTATATAGCCTCTCTACTGTATATAGCCTCTCTACTCTATGTAGCCTCTCTACTGTATATAGCCTCGCTACTGTATATAGTCTCTCTACTGTATATAGCCTCTCTACTGTATATAGCCTCGCTACTGTATATAGCCTCGCTACTGTATATAGCCTTGCTACTGTATATAACTTCTCTACTGTATATAGCCTCTCTACTGTATATAACCTCTCTACTGTATATAACCTCTCTACTGTATATAGCCTCTCTACTGTATATAGCCTCTCTACTGTATGTAGCCTCTGTACTGTATATAACCTCTCTACTGTATGTAGCCTCTCTACTGTATATAACCTCTCTACTGTATATAGCCTCTCTACTGTATATAGCCTCTCTACTGTATATAGCCTCTCTACTGTATATAGCTTCACTACTGTATATAGCCTCTCTACTGTATATAGCCTCTCTACTGTATATAGTCTCTACTGTATATAGCCTCTCTACTGTATATAACCTCTCTACTGTATATAGCCTCGCTACTGTATATAACCTCTCTACTGTATATAGCCTCTCTACTGTATATAGCCTCTCTACTGTATATAGCCTCGCTACTGTATATAGCCTCTCTACTGTATATAGCCTCGCTACTGTATATAACCTCTCTACTGTATATAGCCTCTCTACTGTATATAGCTTCACTACTGTATATAGCCTCTCTACTGTATATAGCCTCTCTACTGTATATAGCCTCTCTACTGTATATAGCCTCTCTACTGTATATAGCCTCTCTACTGTATATAGCCTCTCTACTGTATATAGCTTCGCTACTGTTATTTTTCACTGTCTTTTTACTGTTGTTTTATTTCTTTACTTACCTATTGTTCACCTAATACCTTTCTTGCACTGTTGGTTAGAGTCTGTAAGTAAGCATTTCATTGTAAGGTCTACCTGTTGTATTTGGTGCACGTGACAAATGAACTTTGAATTGATTTGATTATAAAAAAACATTTCGTGTTTTCCTATTGCTAGTTACAGTCTTGTCTCATCGCTGCAACTTTGAAATGGAATTGAATTAAATTGAGAGCGAGAGAGAGACAGAGGTGTGTGTGTGTGTGAGAGAGAGAGAGAGAGAGAGAGAGAGAGAGCATTCTGTCTTTGTGACTTTTTTGATTCTCATAGCTGTGTGTGTGTTAGTGTGGGTGTGTGTCCTAGCTGTGTGTGTGTTAGTGTGGGTGTATGTCATAGCTGTGTGTGTGTTAGTGTGGGTGTATGTCCTATCTGTGTGTGTGTTAGTGTGGGTGTATGTCATAGCTGTGTGCGTGTTAGTGTGGGTGTATGTCCTAGCTGTGTGTATGTTAGTGTGGGTGTATGTCATAGCTGTGTGTGTGTTAGTGTGGGTGTATGTCATAGCTGTGTGTATGTTAGTGTGGGTGTATGTCCTAGCTGTGTGTGTGTTAGTGTGGGTGTATGTCCTAGCTGTGTGTATGTTAGTGTGGGTGTATGTCCTAGCTGTGTGTGTGTTAGTGTGGGTGTATGTCCTAGCTGTGTGTGTGTTAGTGTGGGTGTATGTCATAGCTGTGTGTGTGTTAGTGTGGGTGTATGTCATAGCTGTGTGTGTGTTAGTGTGGGTGTATGTCCTAGCTGTGTGTGTGTTAGTGTGGGTGTATGTCGTTGCTGTGTGTGTGTTAGTGTGGGTGTATGTCATAGCTGTGTGTATGTTAGTGTGGGTGTATGTCCTAGCTGTGTGTGTGTTAGTGTGGGTGTATGTCATAGCTGTGTGTGTGTTAGTGTGGGTGTACTGTATGTCATTGCTGTGTGTATGTTAGTGTGGGTGTATGTCCTAGCTGTGTGTGTGTTAGTGTGGGTGTACTGTATGTCCTAGCTGTGTGTGTGTTAGTGTGGGTGTACTGTATGTCCTAGCTGTGTGTGTGTTAGTGTGGGTGTACTGTATGTCATAGCTGTGTGTATGTTAGCGTGGGTGTACTGTATGTCCTAGCTGTGTGTGTGTTAGTGTGGGTGTACTGTATGTCCTAGCTGTGAGTGTGTTAGTGTGGGTGTACAGTATGTCCTAGCTGTGTGTGTGTTAGTGTGGGTGTGTGTGTTAGTGTGGGTGTATGTCCTAACTGTGTGTGTGTTAGTGTGGGTGTTGTCCTAGCTGTGTGCGTGTTAGTGTGGCTGTACTGTATGTCCTAGCTGTGTGTGTGTTAGTGTGGGTGTGTATGTCATAGCTGTGTGTGTGTTAGTGTAGGTGTATGTCCTAGCTGTGTGTGTGTTAGTGTGGGTGTTGTCCTAGCTGTGTGCGTGTTAGTGTGGGTGTACTGTATGTCCTAGCTGTGTGTGTGTTAGTGTGAGTGTATGTCATAACTGTGTGTATGTTAGTGTAGGTGTATGT
>NC_138291.1:167892500-167942500 GCF_965601325.2 Salmo salar | reverse complement strand
GCTGTACCAGGCTGGGTTAGGTAGGGTGTGACAGGGCTGTACCAGAATGGGTTAGGTAGGGTGTAACAGGGCTGTACCAGGCTGGGTTAGGTAGGGTGTGACAGGGCTGTACCAGAATGGGTTAGGTAGGGTGTGACAGGGCTGTACCAGAATGGGTTAGGTAGGGTGTGACAGGGCTGTACCAGAATGGGTTAGGTAGGGTGTAACAGGGCTGTACCAGAATGGGTTAGGTAGGGTGTGACAGGGCTGTACCAGGCTGGGTTAGGTAGGGTGTGACAGGGCTGTACCAGGCTGGGTTAGGTAGGGTGTGACAGGGCTGTACCAGAATGGGTTAGGTAGGGTGTGACAGGGCTGTACCAGGCTGGGTTAGGTAGGGTGTAACAGGGCTGTACCAGAATGGGTTAGGTAGGGTGTGACAGGGCTGTACCAGGCTGGGTTAGGTAGGGTGTGACAGGGCTGTACCAGAATGGGTTAGGTAGGGTGTGACAGGGCTGTACCAGAATGGGTTAGGTAGGGTGTAACAGGGCTGTACCAGGCTGGGTTAGGTAGGGTGTGACAGGGCTGTACCAGAATGGGTTAGGTAGGGTGTGACAGGGCTGTACCAGGCTGGGTTAGGTAGGGTGTGACAGGGCTGTACCAGGCTGGGTTAGGTAGGGTGTAACAGGGCTGTACCAGAATGGGTTAGGTAGGGTGTGACAGGGCTGTACCAGGCTGGGTTAGGTAGGGTGTGACAGGGCTGTACCAGGCTGGGTTAGGTAGGGTGTGACAGGGCTGTACCAGGCTGGGTTAGGTAGGGTGTGACAGGGCTGTACCAGAATGGGTTAGGTAGGGTGTGACAGGGCTGTACCAGGCTGGGTTAGGTAGGGTGTGACAGGGCTGTACCAGAATGGGTTAGGTAGGGTGTGACAGGGCTGTACCAGGCTGGGTTAGGTAGGGTGTAACAGGGCTGTACCAGGCTGGGTTAGGTAGGGTGTGACAGGGCTGTACCAGAATGGGTTAGGTAGGGTGTGACAGGGCTGTACCAGGCTGGGTTAGGTAGGGTGTAACAGGGCTGTACCAGGCTGGGTTAGGTAGGGTGTGACAGGGCTGTACCAGAATGGGTTAGGTAGGGTGTGACAGGGCTGTACCAGGCTGGGTTAGGTAGGGTGTGACAGGGCTGTACCAGAATGGGTTAGGTAGGGTGTGACAGGGCTGTACCAGGCTGGGTTAGGTAGGGTGTGACAGGGCTGTACCAGGCTGGGTTAGGTAGGGTGTGACAGGGCTGTACCAGAATGGGTTAGGTAGGGTGTAACAGGGCTGTACCAGAATGGGTTAGGTAGGGTGTAACAGGGCTGTACCAGGCTGGGTTAGGTAGGGTGTGACAGGGCTGTACCAGAATGGGTTAGGTAGGGTGTGACAGGGCTGTACCAGAATGGGTTAGGTAGGGTGTAACAGGGCTGTACCAGAATGGGTTAGGTAGGGTGTAACAGGGCTGTACCAGGCTGGGTTAGGTAGGGTGTGACAGGGCTGTACCAGGCTGGATTAGGTAGGGTGTGACAGGGCTGTACCAGAATGGGTTAGGTAGGGTGTGACAGGGCTGTACCAGGCTGGGTTAGGTAGGGTGTAACAGGGCTGTACCAGAATGGGTTAGGTAGGGTGTGACAGGGCTGTACCAGGCTGGGTTAGGTAGGGTGTGACAGGGCTGTACCAGAATGGGTTAGGTAGGGTGTGACAGGGCTGTACCAGAATGGGTTAGGTAGGGTGTGACAGGGCTGTACCAGAATGGGTTAGGTAGGGTGTGACAGGGCTGTACCAGGCTGGGTTAGGTAGGGTGTAACAGGGCTGTACCAGGCTGGGTTAGGTAGGGTGTAACAGGGCTGTACCAGAATGGGTTAGGTAGGGTGTAACAGGGCTGTACCAGGCTGGGTTAGGTAGGGTGTGACAGGGCTGTACCAGAATGGGTTAGGTAGGGTGTGACAGGGCTCTACCAGGCTGGGTTAGGTAGGGTGTAACAGGGCTGTACCAGGCTGGGTTAGGTAGGGTGTGACAGGGCTGTACCAGGCTGGGTGGGGTAGGGTGTGACAGGGCTGTACCAGGCTGGGTTAGGTAGGGTGTAACAGGGCTGTACCAGGCTGGGTTGGGTAGGGTGTAACAGGGCTGTACCAGGCTGGGTTAGGTAGGGTGTAACAGGGCTGTACCAGAATGGGTTAGGTAGGGTGTGACAGGGCTGTACCAGGCTGGGTTAGGTAGGGTGTGACAGGGCTGTACCAGGCTGGGTTAGGTAGGGTGTGACAGGGCTGTACCAGAATGGGTTAGGTAGGGTGTAACAGGGCTGTACCAGGCTGGGTTAGGTAGGGTGTGACAGGGCTGTACCAGAATGGGTTAGGTAGGGTGTGACAGGGCTGTACCAGAATGGGTTAGGTAGGGTGTGACAGGGCTGTACCAGAATGGGTTAGGTAGGGTGTGACAGGGCTGTACCAGAATGGGTTAGGTAGGGTGTAACAGGGCTGTACCAGAATGGGTTAGGTAGGGTGTAACAGGGCTGTACCAGGCTGGGTTAGGTAGGGTGTGACAGGGCTGTACCAGGCTGGATTAGGTAGGGTGTGACAGGGCTGTACCAGAATGGGTTAGGTAGGGTGTGACAGGGCTGTACCAGGCTGGGTTAGGTAGGGTGTAACAGGGCTGTACCAGAATGGGTTAGGTAGGGTGTGACAGGGCTGTACCAGGCTGGGTTAGGTAGGGTGTGACAGGGCTGTACCAGAATGGGTTAGGTAGGGTGTGACAGGGCTGTACCAGAATGGGTTAGGTAGGGTGTGACAGGGCTGTACCAGAATGGGTTAGGTAGGGTGTGACAGGGCTGTACCAGGCTGGGTTAGGTAGGGTGTAACAGGGCTGTACCAGGCTGGGTTAGGTAGGGTGTAACAGGGCTGTACCAGAATGGGTTAGGTAGGGTGTAACAGGGCTGTACCAGGCTGGGTTAGGTAGGGTGTGACAGGGCTGTACCAGAATGGGTTAGGTAGGGTGTGACAGGGCTCTACCAGGCTGGGTTAGGTAGGGTGTAACAGGGCTGTACCAGGCTGGGTTAGGTAGGGTGTGACAGGGCTGTACCAGGCTGGGTGGGGTAGGGTGTGACAGGGCTGTACCAGGCTGGGTTAGGTAGGGTGTAACAGGGCTGTACCAGGCTGGGTTGGGTAGGGTGTAACAGGGCTGTACCAGGCTGGGTTAGGTAGGGTGTAACAGGGCTGTACCAGAATGGGTTAGGTAGGGTGTGACAGGGCTGTACCAGGCTGGGTTAGGTAGGGTGTGACAGGGCTGTACCAGGCTGGGTTAGGTAGGGTGTGACAGGGCTGTACCAGAATGGGTTAGGTAGGGTGTAACAGGGCTGTACCAGGCTGGGTTAGGTAGGGTGTGACAGGGCTGTACCAGAATGGGTTAGGTAGGGTGTGACAGGGCTGTACCAGAATGGGTTAGGTAGGGTGTGACAGGGCTGTACCAGAATGGGTTAGGTAGGGTGTAACAGGGCTGTACCAGAATGGGTTAGGTAGGGTGTGACAGGGCTGTACCAGGCTGGGTTAGGTAGGGTGTGACAGGGCTGTACCAGGCTGGATTAGGTAGGGTGTGACAGGGCTGTACCAGAATGGGTTAGGTAGGGTGTGACAGGGCTGTACCAGGCTGGGTTAGGTAGGGTGTAACAGGGCTGTACCAGAATGGGTTAGGTAGGGTGTGACAGGGCTGTACCAGGCTGGGTTAGGTAGGGTGTGACAGGGCTGTACCAGAATGGGTTAGGTAGGGTGTGACAGGGCTGTACCAGAATGGGTTAGGTAGGGTGTGACAGGGCTGTACCAGAATGGGTTAGGTAGGGTGTGACAGGGCTGTACCAGGCTGGGTTAGGTAGGGTGTAACAGGGCTGTACCAGGCTGGGTTAGGTAGGGTGTAACAGGGCTGTACCAGAATGGGTTAGGTAGGGTGTGACAGGGCTGTACCAGGCTGGGTTAGGTAGGGTGTGACAGGGCTGTACCAGAATGGGTTAGGTAGGGTGTGACAGGGCTCTACCAGGCTGGGTTAGGTAGGGTGTGACAGGGCTGTACCAGGCTGGGTTAGGTAGGGTGTGACAGGGCTGTACCAGGCTGGGTTAGGTAGGGTGTGACAGGGCTGTACCAGGCTGGGTTAGGTAGGGTGTAACAGGGCTGTACCAGGCTGGGTTAGGTAGGGTGTGACAGGGCTGTACCAGGCTGGGTTAGGTAGGGTGTAACAGGGCTGTACCAGAATGGGTTAGGTAGGGTGTAACAGGGCTGTACCAGGCTGGGTTAGGTAGGGTGTGACAGGGCTGTACCAGGCTGGATTAGGTAGGGTGTGACAGGGCTGTACCAGAATGGGTTAGGTAGGGTGTGACAGGGCTGTACCAGGCTGGGTTAGGTAGGGTGTAACAGGGCTGTACCAGAATGGGTTAGGTAGGGTGTGACAGGGCTGTACCAGGCTGGGTTAGGTAGGGTGTGACAGGGCTGTACCAGAATGGGTTAGGTAGGGTGTGACAGGGCTGTACCAGAATGGGTTAGGTAGGGTGTGACAGGGCTGTACCAGAATGGGTTAGGTAGGGTGTGACAGGGCTGTACCAGGCTGGGTTAGGTAGGGTGTAACAGGGCTGTACCAGGCTGGGTTAGGTAGGGTGTAACAGGGCTGTACCAGAATGGGTTAGGTAGGGTGTAACAGGGCTGTACCAGGCTGGGTTAGGTAGGGTGTGACAGGGCTGTACCAGAATGGGTTAGGTAGGGTGTGACAGGGCTCTACCAGGCTGGGTTAGGTAGGGTGTAACAGGGCTGTACCAGGCTGGGTTAGGTAGGGTGTGACAGGGCTGTACCAGGCTGGGTGGGGTAGGGTGTGACAGGGCTGTACCAGGCTGGGTTAGGTAGGGTGTAACAGGGCTGTACCAGGCTGGGTTGGGTAGGGTGTAACAGGGCTGTACCAGGCTGGGTTAGGTAGGGTGTAACAGGGCTGTACCAGAATGGGTTAGGTAGGGTGTGACAGGGCTGTACCAGGCTGGGTTAGGTAGGGTGTGACAGGGCTGTACCAGGCTGGGTTAGGTAGGGTGTGACAGGGCTGTACCAGAATGGGTTAGGTAGGGTGTAACAGGGCTGTACCAGGCTGGGTTAGGTAGGGTATGACAGGGCTGTACCAGAATGGGTTAGGTAGGGTGTGACAGGGCTGTACCAGAATGGGTTAGGTAGGGTGTGACAGGGCTGTACCAGAATGGGTTAGGTAGGGTGTAACAGGGCTGTACCAGAATGGGTTAGGTAGGGTGTGACAGGGCTGTACCAGGCTGGGTTAGGTAGGGTGTGACAGGGCTGTACCAGGCTGGATTAGGTAGGGTGTGACAGGGCTGTACCAGAATGGGTTAGGTAGGGTGTGACAGGGCTGTACCAGGCTGGGTTAGGTAGGGTGTAACAGGGCTGTACCAGAATGGGTTAGGTAGGGTGTGACAGGGCTGTACCAGGCTGGGTTAGGTAGGGTGTGACAGGGCTGTACCAGAATGGGTTAGGTAGGGTGTGACAGGGCTGTACCAGAATGGGTTAGGTAGGGTGTAACAGGGCTGTACCAGGCTGGGTTAGGTAGGGTGTGACAGGGCTGTGCCAGAATGGGTTAGGTAGGGTGTGACAGGGCTCTACCAGGCTGGGTTAGGTAGGGTGTGACAGGGCTGTACCAGGCTGGGTTAGGTAGGGTGTGACAGGGCTGTACCAGGCTGGGTTAGGTAGGGTGTGACAGGGCTGTACCAGAATGGGTTAGGTAGGGTGTGACAGGGCTGTACCAGAATGGGTTAGGTAGGGTGTGACAGGGCTGTACCAGAATGGGTTAGGTAGGGTGTGACAGGGCTGTACCAGAATGGGTTAGGTAGGGTGTGACAGGGCTGTACCAGGCTGGGTTAGGTAGGGTGTGACAGGGCTGTACCAGAATGGGTTAGGTAGGGTGTGACAGGGCTGTACCAGGCTGGGTTAGGTAGGGTGTAACAGGGCTGTACCAGAATGGGTTAGGTAGGGTGTGACAGGGCTGTACCAGGCTGGGTTAGGTAGGGTGTGACAGGGCTGTACCAGAATGGGTTAGGTAGGGTGTGACAGGGCTGTACCAGAATGGGTTAGGTAGGGTGTGACAGGGCTGTACCAGAATGGGTTAGGTAGGGTGTGACAGGGCTGTACCAGGCTGGGTTAGGTAGGGTGTAACAGGGCTGTACCAGGCTGGGTTAGGTAGGGTGTAACAGGGCTGTACCAGAATGGGTTAGGTAGGGTGTAACAGGGCTGTACCAGGCTGGGTTAGGTAGGGTGTGACAGGGCTGTACCAGAATGGGTTAGGTAGGGTGTGACAGGGCTCTACCAGGCTGGGTTAGGTAGGGTGTAACAGGGCTGTACCAGGCTGGGTTAGGTAGGGTGTGACAGGGCTGTACCAGGCTGGGTGGGGTAGGGTGTGACAGGGCTGTACCAGGCTGGGTTAGGTAGGGTGTAACAGGGCTGTACCAGGCTGGGTTGGGTAGGGTGTAACAGGGCTGTACCAGGCTGGGTTAGGTAGGGTGTAACAGGGCTGTACCAGAATGGGTTAGGTAGGGTGTGACAGGGCTGTACCAGGCTGGGTTAGGTAGGGTGTGACAGGGCTGTACCAGGCTGGGTTAGGTAGGGTGTGACAGGGCTGTACCAGAATGGGTTAGGTAGGGTGTAACAGGGCTGTACCAGGCTGGGTTAGGTAGGGTGTGACAGGGCTGTACCAGAATGGGTTAGGTAGGGTGTGACAGGGCTGTACCAGAATGGGTTAGGTAGGGTGTGACAGGGCTGTACCAGAATGGGTTAGGTAGGGTGTAACAGGGCTGTACCAGAATGGGTTAGGTAGGGTGTGACAGGGCTGTACCAGGCTGGGTTAGGTAGGGTGTGACAGGGCTGTACCAGGCTGGATTAGGTAGGGTGTGACAGGGCTGTACCAGAATGGGTTAGGTAGGGTGTGACAGGGCTGTACCAGGCTGGGTTAGGTAGGGTGTGACAGGGCTGTACCAGAATGGGTTAGGTAGGGTGTGACAGGGCTGTACCAGGCTGGGTTAGGTAGGGTGTGACAGGGCTGTACCAGGCTGGGTTAGGTAGGGTGTGACAGGGCTGTACCAGAATGGGTTAGGTAGGGTGTGACAGGGCTGTACCAGAATGGGTTAGGTAGGGTGTGACAGGGCTGTACCAGGCTGGGTTAGGTAGGGTGTAACAGGGCTGTACCAGGCTGGGTTAGGTAGGGTGTAACAGGGCTGTACCAGAATGGGTTAGGTAGGGTGTAACAGGGCTGTACCAGGCTGGGTTAGGTAGGGTGTGACAGGGCTGTACCAGAATGGGTTAGGTAGGGTGTGACAGGGCTGTACCAGAATGGGTTAGGTAGGGTGTAACAGGGCTGTACCAGGCTGGGTTAGGTAGGGTGTGACAGGGCTGTACCAGAATGGGTTAGGTAGGGTGTAACAGGGCTGTACCAGAATGGGTTAGGTAGGGTGTAACAGGGCTGTACCAGGCTGGGTTAGGTAGGGTGTGACAGGGCTGTACCAGGCTGGATTAGGTAGGGTGTGACAGGGCTGTACCAGAATGGGTTAGGTAGGGTGTGACAGGGCTGTACCAGGCTGGGTTAGGTAGGGTGTAACAGGGCTGTACCAGAATGGGTTAGGTAGGGTGTGACAGGGCTGTACCAGGCTGGGTTAGGTAGGGTGTGACAGGGCTGTACCAGAATGGGTTAGGTAGGGTGTGACAGGGCTGTACCAGAATGGGTTAGGTAGGGTGTGACAGGGCTGTACCAGAATGGGTTAGGTAGGGTGTGACAGGGCTGTACCAGGCTGGGTTAGGTAGGGTGTAACAGGGCTGTACCAGGCTGGGTTAGGTAGGGTGTAACAGGGCTGTACCAGAATGGGTTAGGTAGGGTGTAACAGGGCTGTACCAGGCTGGGTTAGGTAGGGTGTGACAGGGCTGTACCAGAATGGGTTAGGTAGGGTGTGACAGGGCTCTACCAGGCTGGGTTAGGTAGGGTGTAACAGGGCTGTACCAGGCTGGGTTAGGTAGGGTGTGACAGGGCTGTACCAGGCTGGGTGGGGTAGGGTGTGACAGGGCTGTACCAGGCTGGGTTAGGTAGGGTGTAACAGGGCTGTACCAGGCTGGGTTGGGTAGGGTGTAACAGGGCTGTACCAGGCTGGGTTAGGTAGGGTGTAACAGGGCTGTACCAGAATGGGTTAGGTAGGGTGTGACAGGGCTGTACCAGGCTGGGTTAGGTAGGGTGTGACAGGGCTGTACCAGGCTGGGTTAGGTAGGGTGTGACAGGGCTGTACCAGAATGGGTTAGGTAGGGTGTAACAGGGCTGTACCAGGCTGGGTTAGGTAGGGTATGACAGGGCTGTACCAGAATGGGTTAGGTAGGGTGTGACAGGGCTGTACCAGAATGGGTTAGGTAGGGTGTGACAGGGCTGTACCAGAATGGGTTAGGTAGGGTGTAACAGGGCTGTACCAGAATGGGTTAGGTAGGGTGTGACAGGGCTGTACCAGGCTGGGTTAGGTAGGGTGTGACAGGGCTGTACCAGGCTGGATTAGGTAGGGTGTGACAGGGCTGTACCAGAATGGGTTAGGTAGGGTGTGACAGGGCTGTACCAGGCTGGGTTAGGTAGGGTGTAACAGGGCTGTACCAGAATGGGTTAGGTAGGGTGTGACAGGGCTGTACCAGGCTGGGTTAGGTAGGGTGTGACAGGGCTGTACCAGAATGGGTTAGGTAGGGTGTGACAGGGCTGTACCAGAATGGGTTAGGTAGGGTGTAACAGGGCTGTACCAGGCTGGGTTAGGTAGGGTGTGACAGGGCTGTGCCAGAATGGGTTAGGTAGGGTGTGACAGGGCTCTACCAGGCTGGGTTAGGTAGGGTGTGACAGGGCTGTACCAGGCTGGGTTAGGTAGGGTGTGACAGGGCTGTACCAGGCTGGGTTAGGTAGGGTGTGACAGGGCTCTACCAGAATGGGTTAGGTAGGGTGTGACAGGGCTCTACCAGAATGGGTTAGGTAGGGTGTAACAGGGCTGTACCAGGCTGGGTTAGGTAGGGTGTAACAGGGCTGTACCAGAATGGGTTAGGTAGGGTGTGACAGGGCTCTACCAGAATGTGTTAGGTAGGGTGTAACAGGGCTGTACCAGAATGGGTTAGGTAGGGTGTGACAGGGCTGTACCAGGATGGGTTAGGTAGGGTGTGACAGGGCTGTACCAGGCTGGGTTAGGTAGGGTGTAACAGGGCTGTACCAGAATGGGTTAGGTAGGGTGTGACAGGGCTGTACCAGGCTGGGTTAGGTAGGGTGTGACAGGGCTGTACCAGAATGGGTTAGGTAGGGTGTGACAGGGCTGTACCAGAATGGGTTAGGTAGGGTGTAACAGGGCTGTACCAGGCTGGGTTAGGTAGGGTGTGACAGGGCTGTACCAGAATGGGTTAGGTAGGGTGTGACAGGGCTGTACCAGAATGGGTTAGGTAGGGTGTAACAGGGCTGTACCAGGCTGGGTTAGATAGGGTGTGACAGGGCTGTACCAGAATGGGTTAGGTAGGGTGTAACAGGGCTGTACCAGGCTGGGTTAGGTAGGGTGTGACAGGGCTGTACCAGAATGGGTTAGGTAGGGTGTGACAGGGCTGTACCAGAATGGGTTAGGTAGGGTGTAACAGGGCTGTACCAGAATGGGTTAGGTAGGGTGTAACAGGGCTGTACCAGGCTGGGTTATGTAGGGTGTGACAGGGCTGTACCAGGCTGGATTAGGTAGGGTGTGACAGGGCTGTACCAGAATGGGTTAGGTAGGGTGTGACAGGGCTGTACCAGGCTGGGTTACGTAGGGTGTAACAGGGCTGTACCAGAATGGGTTAGGTAGGGTGTAACAGGGCTGTACCAGAATGGGTTAGGTAGGGTGTGACAGGGCCGTACCAGGCTGGGTTAGGTAGGGTGTGACAGGGCTGTACCAGAATGGGTTAGGTAGGGTGTAACAGGGCTGTACCAGAATGGGTTAGGTAGGGTGTGACAGGGCTGTACCAGGCTGGGTTAGGTAGGGTGTGACAGGGCTGTACCAGAATGGGTTAGGTAGGGTGTGACAGGGCTCTACCAGAATGGGTTAGGTAGGGTGTAACAGGGCTGTACCAGGCTGGGTTAGGTAGGGTGTGACAGGGCTGTACCAGAATGGGTTAGGTAGGGTGTAACAGGGCTGTACCAGAATGGGTTAGGTAGGGTGTGACAGGGCTGTACCAGGCTGGGTTAGGTAGGGTGTGACAGGGCTGTACCAGGCTGGGTTAGGTAGGGTGTGACAGGGCTGTACCAGGCTGGGTTAGGTAGGGTGTAACAGGGCTGTACCAGAATGGGTTAGGTAGGGTGTGACAGGGCTGTACCAGAATGGGTTAGGTAGGGTGTGACAGGGCTGTACCAGAATGGGTTAGGTAGGGTGTAACAGGGCTGTACCAGGCTGGGTTAGGTAGGGTGTGACAGGGCTCTACCAGAATGGGTTAGGTAAGGTGTGACAGGGCTGTACCAGGCTGGGTTAGGTAGGGTGTAACAGGGCTGTACCAGGCTGGGTTAGTTAGGGTGTGACAGGGCTGTACCAGAATGGGTTAGGTAGGGTGTGACAGGGCTGTACCAGAATGGGTTAGGTAGGGTGTAACAGGGCTGTACCAGGCTGGGTTAGGTAGGGTGTGACAGGGCTGTACCAGAATGGGTTAGGTAGGGTGTAACAGGGCTGTACCAGGCTGGGTTAGGTAGGGTGTGACAGGGCTGTACCAGAATGGGTTAGGTAGGGTGTGACAGGGCTGTACCAGAATGGGTTAGGTAGGGTGTGACAGGGCTGTACCAGAATGGGTTAGGTAGGGTGTAACAGGGCTGTACCAGAATGGGTTAGGTAGGGTGTAACAGGGCTGTACCAGGCTGGGTTATGTAGGGTGTGACAGGGCTGTACCAGGCTGGATTAGGTAGGGTGTGACAGGGCTGTACCAGAATGGGTTAGGTAGGGTGTGACAGGGCTGTACCAGGCTGGGTTAGGTAGGGTGTAACAGGGCTGTACCAGAATGGGTTAGGTAGGGTGTGACAGGGCTGTACCAGGCTGGGTTAGGTAGGGTGTGACAGGGCTGTACCAGAATGGGTTAGGTAGGGTGTGACAAGGCTGTACCAGAATGGGTTAGGTAGGGTGTAACAGGGCTGTACCAGGCTGGGTTAGGTAGGGTGTAACAGGGCTGTACCAGGCTGGGTTAGGTAGGGTGTGACAGGGCTGTACCAGAATGGGTTAGGTAGGGTGTGACAGGGCTCTACCAGAATGTGTTAGGTAGGGTGAAACAGGGCCGTACCAGAATGGGTTAGGTAGGGTGTGACAGGGCTGTACCAGAATGGGTTAGGTAGGGTGTGACAGGGCTGTACCAGAATGGGTTAGGTAGGGTGTGACAGGGCTGTACCAGGCTGGGTTAGGTAGGGTGTGACATGGCTGTACCAGGCTGGATTAGGTAGGGTGTACCAGGGCTGTACCAGAATGGGTTAGGTAGGGTGTAACAGGGCTGTACCAGAATGGGTTAGGTAGGGTGTGACAGGGCCGTACCAGGCTGGGTTAGGTAGGGTGTGACAGGGCTGTACCAGAATGGGTTAGGTAGGGTGTAACAGGGCTGTACCAGAATGGGTTAGGTAGGGTGTGACAGGGCTGTACCAGGCTGGGTTAGGTAGGGTGTGACAGGGCTGTACCAGAATGGGTTAGGTAGGGTGTGACAGGGCTCTACCAGAATGGGTTAGGTAGGGTGTAACAGGGCTGTACCAGGCTGGGTTAGGTAGGGTGTGACAGGGCTGTACCAGAATGGGTTAGGTAGGGTGTAACAGGGCTGTACCAGAATGGGTTAGGTAGGGTGTGACAGGGCTGTACCAGGCTGGGTTAGGTAGGGTGTGACAGGGCTGTACCAGGCTGGGTTAGGTAGGGTGTGACAGGGCTGTACCAGAATGGGTTAGGTAGGGTGTAACAGGGCTGTACCAGGCTGGGTTAGGTAGGGTGTGACAGGGCTCTACCAGAATGGGTTAGGTAGGGTGTAACAGGGCTGTACCAGGCTGGGTTAGGTAGGGTGTAACAGGGCTGTACCAGAATGGGTTAGGTAGGGTGTGACAGGGCTCTACCAGAATGTGTTAGGTAGGGTGTAACAGGGCCGTACCAGAATGGGTTAGGTAGGGTGTGACAGGGCTGTACCAGAATGGGTTAGGTAGGGTGTGACAGGGCTGTACCAGAATGGGTTAGGTAGGGTGTGACAGGGCTGTACCAGGCTGGGTTAGGTAGGGTGTGACATGGCTGTACCAGGCTGGATTAGGTAGGGTGTAACAGGGCTGTACCAGAATGGGTTAGGTAGGGTGTGACAGGGCTGTACCAGGCTGGGTTAGGTAGGGTGTAACAGGGCTGTAACAGGGCTGTACCAGAATGGGTTAGGTAGGGTGTGACAGGGCGTACCAGGCTGGGTTAGGTAGGGTGTGACAGGGCTGTACCAGAATGGGTTAGGTAGGGTGTGACAGGGCTGTACCAGAATGGGTTAGGTAGGGTGTACAGGGCTGTACCAGGTGGGTTAGGTAGGGTGTGACAGGGCTGTACCAGAATGGGTTAGGTAGGGTGTGACAGGGCTCTACCAGAATGGGTTAGGTAGGGTGTAACAGGGCTGTACCAGGCTGGGTTAGGTAGGGTGTGACAGGGCTGTACCAGAATGGGTTAGGTAGGGTGTAACAGGGCTGTACCAGAATGGGTTAGGTAGGGTGTGACAGGGCTGTACCAGGCTGGGTTAGGTAGGGTGTGACAGGGCTGTACCAGGCTGGGTTAGGTAGGGTGTGACAGGGCTGTACCAGGCTGGGTTAGGTAGGGTGTAACAGGGCTGTACCAGAATGGGTTAGGTAGGGTGTGACAGGGCTGTACCAGAATGGGTTAGGTAGGGTGTGACAGGGCTGTACCAGAATGGGTTAGGTAGGGTGTGACAGGGCTGTACCAGGCTGGGTTAGGTAGGGTGTGACAGGGCTGTACCAGGCTGGGTTAGGTAGGGTGTAACAGGGCTGTACCAGGCTGGGTTAGGTAGGGTGTGACAGGGCTCTACCAGAATGGGTTAGGTAGGGTGTGACAGGGCTGTACCAGGCTGGGTTAGGTAGGGTGTAACAGGGCTGTACCAGGCTGGGTTAGTTAGGGTGTGACAGGGCTGTACCAGAATGGGTTAGGTAGGGTGTGACAGGGCTGTACCAGAATGGGTTAGGTAGGGTGTAACAGGGCCGTACCAGAATGGGTTAGGTAGGGTGTGACAGGGCTGTACCAGAATGGGTTAGGTAGGGTGTGACAGGGCTGTACCAGAATGGGTTAGGTAGGGTGTGACAGGGCTGTACCAGGCTGGGTTAGGTAGGGTGTGACATGGCTGTACCAGGCTGGATTAGGTAGGGTGTAACAGGGCTGTACCAGAATGGGTTAGGTAGGGTGTGACAGGGCTGTACCAGGCTGGGTTAGGTAGGGTGTAACAGGGCTGTACCAGGCTGGGTTAGGTAGGGTGTAACAGGGCTGTACCAGAATGGGTTAGGTAGGGTGTAACAGGGCTGTACCAGAATGGGTTAGGTAGGGTGTGACAGGGCCGTACCAGGCTGGGTTAGGTAGGGTGTGACAGGGCTGTACCAGAATGGGTTAGGTAGGGTGTAACAGGGCTGTACCAGAATGGGTTAGGTAGGGTGTGACAGGGCTGTACCAGGCTGGGTTAGGTAGGGTGTAACAGGGCTGTAGCAGAATGGGTTAGGTAGGGTGTAACAGGGCTGTACCAGAATGGGTTAGGTAGGGTGTGACAGGGCTGTACCAGGCTGGGTTAGGTAGGGTGTGACAGGGCTGTACCAGAATGGGTTAGGTAGGGTGTGACAGGGCTCTACCAGAATGGGTTAGGTAGGGTGTAACAGGGCTGTACCAGGCTGGGTTAGGTAGGGTGTGACAGGGCTGTACCAGAATGGGTTAGGTAGGGTGTAACAGGGCTGTACCAGAATGGGTTAGGTAGGGTGTGACAGGGCTGTACCAGGCTGGGTTAGGTAGGGTGTGACAGGGCTGTACCAGGCTGGGTTAGGTAGGGTGTGACAGGGCTGTACCAGGCTGGGTTAGGTAGGGTGTAACAGGGCTGTACCAGAATGGGTTAGGTAGGGTGTGACAGGGCTGTACCAGAATGGGTTAGGTAGGGTGTGACAGGGCTGTACCAGAATGGGTTAGGTAGGGTGTGACAGGGCTGTACCAGGCTGGGTTAGGTAGGGTGTGACAGGGCTGTACCAGGCTGGGTTAGGTAGGGTGTAACAGGGCTGTACCAGGCTGGGTTAGGTAGGGTGTGACAGGGCTCTACCAGAATGGGTTAGGTAGGGTGTGACAGGGCTGTACCAGGCTGGGTTAGGTAGGGTGTAACAGGGCTGTACCAGGCTGGGTTAGTTAGGGTGTGACAGGGCTGTACCAGAATGGGTTAGGTAGGGTGTGACAGGGCTGTACCAGAATGGGTTAGGTAGGGTGTAACAGGGCTGTACCAGGCTGGGTTAGATAGGGTGTGACAGGGCTGTACCAGAATGGGTTAGGTAGGGTGTAACAGGGCTGTACCAGGCTGGGTTAGGTAGGGTGTGACAGGGCTGTACCAGAATGGGTTAGGTAGGGTGTGACAGGGCTGTACCAGAATGGGTTAGGTAGGGTGTAACAGGGCTGTACCAGAATGGGTTAGGTAGGGTGTAACAGGGCTGTACCAGGCTGGGTTATGTAGGGTGTGACAGGGCTGTACCAGGCTGGATTAGGTAGGGTGTGACAGGGCTGTACCAGAATGGGTTAGGTAGGGTGTGACAGGGCTGTACCAGGCTGGGTTACGTAGGGTGTAACAGGGCTGTACCAGAATGGGTTAGGTAGGGTGTAACAGGGCTGTACCAGAATGGGTTAGGTAGGGTGTGACAGGGCCGTACCAGGCTGGGTTAGGTAGGGTGTGACAGGGCTGTACCAGAATGGGTTAGGTAGGGTGTAACAGGGCTGTACCAGAATGGGTTAGGTAGGGTGTGACAGGGCTGTACCAGGCTGGGTTAGGTAGGGTGTGACAGGGCTGTACCAGAATGGGTTAGGTAGGGTGTGACAGGGCTCTACCAGAATGGGTTAGGTAGGGTGTAACAGGGCTGTACCAGGCTGGGTTAGGTAGGGTGTGACAGGGCTGTACCAGAATGGGTTAGGTAGGGTGTAACAGGGCTGTACCAGAATGGGTTAGGTAGGGTGTGACAGGGCTGTACCAGGCTGGGTTAGGTAGGGTGTGACAGGGCTGTACCAGGCTGGGTTAGGTAGGGTGTGACAGGGCTGTACCAGGCTGGGTTAGGTAGGGTGTAACAGGGCTGTACCAGAATGGGTTAGGTAGGGTGTGACAGGGCTGTACCAGAATGGGTTAGGTAGGGTGTGACAGGGCTGTACCAGAATGGGTTAGGTAGGGTGTAACAGGGCTGTACCAGGCTGGGTTAGGTAGGGTGTGACAGGGCTCTACCAGAATGGGTTAGGTAGGGTGTGACAGGGCTGTACCAGGCTGGGTTAGGTAGGGTGTAACAGGGCTGTACCAGGCTGGGTTAGTTAGGGTGTGACAGGGCTGTACCAGAATGGGTTAGGTAGGGTGTGACAGGGCTGTACCAGAATGGGTTAGGTAGGGTGTAACAGGGCTGTACCAGGCTGGGTTAGGTAGGGTGTGACAGGGCTGTACCAGAATGGGTTAGGTAGGGTGTAACAGGGCTGTACCAGGCTGGGTTAGGTAGGGTGTGACAGGGCTGTACCAGAATGGGTTAGGTAGGGTGTGACAGGGCTGTACCAGAATGGGTTAGGTAGGGTGTGACAGGGCTGTACCAGAATGGGTTAGGTAGGGTGTAACAGGGCTGTACCAGAATGGGTTAGGTAGGGTGTAACAGGGCTGTACCAGGCTGGGTTATGTAGGGTGTGACAGGGCTGTACCAGGCTGGATTAGGTAGGGTGTGACAGGGCTGTACCAGAATGGGTTAGGTAGGGTGTGACAGGGCTGTACCAGGCTGGGTTAGGTAGGGTGTAACAGGGCTGTACCAGAATGGGTTAGGTAGGGTGTGACAGGGCTGTACCAGGCTGGGTTAGGTAGGGTGTGACAGGGCTGTACCAGAATGGGTTAGGTAGGGTGTGACAAGGCTGTACCAGAATGGGTTAGGTAGGGTGTAACAGGGCTGTACCAGGCTGGGTTAGGTAGGGTGTGACAGGGCTGTACCAGAATGGGTTAGGTAGGGTGTGACAGGGCTCTACCAGGCTGGGTTAGGTAGGGTGTGACAGGGCTGTACCAGGCTGGGTTAGGTAGGGTGTGACAGGGCTCTACCAGAATGGGTTAGGTAGGGTGTGACAGGGCTGTACCAGGCTGGGTTAGGTAGGGTGTAACAGGGCTGTACCAGGCTGGGTTAGGTAGGGTGTGACAGGGCTGTACCAGGCTGGGTTAGGTAGGGTGTGACAGGGCTGTACCAGAATGGGTTAGGTAGGGTGTGACAGGGCTGTACCAGGCTGGGTTAGGTAGGGTGTAACAGGGCTGTACCAGAATGGGTTAGGTAGGGTGTAACAGGGCTGTACCAGAATGGGTTAGGTAGGGTGTAACAGGGCTGTACCAGGCTGGGTTAGGTAGGGTGTGACAGGGCTGTACCAGAATGGGTTAGGTAGGGTGTAACAGGGCTGTACCAGAATGGGTTAGGTAGGGTGTGACAGGGCTGTTCCAGGCTGGGTTAGGTAGGGTGTGACAGGGCTGTACCAGAATGGGTTAGGTAGGGTGTGACAGGGCTGTACCAGGCTGGGTTAGGTAGGGTGTAACAGGGCTGTACCAGAATGGGTTAGGTAGGGTGTAACAGGGCTGTACCAGAATGGGTTAGGTAGGGTGTGACAGGGCCGTACCAGGCTGGGTTAGGTAGGGTGTGACAGGGCTGTACCAGAATGGGTTAGGTAGGGTGTAACAGGGCTGTACCAGAATGGGTTAGGTAGGGTGTGACAGGGCTGTACCAGGCTGGGTTAGGTAGGGTGTGACAGGGCTGTACCAGAATGGGTTAGGTAGGGTGTGACAGGGCTCTACCAGAATGGGTTAGGTAGGGTGTAACAGGGCTGTACCAGGCTGGGTTAGGTAGGGTGTGACAGGGCTGTACCAGAATGGGTTAGGTAGGGTGTAACAGGGCTGTACCAGAATGGGTTAGGTAGGGTGTGACAGGGCTGTACCAGGCTGGGTTAGGTAGGGTGTGACAGGGCTGTACCAGGCTGGGTTAGGTAGGGTGTGACAGGGCTGTACCAGGCTGGGTTAGGTAGGGTGTAACAGGGCTGTACCAGAATAGGTTAGGTAGGGTGTGACAGGGCTGTACCAGAATGGGTTAGGTAGGGTGTGACAGGGCTGTACCAGAATGGGTTAGGTAGGGTGTAACAGGGCTGTACCAGGCTGGGTTAGGTAGGGTGTGACAGGGCTCTACCAGAATGGGTTAGGTAGGGTGTGACAGGGCTGTACCAGGCTGGGTTAGGTAGGGTGTAACAGGGCTGTACCAGGCTGGGTTAGTTAGGGTGTGACAGGGCTGTACCAGAATGGGTTAGGTAGGGTGTGACAGGGCTGTACCAGAATGGGTTAGGTAGGGTGTAACAGGGCTGTACCAGGCTGGGTTAGGTAGGGTGTGACAGGGATGTACCAGAATGGGTTAGGTAGGGTGTAACAGGGCTGTACCAGGCTGGGTTAGGTAGGGTGTGACAGGGCTGTACCAGAATGGGTTAGGTAGGGTGTGACAGGGCTGTACCAGAATGGGTTAGGTAGGGTGTGACAGGGCTGTACCAGAATGGGTTAGGTAGGGTGTAACAGGGCTGTACCAGAATGGGTTAGGTAGGGTGTAACAGGGCTGTACCAGGCTGGGTTATGTAGGGTGTGACAGGGCTGTACCAGGCTGGGTTAGGTAGGGTGTAACAGGGCTGTACCAGAATGGGTTAGGTAGGGTGTGACAGGGCTGTACCAGGCTGGGTTAGGTAGGGTGTGACAGGGCTGTACCAGAATGGGTTAGGTAGGGTGTGACAGGGCTGTACCAGAATGGGTTAGGTAGGGTGTAACAGGGCTGTACCAGGCTGGGTTAGGTAGGGTGTGACAGGGCTGTACCAGAATGGGTTAGGTAGGGTGTGACAGGGCTCTACCAGGCTGGGTTAGGTAGGGTGTGACAGGGCTGTACCAGGCTGGGTTAGGTAGGGTGTAACAGGGCTGTACCAGAATGGGTTAGGTAGGGTGTAACAGGGCTGTACCAGAATGGGTTAGGTAGGGTGTAACAGGGCTGTACCAGGCTGGGTTAGGTAGGGTGTGACAGGGCTCTACCAGAATGGGTTAGGTAGGGTGTGACAGGGCTGTACCAGGCTGGGTTAGGTAGGGTGTAACAGGGCTGTACCAGGCTGGGTTAGGTAGGGTGTGACAGGGCTGTACCAGGCTGGGTTAGGTAGGGTGTGACAGGGCTGTACCAGAATGGGTTAGGTAGGGTGTGACAGGGCTGTACCAGGCTGGGTTAGGTAGGGTGTAACAGGGCTGTACCAGAATGGGTTAGGTAGGGTGTAACAGGGCTGTACCAGAATGGGTTAGGTAGGGTGTAACAGGGCTGTACCAGGCTGGGTTAGGTAGGGTGTGACAGGGCTGTACCAGAATGGGTTAGGTAGGGTGTAACAGGGCTGTACCAGAATGGGTTAGGTAGGGTGTGACAGGGCTGTTCCAGGCTGGGTTAGGTAGGGTGTAACAGGGCTGTACCAGAATGGGTTAGGTAGGGTGTGACAGGGCTGTACCAGGCTGGGTTAGGTAGGGTGTGACAGGGCTGTACCAGGCTGGGTTAGGTAGGGTGTAACAGGGCTGTACCAGAATGGGTTAGGTAGGGTGTGACAGGGCTGTACCAGAATGGGTTAGGTAGGGTGTGACAGGGCTGTACCAGAATGGGTTAGGTAGGGTGTGACAGGGCTGTACCAGGCTGGGTTAGGTAGGGTGTGACAGGGCTGTACCAGGCTGGGTTAGGTAGGGTGTAACAGGGCTGTACCAGGCTGGGTTAGGTAGGGTGTGACAGGGCTCTACCAGAATGGGTTAGGTAGGGTGTGACAGGGCTGTACCAGGCTGGGTTAGGTAGGGTGTAACAGGGCTGTACCAGGCTGGGTTAGTTAGGGTGTGACAGGGCTGTACCAGAATGGGTTAGGTAGGGTGTGACAGGGCTGTACCAGAATGGGTTAGGTAGGGTGTAACAGGGCTGTACCAGGCTGGGTTAGATAGGGTGTGACAGGGCTGTACCAGAATGGGTTAGGTAGGGTGTAACAGGGCTGTACCAGGCTGGGTTAGGTAGGGTGTGACAGGGCTGTACCAGAATGGATTAGGTAGGGTGTGACAGGGCTGTACCAGAATGGGTTAGGTAGGGTGTAACAGGGCTGTACCAGAATGGGTTAGGTAGGGTGTAACAGGGCTGTACCAGGCTGGGTTATGTAGGGTGTGACAGGGCTGTACCAGGCTGGATTAGGTAGGGTGTGACAGGGCTGTACCAGAATGGGTTAGGTAGGGTGTGACAGGGCTGTACCAGGCTGGGTTACGTAGGGTGTAACAGGGCTGTACCAGAATGGGTTAGGTAGGGTGTAACAGGGCTGTACCAGAATGGGTTAGGTAGGGTGTGACAGGGCCGTACCAGGCTGGGTTAGGTAGGGTGTGACAGGGCTGTACCAGAATGGGTTAGGTAGGGTGTAACAGGGCTGTACCAGAATGGGTTAGGTAGGGTGTGACAGGGCTGTACCAGGCTGGGTTAGGTAGGGTGTGACAGGGCTGTACCAGAATGGGTTAGGTAGGGTGTGACAGGGCTCTACCAGAATGGGTTAGGTAGGGTGTAACAGGGCTGTACCAGGCTGGGTTAGGTAGGGTGTGACAGGGCTGTACCAGAATGGGTTAGGTAGGGTGTAACAGGGCTGTACCAGAATGGGTTAGGTAGGGTGTGACAGGGCTGTACCAGGCTGGGTTAGGTAGGGTGTGACAGGGCTGTACCAGGCTGGGTTAGGTAGGGTGTGACAGGGCTGTACCAGGCTGGGTTAGGTAGGGTGTAACAGGGCTGTACCAGAATGGGTTAGGTAGGGTGTGACAGGGCTGTACCAGAATGGGTTAGGTAGGGTGTGACAGGGCTGTACCAGAATGGGTTAGGTAGGGTGTAACAGGGCTGTACCAGGCTGGGTTAGGTAGGGTGTGACAGGGCTCTACCAGAATGGGTTAGGTAGGGTGTGACAGGGCTGTACCAGGCTGGGTTAGGTAGGGTGTAACAGGGCTGTACCAGGCTGGGTTAGTTAGGGTGTGACAGGGCTGTACCAGAATGGGTTAGGTAGGGTGTGACAGGGCTGTACCAGAATGGGTTAGGTAGGGTGTAACAGGGCTGTACCAGGCTGGGTTAGGTAGGGTGTGACAGGGCTGTACCAGAATGGGTTAGGTAGGGTGTAACAGGGCTGTACCAGGCTGGGTTAGGTAGGGTGTGACAGGGCTGTACCAGAATGGGTTAGGTAGGGTGTGACAGGGCTGTACCAGAATGGGTTAGGTAGGGTGTGACAGGGCTGTACCAGAATGGGTTAGGTAGGGTGTAACAGGGCTGTACCAGAATGGGTTAGGTAGGGTGTAACAGGGCTGTACCAGGCTGGGTTATGTAGGGTGTGACAGGGCTGTACCAGGCTGGATTAGGTAGGGTGTGACAGGGCTGTACCAGAATGGGTTAGGTAGGGTGTGACAGGGCTGTACCAGGCTGGGTTAGGTAGGGTGTAACAGGGCTGTACCAGAATGGGTTAGGTAGGGTGTGACAGGGCTGTACCAGGCTGGGTTAGGTAGGGTGTGACAGGGCTGTACCAGAATGGGTTAGGTAGGGTGTGACAAGGCTGTACCAGAATGGGTTAGGTAGGGTGTAACAGGGCTGTACCAGGCTGGGTTAGGTAGGGTGTGACAGGGCTGTACCAGAATGGGTTAGGTAGGGTGTGACAGGGCTGTACCAGGCTGGGTTAGGTAGGGTGTGACAGGGCTGTACCAGAATGGGTTAGGTAGGGTGTGACAGGGCTCTACCAGGCTGGGTTAGGTAGGGTGTGACAGGGCTGTACCAGAATGGGTTAGGTAGGGTGTGACAGGGCTGTACCAGGCTGGGTTAGGTAGGGTGTGACAGGGCTGTACCAGGCTGGGTTAGATAGGGTGTGACAGGGCTGTACCAGGCTGGGTTAGGTAGGGTGTGACAGGGCTCTACCAGAATGGGTTAGGTAGGGTGTGACAGGGCTGTACCAGGCTGGGTTAGGTAGGGTGTAACAGGGCTGTACCAGGCTGGGTTAGGTAGGGTGTGACAGGGCTGTACCAGGCTGGGTTAGGTAGGGTGTGACAGGGCTGTACCAGAATGGGTTAGGTAGGGTGTGACAGGGCTGTACCAGGCTGGGTTAGGTAGGGTGTAACAGGGCTGTACCAGAATGGGTTAGGTAGGGTGTAACAGGGCTGTACCAGAATGGGTTAGGTAGGGTGTAACAGGGCTGTACCAGGCTGGGTTAGGTAGGGTGTGACAGGGCTGTACCAGAATGGGTTAGGTAGGGTGTAACAGGGCTGTACCAGAATGGGTTAGGTAGGGTGTGACAGGGCTGTTCCAGGCTGGGTTAGGTAGGGTGTGACAGGGCTGTACCAGAATGGGTTAGGTAGGGTGTGACAGGGCTGTACCAGGCTGGGTTAGGTAGGGTGTAACAGGGCTGTACCAGAATGGGTTAGGTAGGGTGTAACAGGGCTGTACCAGAATGGGTTAGGTAGGGTGTGACAGGGCCGTACCAGGCTGGGTTAGGTAGGGTGTGACAGGGCTGTACCAGAATGGGTTAGGTAGGGTGTAACAGGGCTGTACCAGAATGGGTTAGGTAGGGTGTGACAGGGCTGTACCAGGCTGGGTTAGGTAGGGTGTGACAGGGCTGTACCAGAATGGGTTAGGTAGGGTGTGACAGGGCTCTACCAGAATGGGTTAGGTAGGGTGTAACAGGGCTGTACCAGGCTGGGTTAGGTAGGGTGTGACAGGGCTGTACCAGAATGGGTTAGGTAGGGTGTAACAGGGCTGTACCAGAATGGGTTAGGTAGGGTGTGACAGGGCTGTACCAGGCTGGGTTAGGTAGGGTGTGACAGGGCTGTACCAGGCTGGGTTAGGTAGGGTATGACAGGGCTGTACCAGGCTGGGTTAGGTAGGGTGTAACAGGGCTGTACCAGAATAGGTTAGGTAGGGTGTGACAGGGCTGTACCAGAATGGGTTAGGTAGGGTGTGACAGGGCTGTACCAGAATGGGTTAGGTAGGGTGTAACAGGGCTGTACCAGGCTGGGTTAGGTAGGGTGTGACAGGGCTCTACCAGAATGGGTTAGGTAGGGTGTGACAGGGCTGTACCAGGCTGGGTTAGGTAGGGTGTAACAGGGCTGTACCAGGCTGGGTTAGTTAGGGTGTGACAGGGCTGTACCAGAATGGGTTAGGTAGGGTGTGACAGGGCTGTACCAGAATGGGTTAGGTAGGGTGTAACAGGGCTGTACCAGGCTGGGTTAGGTAGGGTGTGACAGGGCTGTACCAGAATGGGTTAGGTAGGGTGTAACAGGGCTGTACCAGGCTGGGTTAGGTAGGGTGTGACAGGGCTGTACCAGAATGGGTTAGGTAGGGTGTGACAGGGCTGTACCAGAATGGGTTAGGTAGGGTGTGACAGGGCTGTACCAGAATGGGTTAGGTAGGGTGTAACAGGGCTGTACCAGAATGGGTTAGGTAGGGTGTAACAGGGCTGTACCAGGCTGGGTTATGTAGGGTGTGACAGGGCTGTACCAGGCTGGGTTAGGTAGGGTGTAACAGGGCTGTACCAGAATGGGTTAGGTAGGGTGTGACAGGGCTGTACCAGGCTGGGTTAGGTAGGGTGTGACAGGGCTGTACCAGAATGGGTTAGGTAGGGTGTGACAGGGCTGTACCAGAATGGGTTAGGTAGGGTGTAACAGGGCTGTACCAGGCTGGGTTAGGTAGGGTGTGACAGGGCTGTACCAGAATGGGTTAGGTAGGGTGTGACAGGGCTCTACCAGGCTGGGTTAGGTAGGGTGTAACAGGGCTGTACCAGAATGGGTTAGGTAGGGTGTAACAGGGCTGTACCAGGCTGGGTTAGGTAGGGTGTGACAGGGCTCTACCAGAATGGGTTAGGTAGGGTGTGACAGGGCTGTACCAGGCTGGGTTAGGTAGGGTGTAACAGGGCTGTACCAGGCTGGGTTAGGTAGGGTGTGACAGGGCTGTACCAGGCTGGGTTAGGTAGGGTGTGACAGGGCTGTACCAGAATGGGTTAGGTAGGGTGTGACAGGGCTGTACCAGGCTGGGTTAGGTAGGGTGTAACAGGGCTGTACCAGAATGGGTTAGGTAGGGTGTAACAGGGCTGTACCAGAATGGGTTAGGTAGGGTGTAACAGGGCTGTACCAGGCTGGGTTAGGTAGGGTGTGACAGGGCTGTACCAGAATGGGTTAGGTAGGGTGTAACAGGGCTGTACCAGAATGGGTTAGGTAGGGTGTGACAGGGCTGTTCCAGGCTGGGTTAGGTAGGGTGTAACAGGGCTGTACCAGAATGGGTTAGGTAGGGTGTGACAGGGCTGTACCAGGCTGGGTTAGGTAGGGTGTAACAGGGCTGTACCAGAATGGGTTAGGTAGGGTGTGACAGGGCTGTACCAGGCTGGGTTAGGTAGGGTGTAACAGGGCTGTACCAGAATGGGTTAGGTAGGGTGTGACAGGGCTGTACCAGAATGGGTTAGGTAGGGTGTGACAGGGCTGTACCAGAATGGGTTAGGTAGGGTGTGACAGGGCTGTACCAGAATGGGTTAGGTAGGGTGTGACAGGGCTGTACCAGGCTGGGTTAGGTAGGGTGTGACAGGGCTGTACCAGGCTGGGTTAGGTAGGGTGTAACAGGGCTGTACCAGGCTGGGTTAGGTAGGGTGTAACAGGGCTGTACCAGGCTGGGTTAGGTAGGGTGTGACAGGGCTGTACCAGAATGGGTTAGGTAGGGTGTAACAGGGCTGTACCAGAATGGGTTAGGTAGGGTGTGACAGGGCTGTACCAGGCTGGGTTAGGTAGGGTGTAACAGGGCTGTACCAGAATGGGTTAGGTAGGGTGTGACAGGGCTGTACCAGGCTGGGTTAGGTAGGGTGTGACAGGGCTGTACCAGGCTGGGTTAGGTAGGGTGTAACAGGGCTGTACCAGAATGGGTTAGGTAGGGTGTGACAGGGCTGTACCAGGCTGGGTTAGGTAGGGTGTGACAGGGCTGTACCAGGCTGGGTTAGGTAGGGTGTGACAGGGCTGTACCAGGCTGGGTTAGGTAGGGTGTGACAGGGCTGTACCAGGCTGGGTTAGGTAGGGTGTGACAGGGCTGTACCTTGTGGAGGTCAGGGATCAGGTCTTGGTACAGGGAACGGATCAGCATGTCCAGGGTCCGCTGGCGCTTCTGGGCAAACGTGGGCGTCTCCAGGGTGGCCTTCTCTCCATTGATTACTAAAGGATGGGAGAACATACACAATCACACACACTCATCCAAAGTGAGCCTTCCCTGTAGCTCAGTTGGTAGAGCATGGGGTTGTGGGTTCGATTCCCACGGGGGGCCAGCACAGAAGAAAAAAAAAATGTTTGAAATGTATGCATTCACTACTGTAAGTCGCTCTGGATAAGAGCGTCTGCTAAATGAATGTAAAAAAAGCTGAAACGCCCACACCAGTAGAAATCCACTTTTTCGAGCTGAAAGATGATGGCCAGAGATTACCCATGATGTCGCACAATGATGTAAGTCAATATGTCATCATTTATTCAAAGTAGGATATATTTGGGCTTGAAGTGACAAAACCGAACTGCCCACTTTCTGCAAATTTGAGCCAATGACGTGTCTTTTCCTATGAAATGACGCGTAAATTCTTTTTAGCCTACGTTTCGTTTCAGGGCTGGGTTTTATTTGAATGGTTTTACTGATTTTACTGAGTTACAGTTCATAGAAGAAAATCAGTCAATTGTAATAATTCATTAAGCCCTAAACTATGGATTTCACATGACTGGACAGGGGTGCTGCGATGGGTGGGCCTGGGAGGGTATAGGTCCACCCCTTGGTAGCCAGGCCCAGCCAATCAGATCGAGTTTTTCCCCACAAAAGGGCTTTATTACAGGATAGAAATACTCCTCATCAGCTGTCTGAGTGGACGTCCTGTGCTGGCATGGTTACATTGTATTTTATAATTTTACCTTTATTTAACTAGGCAAGTGAGTTAGGAACAAATTCTTATTTTCAATGACAGCCTAGGAACAGTGACTGCCTTGTTCAGGGCAGAACGACAGATTTGTACCTTGTCAGCTCAGGGATTCGATCTTGCAACCTTTCGGTTAGTAGTCCAATGCTCTAACCACTAGGCTACGCTGCCGCCCCGTGGTCTGCGGTTGTGAGGCTGGTTGGACGTAGTTCCAAATTCTCTAAAATGATGTTGGAGGCAGTTTATAGTACAGAAATTAAGATTTAATTATCTGGCAACAGCTCTGGTGGACATTCCTGCAGTCAGCATGCCAATTGCATGCTCCCTCAAAACTTGAGACATCTGTGGCATTGTGTTGTGTGACAAAACTGCACATTTTAGATTTGCCTTTAATTGTCCCCAGCACAAGGTGCACCTGTGAATTGATCATGCTGTTTAATCAGCTTCTTGATAAGGCACAGCTGTCAGGTGGATGGATTATCTTGGCAAAGGAGAAACGCTCACTAACAGGAATGCAAACAAATGTGTGCAGAACATTTGAGAGAAGTAAGCTTTGTGTGAGTATCCAAAATGTCTGGGATCTTTTATTTCAGCTCATGAAACATGTTGCCGTTATATTTTTGCTCAGTATAATAGATAATCTTTGGCTACAACAAAGATGATGGATAAATCAAGATATTTCACTGGTCTACTTAACAGGGTGCGTCTCCCATAGACACCATTACAATAGCAGCTGTGTCTGGTCTACTTAAATCAATTACTTTTAATGAAAGAGGAAAAAACTGAGTGGGGTGTCTCGCTTCCTCTTCCGACTCTGGCTACAGCTTTTCGCCGCAGCCTTCACTTGGCCACCTGAGCCATGGAGCAAATTAAAATAGGGGGTACAATGTTTTTGCACACCCACTTTTTTTTACAAGCAATTTATCAGAATCCATTGGATAATGTGTCAAGTTTCACGTATTTAAACAACAACAAAAAGATGATTTAACTGGATCTTAGAACCCTGCTCCACCCGACACCCCGAGATGAATGGCTGTGACCACCATGGCCTAGCACCCCGGGTGTGCAGGGTTTGCTCATTTTTGCTCATTCCATTGATCCGAAAGAACAATCTCCACCCATCCGGCCATTGCTTTAATAGTTAGGTTATCCATATTACCAGAGGTTATTTTATATGGCGGATTTGCGGCCGCAATTTAGATAATGGATTGATACACTACATGGCCCTTCAAATGAGTGGATTCTATTTCAGACACACCTGTTGCTGACAAGTGTATAAAATCAAGCACCCAGCCATGCAATCTCCATAGACAAACACTGGCAGTAGAATGGCCTTACTGAAGAGCTCAGTGACTTTCAATGTGGCACCGTCACAGGATGCCACCTTTCCAACTAGTCAGTTCGTCAAATTTCTGCCCTGCTAGAGCTACACCAGTCAACTGTAAGTGCTGTTATTGTGAAGTGGAAACGTCTAGGATCAACAACGGCTCAGCCGCGAAGTGGTAGCCACACAAGCTCACAGAACTGGACTGCCAAGTTCTGAAGCGCGTAAATCGTAAAAATCGTCTGTCCTCAGTTGCAACACTCACTATTGAGTTCCAAACTGCCTCTAGAAGCAACATCAGCACAAGAACCGTTTGTCGGGAGCTTCATGAAATGGGTTTCCATGGCCGAGCAGCCGAACACAAGCCTAAGATCACCATGTGCAATGGCTAGAGTGGTGTAAAGCGTGCCGCCATTGGACTCTGGAGCAGTGGAAACGAGTTTTCTGGAGTGATGAATCACGCTTCACCGTCGGGCTGTTTTTCATGGTTTCCGGCTAGGCCCCTTAGTTCCAGTGAATGGAAATCTTAACGCTACAGCATAAAATTATATTGTAGACGATTCTGTGTTTTCAACTTTGTGGCAACAATTTGGGGAAGGCCCTTTCCTGTTTCAGCATGACAATGCCCCCGTGCACAAAGCGAGGTCCACACAGAAACAGTTTGTCGAGATTGGTGTGGAAGAACCTGACTGGCCTGCACACAGCCCTGACCTCAACCACATCGAACACCTTTGTGATGAATTGGAACGCTGACTGCAAGCTAGGCCTAATTGCCCAACATCAGTGCCTGATCCCAAGTCCCAGCAGCAATGTTCCAACATCTAGTGGAAAGCCTTCCCAGAAGAGTGGAGGCTGTTATAGCAGCAAAGGGGGGCCCAACTCTATACTAATGCCCATGATTTTGGAATCAGACGTTCGACGAGCAGGTGTCCACATACTACTTGTTGTTATTCCTCTGCTCCACGTGGAAATCCCCACAACATTCCCACCCCCAATTCCTGATATGTATTAGCAGCGTGCGTCATTCTTCGAGGTGGAACCTAAACAAGACTTTCCGTTCTAGGACAGGAATTACTCTAAATAATTGGGGCAACTCTGTGGTAGGCCTTGAAGAAAGCCTAGAACTACAACCATCCAGACTTCTAACCCCGCTCAACGATTATTTTCGTCACACATGTCTTCTTAGAGGCCTATACAAGGGGGGGGGGGGGGGGGGGCTGCTACAGACCTGTTATATTCACTCTTTATGTGTGACATTATCTTAAAACATTTGTGAAGCACACGTACATAGGCCTTATAAAGGTTTTAAGATAAACATTAGATAAAGTCAAACAAATTTGTCACTGTAATGCATGAGTAGAGGTGAAACAGGAGAACTGTAAACAGTAGAGGTGTAACAGGAGAACTGTAAACAGTAGAGGTGTAACAGGAGAAATGTAAACAGTAGAGGTGTAACAGGAGAACTGTAAACAGTAGAGGTTTAAACAGTAGAGATGTAACAGGAGAACTGTAAACAGTAGAGGTGTAACAGGAGAACTGTAAACAGTAGAGGTTTAAACAGTAGAGTTGTAACAGGAGAACTGTAAACAGTAGAGGTGTAACAGGAGAACTATAAACCGTAGAGGTTTAAACAGTAGAGCTGTAAACAGTAGATGTTTAAACAGAAGAGGTCTAAACCTTAGAGGTTTAAACAGAAGAGGTGTAAACAGAAGAGGTGTAAACAGTTTGGAGAGTAAGTCCATGGTCTTACGTTTGACTAACAAAAAGTCCCTGAATTCTTGGTGGTCTGTAAACACTGGTGGTGAGGGGAGTGGAGGTCCGAACAGTGGCACACTTTCCTCAGAGAAAATCTTCAACCTAGAACACACAAAACCCTGTTATTGTTTTTCACACATACACACTCACAGGAACACACAGAGAGGCCATGAGTCAACACAATACCATAGAATACATGAACACTGCATAAAATACATAACTGAAACAAAAATGAAACTGAACCCCCGCATACCTGTAACTGTCGTTCTGACTGTTGTATCTAACTAATGCAAAAATATCTGGCAGTAAAATTAAGGAAGTAACATGAACTCCCATACACTCAATACATGATTCCCAGTGGCGACCCGTCATCCAGGGCAGGTGTTGATATACAGTACCAGTCATAAGTTTGGACACACCTACTCATTCAAGGGTTTTTCTTTATTTTTTACTATTTTCTGCATTGTAGAATAATAGTGAAGACATCAAAACTATGAAATAACACATATGGAATCATGTAATAACCAAAAAAGTGTTAAACAATCTAAATATATTTTATATTTGAGATTCTTCAAAGAAGCCACCCTTTGCCTTGATGAAAGCGTTGCACACTCTTGGCATTCTCTCAACCAGCTTCATGCATTTCATTTAACAGGTGTTCCTTGCTAAAAGTTAATTTGTGGAATATCTTTCCTTCTTGATGCGTTTGAGCCAATCAGTTATGTTGTGACAAGGTAGGGGTGGTATACAGAAGATATCCCTATTTGGTAAAAGACCAAGTCCATATTATGGCAAGAACAGCTCAAATAATCAAAGAGAAACTTCAGTCCATCATTACTTTAAGACACAAAGGTCAGTCAATCTGGAAAATTTCAAGAACTTTGAAAGTTTCTTCACTGGCTCTCATGAGAACCGCCACAGAAAAGGAAGACCCAGAGTTACCTCTGCTGTAGAGGATAAGTTCATTAAAGTTACCAGCCTCAGAAATTGCAGCACAAACAAATGCTTCACATAGTTCAAGTAACAGACACATCTCAACTGTTCAGAGGAGACTGCATGAATCAGGCCTCCATGGTCGAATTGCTGCAAAGAAACCACCACTAAAGGACCCCAATAAGAAAAAGAGACTTGCTTGGGTCAAGAAATGGACATTAGACCAGTGGAAATCTGTCCTTTGGTCTGATGAGTCCAAATTTCAGATTTTTGGTTCCAACCGCTGTGTCTTTGTGAGACGCAGAGTAGGTGAACGGATGATCTCCGCATGTGTGGTTCTCCATGAAGCATGGAGGAGGAGGTGTGATGGTATGGGGGTGCTTTTCTGGTGACACTGTCGGTGATTTATTTAGAATGTAAGGCACACTTAACCAGCATGGCTACCACAGCATTCTGCAGCGATATGCCATCCCATCTGGTTTTCAACAGGACAATGACCCAACACACCTCCAGGCTGTGTAAGGGCTATTTGACCAAGGCGGAGAGTGATGGAGTGATGGAGTGCTGCATCAGATGACCTGGCCTCCACAATCACCCGTCCTCAACCCAAATGAGATGGTTTGGGATGAGTTGGACCGCAGAGTGAAGGAAAAACAGCCAACAAGTGCTCAGCATATGTGGGAAGTCCTTCAAGACTGTTGGAAAAGCATTCCAGGTGAAGCTGGTTGAGAGAATGCCAAGACTGTGCAAAGCTGTCATCAAGGCAAAGGGTGTCTACTTTGAAGAATCTCAAATATAAAATATATTTTGATTTGTTTAACACTTTTTTGGTTACTACATGATTCCATATGTGTTATGTCAAAGATTTGATGTCTTCTACAATGTAGAAAATAGTACACATAAAGAAAAACACTTTAATGAGTAGGTGTGTCCAAACGTTTGACTGGTACTGTTTACAGCTCTGGAAAAGACTACAGCAAAATGATCAGTTTCTCTGGTTTTACTATTTATAGGTATGTGTTTGGGTAAAATTAACATTTTTGTTTTATTCTATAAACTACTGACAACATTTCTCCCAAATTCCAAATAAAAATATTGTCATTTAGAGCGTTTATTTGCAGAAAAAGGATCGGTGATGATCTGGGGGTGCTTCAGCAAGGCTGGAATCGGGCAGATACCAACATGGTCTCTTTTTTATCTTGAGTAAGGCAGCTCCAAAATGCAGGTGGTTTAGCCTAGCTCAGTGCTTTCTGTGGTGGTGGGGCAGCCAGAGCGTAGGGGTTGGTAATGTTCTCTAGTTCCGCCGTGATTGGATCAGTGTTCTGTCATTCATGGGGACACTACGCCATCGCAAAATCTACAATGAGAGCTAGAATGTTCAAGCCCCCTTCCGTGCTGCCATAGATTTAAATTAGAAGTGCCCATCCAAGAAGGCTCAAGGTCATTGGCCAAAGATAAAATGATGTCAAATCACGTTATATCTACCGTAGCTTTGATTGGACTGATCATGTCAACATCATAGTTTCAAAATCTTAGCAAGCAAGCTAGACAAGCAGTCATCATCATGAATCAAGTCGACAATCTACTGGCAAATCCTTTTCAACCCTCATATGAAGAGAAATTATAGATAAAACAGATCGGCCATTGGACATAAACATCACACAACAAGTTGGAAATTGCAAATTCAACAATGAGTGGTTTGGAAGGATTCTGTGGCTAACTGCAAGCACTGTAAAGCAATCACTAGCCTGCTATTCGGTGGAGAGGGTGTGTGGTCCATGTCTGGGTTTAAGGGTCTCTTTTCCATGCTTAAAATGATAAACATTCACATGCAACACCAAGGGCCAGAAACGGTTGAACACATTGGCCATGCTGTCAATCAAGCATGACTTCTGCCACGTTCAAAACAACTAGAAACTCGGAACTGGGAAATGTCAGACTTCAGTGAGTTCAAGACAACAGGGAACTCTGGAAAAAACGAGCTCCGTCTGGGAAATCCGTTTGAACGGCCATCCCACTCGGAATTCCAAGTCGGGAACTTGGGGCTCTTTCTAGAGCTTTGACCTGAAGATCACTGACGTCATGATTCAGCCCTGTTTTTTTCCCCAGACTTCCCAGTTATCTTGAAAGCACCATAAATCCAGAGAATGCCAGACGTTGATGACAAAGTTTGATGACAAAATTTAGACACAAGGACCGCCCTGTCACCTTCCTGTTCAAGTGGGCACAGCACAACAAGGTGAGTTCAAAAATGTAATGTATGCTGCTGCATAAATGATGTAATATGTCAGGGAGATATGTATACTGTAGCTAAGAAAGTAATACTAAGTGTATGTTGTGTAGTAAGCTGTTAGTAGCCCATGTGCTTCACCCTTATAATTTGGTCCCTTTCCCCCTCATAACTTAGCCTACTGTTCTGACTTGGTGGTGCCTATAGCCTCTTTTAGAGAAATGTCATCATATAATATTGTAAGAGCTTTCATTGTCTGCTTATATGCCCCCTTTATTTATCCTACAGTTCTGACTTGGTGTACAGGGAGAATACTGCAAGAACGACCAGTGTTCTGAATTCTGTCACTGTACATTTCAAAAGTGCTGAACAAATAGATATATTGGCTACGTCCCTCTTAACTCGCTCATTAATGTCTTAATCGAAATTACGGATTGCCTCTTATCTGCTCATCGTTCCCTTATGCCATAGTTTGTACATCTCAATTGTCAGTAGAAACCACAGTTGTTTAAGCAAGTCAGCCATATCAGCTATGTTTTTTAAAAAGGCAGTAAACGAGACTGAAATAATTATTTTGCTGCCAGACAAGGCTCCGCTGATAGCCAGGTGTAGCAGTGGTAAGGATTCACTCCATGATGCGGAAAATAAAGCTCTGCTGTGTTGTGTGTCATCGCTTTGCTGGCATGCATCTAAAAAAAATGTGGGAGTTTGGCTCCCCAAGATTTACATGCTAAAAGCACCACTGAGGATTCATCATTTAACAGCTTGCGCTTGCAAAAAGCAGATCTGGTCACAACTTTTCATGCATGCAGATCAGTAAGAGGAATCGCTATGTTGTTTACTTTCACCTTGCATAGCTTATTGACACTGGCAAGGTGTACAGGCGATTATGTCCATGGTATTATGAACGTCAGGGATGACCATTTCCTGGTTGTGCTTGTTTGGCCATAAAGGAAGGATACGTGTGAAATGGGATCGGATCATGGAGGGTTTAAATGACGAAGACGTGTCCTCTCCCTCCTGGAACACTATGGTGACGATGTCATTCCCAATGTGTCTTTTCCTCTCTACCTGAAGAGAGAGAGAGAGTGAGAGAGAGATTCAGAGAGATAGATAGACAGACAGACAGACAGACAGACAGACAGAGAGATAGATAGAGAGAGAGATAAGAGAATGAGAAACGTCACACAATAAACAAGTTAAACAAGTGCTGAATGACATCTTATTGAGTCAGACCACACACACACACACACACACACACACACACACACACACACACACACACACACACACACTCCACACAGTAGCAAGTGGTAGCATTCTGACAAGAAGACACTAAGAGGCTTTTAGGTCGTAAGGTACAAATGTTTTAGTGTAGAATTTCAATACTTTGTTTCTTATTTTTCAATAGAGGTATCTTGTCTGACTCATTTAGGTGTGTGTGTGTGTGTACACCTGTGTGTTTGTTTGCGTGCATGTGTGTGCATGTGTTTTTTCCCTCTAGAGTTAGTGAATGGAGATTTAAAGGCCAAGGACTAGAGAGTACTTCCTATTTCCTCTGCATCTCAACAACTCTGACCTTGAACAGATAAAAGACTAACTGAAAGGATATGACTGAACATCATTCAGTATGCTAGATAGTAAGAGTAACTGGAGATTAGCAGTCTGATACAGAAGAGAGAGAGAGAGAAAGAGAGAGAGAGAGAGAGGGAGAGAGAGAGGGAGAGAGAGAGAGAGAGAGAGACAAAGAAGGAGGGAGGGCGGGTGAGATAAGCAGAGGGGAATAGAGAGAATAAAAAGAGGGATAAAGAAGGAGGGGTTGAAAGAGGGGGGTGAAAGGGTTACACGGGGAGAGAGTGACAGAGGTCAGAGGACTGAGCAGTAGAAGAGAGAGAGAGAGAGAGAGAAGAATGCACAACTGACCCAGAGGGAGGGATGATTACATATAGCTCTGTAGCTCTGGAGGACAGACCCAGAGGGAGGATGGTTATATATAGCTCTGTAGCTCTGGAGGACAGACCCAGAGGGAGGATGGTTATATATAGCTCTGTAGCTCTGGAGGACTGACCCAGAGGGAGGATGATTATATATAGCTCTGTAGCTCTGGAGGACTGACCCAGAGGGAGGATGGTTATATATAGATCTGTAGCTCTGGAGGACTGACCCAGAGGGAGGATGGTTATATATAGCTCTGTAGCTCTGGAGGACAGACCCAGAGGGAGGATGGTTATATATAGCTCTGTAGCTCTGGAGGACAGACCCAGAGGGAGGATGGTTATATATAGCTCTGTAGCTCTGGAGGACTGACCCAGAGGGAGGATGGTTATATATAGCTCTGTAGCTCTGGAGGACTGACCCAGAGGGAGGATGGTTATATATAGATCTGTAGCTCTGGAGGACTGACCCAGAGGGAGGATGGTTATATATAGCTCTGTAGCTCTGGAGGACAGACCCAGAGGGAGGATGGTTATATATAGCTCTGTAGCTCTGGAGGACAGACCCAGAGGGAGGATGGTTATATATAGCTCTGTAGCTCTGGAGGACAGACCCAGAGGGAGGATGGTTATATATAGCTCTGTAGCTCTGGAGGACAGACCCAGAGGGAGGATGGTTATATATAGCTCTGTAGCTCTGGAGGACTGACCCAGAGGGAGGATGGTTATATATAGCTCTGTAGCTCTGGAGGACTGACCCAGAGGGAGGATGGTTATATATAGCTCTGTAGCTCTGGAGGACTGACCCAGAGGGAGGATGGTTATATATAGCTCTGTAGCTCTGGAGGACTGACCCAGAGGGAGGATGGTTATATATAGCTCTGTAGCTCTGGAGGACAGACCCAGAGGGAGGATGGTTATATATAGCTCTGTAGCTCTGGAGGACTGACCCAGAGGGAGGATGGTTATATATAGCTCTGTAGCTCTGGAGGACTGACCCAGAGGGAGGATGGTTATATATAGCTCTGTAGCTCTGGAGGCCAGACCCAGAGGGAGGATGGTTATATATAGCTCTGTAGCTCTGGAGGACAGACCCAGAGGGAGGATGGTTATATATAGCTCTGTAGCTCTGGAGGACTGACCCAGAGGGAGGATGGTTATATATAGCTCTGTAGCTCTGGAGGACTGACCCAGAGGGAGGATGGTTATATATAGCTCTGTAGCTCTGGAGGACAGACCCAGAGGGAGGATGGTTATATATAGCTCTGTAGCTCTGGAGGACTGACCCAGAGGGAGGATGGTTATATATAGCTCTGTAGCTCTGGAGGACAGACCCAGAGGGAGGATGGTTATATATAGCTCTGTAGCTCTGGAGGACTGACCCAGAGGGAGGATGGTTATATATAGCTCTGTAGCTCTGGAGGACTGACCCAAAGGGAGGATGGTTATATATAGCTCTGTAGCTCTGGAGGACAGACCCAGAGGGAGGATGGTTATATATAGCTCTGTAGCTCTGGAGGACAGACCCAGAGGGAGGATGGTTATATATAGCTCTGTAGCTCTGGAGGACTGACCCAGAGGGAGGATGGTTATATATAGCTCTGTAGCTCTGGAGGACTGACCCAGAGGGAGGATGGTTATATATAGCTCTGTAGCTCTGGAGGACTGACCCAGAGGGAGGATGGTTATATATAGCTCTGTAGCTCTGGAGGACTGACCCAGAGGGAGGATGGTTATATATAGCTCTGTAGCTCTGGAGGACAGACCCAGAGGGAGGATGGTTATATATAGCTCTGTAGCTCTGGAGGACTGACCCAGAGGGAGGATGGTTATATATAGCTCTGTTGCTCTGGAGGACTGACCCAGAGGGAGGATGGTTATATATAGCTCTGTAGCTCTGGAGGACAGACCCAGAGGGAGGATGGTTATATATAGCTCTGTAGCTCTGGAGGACTGACCCAGAGGGAGGATGGTTATATATAGCTCTGTAGCTCTGGAGGACAGACCCAGAGGGAGGATGGTTATATATAGATCTGTAGCTCTGCAGGACAGACCCAGAGGGAGGATGGTTATATATAGCTCTGTAGCTCTGGAGGACAGACCCAGAGGGAGGATGGTTATATATAGATCTGTAGCTCTGCAGGACAGACCCAGAGGGAGGATGGTTATATATAGCTCTGTAGCTCTGGAGGACAGACCCAGAGGGAGGATGGTTATATATAGCTCTGTAGCTCTGGAGGACTGACCCAGAGGGAGGATGGTTATATATAGCTCTGTAGCTCTGGAGGACAGACCCAGAGGGAGGATGGTTATATATAGCTCTGTAGCTCTGGAGGACTGACCCAGAGGGAGGATGGTTACATATAGCTCTGTAGCTCTGGAGGACAGACCCAGAGGGAGGATGGTTATATATAGCTCTGTAGCTCTGGAGGACAGACCCAGAGGGAGGATGGTTACATATAGCTCTGTAGCTCTGGAGGACTGACCCAGAGGGAGGATGGTTACATATAGCTCTGTAGCTCTGGAGGACAGACCCAGAGGGAGGATGGTTATATATAGCTCTGTAGCTCTGGAGGACTGACCCAGAGGGAGGATGGTTATATATAGCTCTGTAGCTCTGGAGGACTGACCCAGAGGGAAGATGGTTATATATAGCTCTATAGCTCTGGAGGACAGACCCAGAGGGAGGATGGTTATATATAGCTCTGTAGCTCTGGGGACAAAACAGGCACACACACACTCATGAATGCATCCACACCTGCTGCTTGTTCTCCTTGGAGTAGGGTAGCATGGTGGAGACGTGGAACATCAGCTCATGGCCCTGGTACACTGTGTAGATGGAGTTCATTCCTGTAGTGTCATCTGGAGAGAGAGAGAGGGGGGAGGGAGAGAGTGAGGGTGGGGGAGGGAGATAGAGAGGGGGAGGGGTGGAGCGAGAGGGGGTAGGGAGAAGGGGGTGAGAAGGATAGAGCAGTGGGAGCAGAAGATGAAGGAGGAGAGGGAGGAGTGTTAGAGAAAGAAAGAGAGAGTAATATTAAAGGAGGGAATGTGAATGAAAGACATCTCCATGGTCTGTTGAAATGGAAAAACAATCATTAACAGCAGAACCCATGGTGTGTGTGTGTGTTTGTGTTTGTGTGTGTGTATTTTTGTATGTATGGTGTCTTACTCTTGGTATCCAGCCCACCACGGTAGCCTGCCCAGCCCTGCAGGGAGATGGTGTCACCCAGGAGGTTGAGGAACTTATCGAAGCTCTGGCTCCCAGTCTCTGAAGGAACAGATGAGAGAGCAGGGGTCAAACTACAGCTCATATGACATTGATACTTCAATACCTTTTACTCACAATATTAGTGACTTACCGTTGCTAAACATCTCGTCGTCTGTGAGCTGTCCATCTTTGGCAAACAGGACACCGAATTTGAAGTTGACAGAACCCTGACAAACGATAAGACAGATATATTGTACATCTAAGGGGCCAGTATTCCCTAATGTTAACTTATAACTTAACTTCTATAATTTGCCAAAACCAGCAAAACAACCCCGGTAGAAAAGGAGAAGGAAATCTCTAGTAAGACCATGGTCAACACCAATAACTACAATATCCACTTGAATTATAGTTAGAACAGAATTAATAAATGAATACCTCTTGCTCCTCCAACACCAGTAGGTCCTATGAAGAGAAAACACACCACAGTTATCATCAGTTGACCCTCCAATGACTCCGATGACTCCCAATGTCCAATGACTCCCAAATGACTCCCAATGTCCAATGACTCCCAATGTCCAATGACTCCCAAATGACTCCCAATCTCCAATGACTCCGATGACTCCCAATGTCCAATGACTCCCAAATGACTCCCAATCTCCAATGACTCCCAATCTGTAATGACTCCCAGATCTGTAATGACTCCCAGATCTGTTACAGTATGGGCCTGATACCATAGAAATAGAGTTAGAACATGACTGTTATATAGAGATGTAGGCTCTTAATTTGACCTGTATTATCACAGCAAAATAATCCTGCAGAAACAGGACTTGAAATTTTAGCCCATCATTTTGCTTGATCCGTGTTTACTACGGAAAAGCCAGAGACAGCGAGACACCTTGATGAGACTGTGCTGCCTGACTGCCCCCGGACGTTCTCTTCCTGCTTGACCACCTCCTTTAGATGACCACTCAAGCCATGAACTTTCTAATGACTGTCCATCTCATGATGTTGTGAGTTTATTTTTCTTTTAAATTGCATGTTGCTCCATTCTGCTTTGAGATTATTTTGTAATGAATAGCACTATTGTTATTATTATTGCTCGTGGTTAGGCTATTAGCTGTCCAAAAGTAGGCTACATGAAGAGTGCCATACTGTTAATATAACCGTGTTTTAGTGTGGGTTTTCAGTGAATTTATGTAAATCACAAAGCTCATCTGCATTTCTAGACCTGCTACCGCCAGATGGTGCTATTCTTCCTCACATGGTCTGTCATCTGTCACTGGCATCCTGCACAGCCGCTAATACGCTTGTGTTCCCCGGCGACCGGTTCATACATAAAACATCATTCAGGCTGCAAAGATGTTGGATTCCTCTTTAACGCGATTGAATTGGTGGAAAGAAACAGGGAAAATACACCTACTGTCTTAATAAAACATTATTTTCCACCACCATGCGAGAGTGGCTAATGCTACTTCCTGATGTTGTCCACCGCGTTCAGCCAGGGGTAAACAACAGACTCATGCGGTGTGCACCATCCGTAAGTTGTCCGATAAAATAAAAAATTGGTGGTGGAAAATTGTGTTAAATAAAGGCGGTACGCATATTTCCCAGTTTTTTTTCTACCGACAGGCCTTTAAATCGCGTTAAAGAGGAAACCGACGCCTTTGCAGCCTGAATGGAGGATGTTTTATGTATGAACCGGTTGTCGGACGATAGTGGAAAATAACGCCCAATAGCGGCAGTCCAGGCTACTGCATTTGCTGCGGTGCAGGAAAATTCTCAGCAAAAAAAAGTGATCAAATAAAGATCCTACATCTGTTTCTCTGTGGCTGATACAGTGTGATCTCACCTTCTGTATCTCTGTGGCTGATACAGTGTGATCTCACCTTCTGTATCGCTGTGGCTGACACAGTGTGATCTCACCTTCTGTATCTCTGTGGCTGATACAGTGTGATCTCACCTTCTGTATCGCTGTGGCTGACACAGTGTGATCTCACCTTCTGTATCTCTGTGGCTGACACAGTGTGATCTCACCTTCTGTATCTCTGTGGCTGACACAGTGTGATCTCACCTTCTGTATCTCTGTGGCTGATACAGTGTGATCTCACCTTCTGTATCTCTGTGGCTGACACAGTGTGATCTCACCTTCTGTATCTCTGTGGCTGATACAGTGTGATCTCACCTTCTGTATCTCTGTGGCTGATACAGTGTGATCTCACCTTCTGTATCTCTGTGGCTGACACAGTGTGATCTCACCTTCTGTATCTCTGTGGCTGACACAGTGTGATCTCACCTTCTGTATCGCTGTGGCTGACACAGTGTGATCCCACCTTCTGTATCTCTGTGGCTGATACAGTGTGATCTCACCTTCTGTATCTCTGTGGCTGACACAGTGTGATCTCACCTTCTGTATCTCTGTGGCTGACACAGTGTGATCTCACCTTCTGTATCTCTGGGTTGAGAATCTCCCTCGGTCCTTTCTCAAACCTGTCCAGGTTCATCGCACTGCAGGGGGAGGAGAGCAGAGGATAGGAGGAGAGGAGGAGGGGGAGAGGAAGAGGAGGAGAGGAGGAGGAGATGAAAAGTTCAGGAGAGGAGAAAAGATAAGTGTTTAAAGACGGGTTTACATCTTGTACGTCCATTCTATTCCATAATTATCTTAAAGCATATTTTCATGTTGTTGTTCATTTAAATACAACAGACTACATATCCATATCAAATTTCTCCATGTGTTTTTACCCTGATTCATTGGTCATATCTTAGCCTGGTCCCATGTCTGTTTGTACTGTCTTGCCAATATGGGACAATGACCATAGGAGTTGGCAAGACAGATCTGGGACCAGGCTAGTCAGAACAATCTACTGTATGAAACAACCAGTATATTGAATGGCATCCTGTGCAGTTCTCACCTTAAGATGGATTTGACTGATAGTGTTTTGGTGGGGCTGTATGGCAGACTGATCTTCAGAGTTCCCTGGGGGAGAGGAGATGAGATGAGATGAGATGAGATGAGAGGAGATGAGATGAGATGAGATGAGATGAGAGGAGAGGAGAGGAGAGGAGAGGAGAGGAGAGGAGAGGAGAGGAGAGGAGAGGAGAGGAGAGGAGAGGAGAGGAGAGGAGAGGGAGGAGGAGAGGAGAGGAGAGGAGAGGAGAGGAGAGGAGAGGAGAGGAGAGGAGAGGAGAGGAGAGGAGAGGAGAGGAGAGGAGAGATTATCTCAGGTGTGGATGTGGAAAGTAGTCATCATGATTAGTCTAATCATCTATCTGAACAGAAGACGGACCTCCATCCAGACACTGATCTACAGTAAGAACAGATATGCATGTTTCACCTTAATAATCAAGGTATTGCTATGGGGAGAGTGAGCTGATCCTAAATCTGTATCTAAAGCCAACTTCCAACAAGACCAATGCTTAAGGTAAAGGATTTTGTGAGAGTAAGCTGATCCTAGATCTGTGCAAAAAGTCAATTTGTACCAATACCAATAGGCTTTGGGAAGGGTGATCTGATTCTAGATACTTACTGTCTTCCTCCAGAGGATGGCTCTGTACTGAGGGACCCGCTGGTTGTTCTGGTCAGACAGAACCACAGACAGGTAGAAGGGATTCTTCTCTGCATCCGTACCAATGTAGTTCTGGTGGACTGGGGGGAAAACACACAGTGTCACACACACTGTCACACACTTACTAGGAACGAAACGGGAGAATACACTCCCAAACTGAGTGAAACGGGGAGGCACTATCTGAATGCTAGTTTTCGTTTTGAATTGATTTATAATTGTTTTTCTGTCGTTTGTTTGTTTGTTTGTTTGTTTGTTTGTTTGTTGTGTGGTCATGAGAGTTTCTGTTCAGGAAGTCACGGTGAGGTCTAGTTTTTCCGGTATGGAATGTTGAGTAGTGTGTGCATGCATATGTATCTGCTTGAATATATGTGTGAGTGTATTTGTGTGTGTGTGTGCATGTGCGTGTGTGTGTGTGCATGTGCGTGTGTGTGTGTGTGTGCGTGTGTGTGGGTGCGTGCATGTGGGTCATACACAACAGAACCTTAGACAAAACCGCTTCACATTCAGCGCCCTCTCTACCTGGTTGACACGGCAACATATTCAGACCAAACACTGACCAGAACCCCGAAACCCAATTAAAAACTGGAACTCTGCCCTCTCTCGTCATCCCTTTCCTTCTCTCTCTCTCTCCATCTCTTTCTCTACTCATTGTTCCCCTGACTCCCTCTATGAAAGGTATTCATTCTGATTTGAACCAGTTCACTTGGACTTAGACTTGGGGCCTTGTTTTGTTCTGTGCTTAAAAAGTAGAAGACACACACCCACACCTAGCTGAACGATAGCAGGAAGGAGGGAAGGAAGGATGGGCTAATGCATTTTTAACGACCACCATGACTAGGCTCTCAGGAGGCTGCTGGCTGCTCACGTTGACTAGGGAGCCAGTCAGATGCTAATGTTGTTATCTCCCAGCGTGTGTGTGTGTGTGTGCGTGTGCGTGTGCGTGTGTGTGTGTGTGTGTGTGTGTGTGTGTGTGTGTGTGTGTGTGTGTGCATATGTATGTGCGTGTGTGTGTGTGTGCGTGAGAAGTGAGCCTCTGCTCACCATCTTCCTCTGACTGTCTGCTTCTTTCTGGGTTGTGCCAGGCTGTGTCTGCAGGTCCACTGTAGCTATGGAAGGATCTATGGGATTCACCCTGCCAGCTCATAGACTACCATTAAACTAGGAGTTGGGGTAAGGACTTTACCTGACCATGTGACCGGACCAGGAAAGAGTCCTGGCCCTACTGTCTGTATACTGGTCAGGTCACATGGTCTGGAAAAAGTCCTGGCCCTAACAGTCTGTATACTGGTCAGGTCACATGGTCTGGAAAGAGTCCTGGCCCTAACAGTCTGTATACTGGTCAGGTCACATGGTCTGGAAAAAGTCCTGGCCCTAACAGTCTGTATACTGGTCAAGTCACATGGTCTGGAAAGAGTCCTGGCCCTAACAGTCTGTATACTGGTCAGGTCACATGGTCTGGAAAAAGTCCTGGCCCTAACAGTCTGTATACTGGTCAGGTCACATGGTCTGGAAAAAGTCCTGGCCCTAACAGTCTGTATACTGGTCAAGTCACATGGTCTGGAAAGAGTCCTGGCCCTAACAGTCTGTATACTGGTCAGGTCACATGGTCTGGAAAAAGTCCTGGCCCTAACAGTCTGTATACTGGTCAGGTCACATGGTCTGGAAAGAGTCCTGGCCCTAACAGTCTGTATACTGGTCAAGTCACATGGTCTGGAAAAAGTCCTGGCCCTAACAGTCTGTATACTGGTCAGGTCACATGGTCTGGAAAGAGTCCTGGCCCTAACAGTCTGTATACTGGTCAGGTCACATGGTCTGGAAAGAGTCCTGGCCCTAACAGTCTGTATACTGGTCAAGTCACATGGTCTGGAAAGAGTCCTGGCCCTAACAGTCTGTATACTGGTCAGGTCACATGGTCTGGAAAGAGTCCTGGCCCTAACAGTCTGTATACTGGTCAAGTCACATGGTCTGGAAAGAGTCCTGGCCCTAACAGTCTGTATACTGGTCAAGTCACATGGTCTGGAAAGAGTCCTGGCCCTAACAGTCTGTATACTGGTCAGGTCACATGGTCTGGAAAGAGTCCTGGCCCTAACAGTCTGTATACTGGTCAGGTCACATGGTCTGGAAAGAGTCCTGGCCCTAACAGTCTGTATACTGGTCAGGTCACATGGTCTGGAAAAAGTCCTGGCCCTAACAGTCTGTATACTGGTCAGGTCACATGGTCTGGAAAGAGTCCTGGCCCTAACAGTCTGTATACTGGTCAAGTCACATGGTCTGGAAAAAGTCCTGGCCCTAACAGTCTGTATACTGGTCAGGTCACATGGTCTGGAAAGAGTCCTGGCCTCATGTAAAGCATACGGCATTGACTACTAACTTAGAAAAAAGGGTTCCAAAATAGTAAAGCTGTCCTCATAGAACCCTTTTTGGTTCCAGGTAAAACCCCTTTTTGGTTCCAGGTAGAATACTATTGTATTCTATGAAGTGTGGAAAGGGTTCTACATGGAACCCAAAAGGGTTTTACCTGGAACCGTAAAGGGTTCTACCTGGAACCATAAAGGGTTCTTCAAAGGGTTCTCCTATGGGGACAGCCAAAGAACCCTTTTAGGTTGTAGATAGCACCTTTTAGTGCACACATGGGTGCTTTTGTACATGTGTACCTGTGTGCGTGTGTGTGAGTATGTGAGACCTGGGTTTATATAATATTTAGCGTATTTCAATGACTTTTACAGATATTTGAAGGTGTTTAGAGTGTTGAGATATTTTTATTTGAAAGACAAGTAGCTGAATATTGCAATGTTCAGTATTTGAAAATACTCAAATTGTCCCGACTTCCACCGAAGTCGTTTCCTCTCCTTGTTCGGGCGGCGTTCGGCGTCACCGGTCTTCTAGCCATCGTCGATCCACTTTTCATTTTCCATTTGTTTTGTCTTGTTTTCCTACACACCTGATTTCCATTTCCCTCATTATTTGTTGTATATTTAACCCTCTGTTCCCACCATGTCTTTGTGTGGGATTGTTTGTTGTAAGTGCTTGTGCACATGTTTACTGGTGCGCGTCGGATTTTTGTACCCGTATTCTGTTGTATTTTTATGCCGTTGGTTTTTGGATTCAACTGCTCCGGCTATTACCTAGTTCTGCTCTCCTGCGTCTGACTTCCCTGCCACCAGTTACGCACCCCTTTACACAAATACATTTATTTAAACAACCTGATCTCATAGTTATTCATAGTTTCACTATGAAATTCATTGTAATATGGATGAACGTCTATTTTTTACAAATTAATTCAGCGTGGTTACAGGGTTAATTCAGCGTGGTTACAGGGTTAATTCTGCGTGGTTACAGGGTTAATTCAGCGTGGTTACAGGGTTAATTCAGCGTGGTTACAGGGTTAATTCAGCGTGGTTACAGGGTTAATTCAGCGTGGTTACAGGGTTAATTCTGCGTGGTTACAGGGTTAATTCAGCGTGGTTACAGGGTTAATTCTTACATTTTACATTTTAGTAGATGCTCTTATCCAGAGCGACTTACAGTAGTGAATGCATACATTTCATGCATTTCTTTTTTTTTTTTGTACTGGCCCCCCGTGGGAATCGAACCCACAACCCTGGCGTTGCAAACACCATGCTCTACCAACTGAGCCACAGGGAAGACTAATTCTGTGTGGTTACAGGGTTAATTCTGTGTGGTTACAGGGTTAATTCTGTGTGGTTACAGGGTTAATTCCGTGTGGTTACAGGGTTAATTCCGTGTGGTTACAGGGTTAATTCCATGTGGTTACAGGGTTAAATCCACGTGGTTACAGGGTTAAAACAGAAACAACTCAAAGGGTTAATTTTAAGTATTAATTCCGAGTGGTTAAAGTTAAGAAGGCTTAAAACAAAATAAGTAAAAACAATGCCCTGTTTCCATCAAGTATCATCGAGTACTCTCCCGGTTTGCTAGAACATTGTGAATTGCCATGACGCAGTGGTCTGAGCGTTATGACTTCGATCCCAGCGCTGTGCCATTGATTATTTTTTGTGAGTGCCGAGGAAGTCGGAATAGGATTGGTATTTCTAGAGACAAGGCTAGATTCAAATACACTCCCATACATTTAGCCCAGGCATTTGAAAGTAGTATTTGAAATTAAAATACTTCCAATAGAATTTGTATGTATTTTATTTACCTAGGCAAGTCAGTTAAGAACAAATTCTTATTTACAATGACGGCCTACCAAAAGGCAAAAGGCCTCCTGCGGGGACGGGGGCTGGGATTAAAAAATAATCATAAATACAATATCAATATAGGACAAAACACACATTACAACAAGAAAGACAACACACTACATGAACCCAGGTCTTGTGTGTGTGTGTGTGTGTGTGTGTGTGTGTGTGTGTGTGTGTGTAACAGAGAGGAGAGGAGTAGAACGGACCTTTGCCCAGGAAGTATTTGAAGAACCATCTGGTGTGGTACTCCGGGTTCTCCAGATGGACATCGGTTCTTCTCCAGGTACCCGGGGTGTAGTCCGTCGTCTACACACACACACACACACACACACACACACACACACACACACACACACACACACACACACACACACACACACACACACACACAGATTAGTGACAAACACACACAATAAATATTTCACAACACTCACAACAAACCTGATAATGGTCTCTGAACACAATTCATAACACTGTTGTCACTATTACATACAGTATAGTACACACACACCACACACACACACACACACACACACACACACACACACACACACACACACACACACACACACACACACACACGCCTGCCCGCCCGCACACTCACTCCCCCCTCCACTCCACCCCCCGACACACACTGATTTACCACAATATACACATACATTGACCTACAGCCTGACCTTGAAAACAGAAACACACATGGTTGTTCAGTCAGGGTCTCCCAGACGATGTTGAGGTGCTGACAGAAGAAAAGTCCTTTGTAACCAGTAGATGTCCCCGTCATCAATAATAATGTTAAGCCCTCTATAAGTCCCTCTACTAATGCACCTCCTCCTCCTCACTGACAGGATGTCCCATTGTGGATTCATGCTATTGAGGGCAAGCCTCACACCTACCCACAGGCCACACGCAAGCACGCACGCACACACGCACACACACACAGACTGTGACAGGTGGGATGGGTTCTTAAACAGAGGAGATAGGAGACACTTTAGTTTCTTTTCCTTTGCATGGAAAACATCCCAGGTTGTCATGGTTACTGTCTGGTGGTGCTTCAGCTGAGAAAGGTGGAGGTGGTTTGTGTGTGTGTGTGCGTGCGTGCGTGCGTGCGTGTGAGTGAGTGTGCGTGTGTATGAAAAAAGTATTCAAATGTATGCACTCACTACCGTAAGTTGCTCTGGATAAGACAGTCTGCTAAATGACTAAAATGTAACACAATGTGTGTGTAAATACAATAGAATAGTCAAATTGACACTGTCATGTCTGGTGCATGTCAGGGCATGAACGTGACTGTGATGCACACTGTCATGTCTGGTGCATGTTAGGGCATGAACGTGACTGTGATGCACACTGTCATGTCTGGTGCATGTTAGGGCATGAACGTGACTGTGATGCACACTGTCATGTCTGGTGCATGTTAGGGCATGAACGTGACTGTGATGCACACTGTCATGTCTGGTGCATGTTAGGGCATGAACGTGACTGTGATGCACACTGTCATGTCTGGTGCATGTTAGGGCATGAACGTGACTGTGATGCACATTGTCATGTCTGGTGCATGTTAGGGCATGAACGTGACTGTGATGCACACTGTCATGTCTGGTGCATGTTAGGGCATGAACGTGACTGTGATGCACACTGTCATGTCTGGTGCATGTTAGGGCATGAACGTGACTGTGATGCACACTGTCATGTCTGGTGCATGTTAGGGCATGAACGTGACGGTGATGGAGGGGATAGTGATAAAACATAAATGAAGACAAAAGTGTTTGTGTTTTGTTGTTCTCTTCGCCCATTCTCCCTATGGAGAGGAACGACAAAAAGAAAGAGAGAAGAGGAGAAGCTACACTGAACAAAAATATAAATGCAACATGTAAAGTGTTGGTCCCATGTTTCATGAGCTGAAATTAAAGATCCCAGAAATGTGTTTACATCCCTGTTAGTGAGCATTTCTACTTTGCCAAGATAATCCATCTACCAGACAGGTGTAGAATATCAAGAAGCTGATTAAACAGCATGATCATTACACAGGTGCACCTTGTGCTGGGGACAATAAAAGACCACTCTAAAATGTGTAGTTATGTCACACAACACAATGCCACAGATGTCGCACGTTTTTAGGGGGCGTGCAATTGGCATGCTGACTGCAGGAATGTCCACCAGAGCTGTTGCCAGAGAATATAATGTTAATTTCTCTACCATAAGCTGTTGCGCCTTCTTCACCACAATGTCTGTATGGGTGGACCATTTCAGATTGTCAGTGATGTGTACACCAAAGAACTTGAAGCTTTTCATCTTCTCCACTGCGGTCCCGTCGATGTGGACAGGGGTGTGCTCCCTCTGCTGTTTCCTGAAGTCCACAAACAGCTCCTTCGTTTATAGATATAGATTTTTCAGAGTTGGGAGGTAGTAACATTTTTAAGCGTTGGGAGGTAGTAACATTTTTAAGCGTTAGGAGGTAGTAACATTTTTAAGCGTTGGGAGGTAGTAACATTTTTAAGCGTTGGGAGGTAGTAACATTTGGAAGCGTTGGGAGGCGGTAACATTTGGAAGCGTTGGGAGGTAGTAACATTTGGAAGCGTTTCCACGGTTTGGACAGATAACAATGAACTTGATACCCTCGTCATTTTCATTACCAGATCCTTTCTATTCCTCTGACCCTGGTCAATCAATGTTGAGATGGGCCGTTTTTATGGCAATTTAAAGGGAAAGACTCAGAAATATACCATGAAAACTGGAACAGATTGTCGACTGTTAGCTTTGTAAATTAATAAATATATAGACCCAATTTAGTCTTCTATTCTGTAGATTTCATTTAGAAAAACCCAATGTTATCACACAGGAACCTGCAGCCACTAGCTAGCTTGTCAGTTGACATTGGAAGTTAGCGTCGTTCTGCCCGCGGAGCAGAGACAGAGTTCTATTGAGCAGCAACCACTTTTTGACCATGGCCATAATGACATTCTATTCACTCTAATCATGCTAAAACCTCTGAGGAAATAGTCTGTCACTTTTTAACCATACAGTGAGGGGAAAAAAGTATTTGATCCCCTGCTGATTTTGTACGTTTGCCCACTGACAAATGATCAGTCTATAATTTTAATGGTAGGTTTATTTGAACAGTGAGAGACAGAATAACAACAACAAAAAATCCAGAAAAACACATGTCAAAAATTTTATAAAAGGATTTGCATTTTAATGAGGGAAATAAGTATTTGACCCCCCTGCAAAACATGACTTAGTACTTGGTGGCAAAACCATTGTTGGCAATCACAGAGGTCAGACGTTTCTTGTAGTTGGCCACCAGGTTTGCACACATCTCAGGAGGGATTTTGTCCCACTCCTCTTTGCAGATCTTCTCCAAGTCATTAAGGTTTCGAGGCTGACGTTTGGCAACTCGAACGTTCAGATCCCTCCACAGATTTTCTATGGGATTAAGGTCTGGAGACTGGCTAGGCCACTCCAGGACCTTAATGTGTTTCTTCTTGAGCCACTCCTTTGTTGCCTTGGCTGTGTGTTTTGGGTCATTGTCATGCTAGAATACCCATCCACGACCCATTTTCAATGCCCTGGCTGAGGGAAGGATGTTCTCACCCAAGATTTGACGGTACATGGCCCCGTCATCGTCCCTTTGATGCGGTAAAGTTGTCCTGTCCCCTTAGCAGACTAACACCCCCAAAGCATAATGTTTCCACCTCCATGTTTGATGGTGGGGATGGTGTTCTTGGGGTCATAGGCAGCATTCCTCCTCCTCCAAACACGGAGAGTTGAGTTGATGCCAAAGAGCGCCATTTTGGTCTCATCTGACCATAACACTTTCACCCAGTTGTCCTCTGAATCATTCAGATGTTCATTGGCAAACTTCAGACGGGCATGTATATGTGCTTTCTTGAGCAGGGGGACCTTACGTGCGCTGCAGGATTTCAGTCCTTCATGGCGTAGTGTGTTACCAATTGTTTTCTTGGTGACTATGGTCCCAGCTGCCTTGAGATCATTGACAAGATCCTTCCATGTAGTTCTGGGCTGATTCCTCACCATTCTCATGATCATTGCAACTCCACAAGGTGAGATCTTGCATGGAGCCCCAGGGCGAGGGAGATTGACAGTTCTTTTGTGTTTCTTCCATTTGCGAATAATCGCACCAACTGTTGTCACCTTCTCACCAAGCTGCTTGGCGATGGTCTTGTAGCCCATTCCAGCCTCGTGTAGGTCTACAATCTTGTCCCTGACATCCTTGGAGAGCTCTTTGGTCTTGGCCATGGTGGAGAGTTTGGAATCTGATTGATTGATTGCTTCTGTGGACAAGTACCTTTTATACAGGTAACAAGCTGAGATTAGGAGCACTCCCTTTAAGAGTGTGCTCCTAATCGCAGCTCGTTACCTGTATAAAAGACACCTGGGAGCCAGAAATCTTTCTGATTGAGAGGGGGTCAAATACTTATTTCCCTTATTAAAATGCAAATCAATTTATAACATTTTTGACATGGGTTTTTCTGGATTTTTTTGTTGTTGTTCTGTCTCTCACTGTTCAAATAAACCTACTATTAAAATTATAGACTGATAATTTCTTTGTCAGTGGGCAAACGTACAAAATCAGCAGGGGATCAAATACTTTTTCCCTCACTGTATATGGTAGAGACATTGCGTTTGGACTATTTTTGGGGGGATGGAATTCTCAATTCAATTAAACAAATGTTTTCTAGGTTAACACCCTACATATTGTCAGACAGGAGGAAAGCCATTTGTTCATGTATTAAAGTTACTCAGAAAGAGACATGAGTAGCCAACCTGTGCCGCAACTTCCACTTTTTGACGTTAACAAGCCGACACTCCATCTTAACTCCTCCACCACATTTACTGGATTGGTTCAACAGTGCAGAAGGAACCTCCCCAAACCTTTTTTTTCTCGTCAGGACCAGAAAGATGCCTGCTATGTTCGGTTAGGAAGGAAGAGACAGCGGCGGGAGAAAGGAAGAGAAGAGAGAAAAGGCGGGACAGAGAGTTGAAACATAGACGGAGCGAGTGGAAGACAAATGTAGAAAGAGAGATATAAACAGAAAGTTAGAGCGCAAAACAGACGTGGGAGGAAGGAACAAAACATTAATGGAGTGAGGGAATGAGAGAAAGATGAAGGGAATGAGAGAGAGATAGCTTGTTCTTTTTGTGAGAGTGAATATCATTCCAGTTAATGTAGTCTATTGTATATGTTATTCAAACTTAAACAGCCTGATATGGTTTCTATGTTAAAGGGATAGTTCAGACAAATTACAAAATGACACATTGGTTTTACCTGCCCTGTAAGCAGTCTATGGACAAGGTATGGCAGCAATCCATGCTTTTGGTGTAGCTTCCCTGGCACTGTTTCCAAATGCTCATATTTTAGCATTTGTGGCACAAATCTCATTCAAGTCATGGGACCGATATTAGCATATTTGGCGCATCAGCCAATGCGTGGCTACTAAATGTGAAAGTATTGTGTAAAGAATATGTTTGTAAACATTATTTCAAGTTATTGAACCAACTTAATTTCTTGATTTACAGGGAATGGATTTATTTCCTTGAAGCTAATTGTAGAAAACATTGGTTGTATTTACAATAAATATTAGTTTGTATTTGTTATTTA
>NC_138291.1:167887500-167890000 GCF_965601325.2 Salmo salar | reverse complement strand
TTATCACATTTTTTATTCTCTCTCTCTAACTCTCTTTCTCTCTCTCAGGACAAGAGAGACAGAAAACCAGACAAGGAGAGAGAGTGAAACTGCAAATCAGTCTATCAGTCCTTTCGTGATATCTTCAAGTGCTCTGATAAATTCCATTCCTGAAAGGGGAGAGTGTTTACATTTCTCCAGCCCCATCCCTCAGCTGTTTACCGAAAAAAGTGGTGGGTAAACCGCTTGTTGTTTTCCGAATCACAGATTGCCTCTTTAAAACACGCAGAAACACTTTTAAACACAGAACAACTATTAATCATGGGTTTAAATTATGTTTTTTTTTTCAGTGCCGGTTTCCAGGACACAGTTTAAGCCTAGTTCTGGACTAAGAAGCATGGCTTAATTAAAAAAATGTAATGATATATTTCACCTTTATTTAACCAGGTAGGCCAGTTGAGTACAAGTTCTCATTTACAACTGGCCAAGATAAAGCATAACAGTGTGACAAAAACAACAACACAGAGTTACACATAAACAAACGTACAGTCAATAAGACAAAATAAAATAAAAATAGAACGATCTATGTACAGTGTGTGCAAATGTAGAAGAGTAGGGAGGTAGGCAATAAATAGGCCATAGAGGCGAAAATAATTACAATTTAGCATTAACACTGGAGTGATAGATGTGCAGATGATGATGTGCAAGTAGAGATACTGGGGTGCAAAAGAACAAGAGGATAAGTAATAATATGGGGATGAGGTAGTCGGGTGGGCTATTTACAGATCGGCTGTGTAAAGGTACAGATAATCTCTGTCTGGGAAATTGAACCATAGGCCGGGATTCAATCTGACTGCGCATTGTTTTTATTGAGCTGACATATGCAACTTTACTGTGAATGCAAACATATCGGATTGAATCCCAGCTACAGTGAGTCATCCTCTGTGATGTCCTCAGTCCTAATAATGATGCTAGCTTTTGTTTACAATGGTCCTCCAGTGACAATACAGGACCTGCTGGGACCAGCTTCATCCTCTGTGTTGTGTGATTGTGTTTACTACTCTCCATAGCAAAAGAGGAGGAAGTAGCCAGCTTCACCTGTCTCTCCATCAACCTGACATTTCTTCTCACTGTGGAGACATGACATCCTCTCTCCTTTCCTTTCCTTCCCCTCCTCCTCTCCTCTCACCCCCCTTGCCCCTCATACCGCACAAAGCCTGGTTGCCTGGCAACCCAACACAGAACCTCTCCTCTCTGCTCGCTCTCCATCTTCTCCCTCTACTCAGTTGCTCTCTCCCTCTTCCCTCTCTAACTCTGTCTTCTGTCATTGTCTGAATGATATAAAGTTGTGCTCTGCCAAAACGTGGCACAGTGCTGGCACACCGGACTCTCTGTGCATGCATGTGTGTGTGTTCTGCCGCAGATGGTCTATAATGGTCAGAAGAAGCCAAGAGGAGAACAGGAAGTCCAGGAAGGTGTGTGTGTGTGTGTGTGTGTGTGTGTGTGTGTGTGTGTGTGTGTGTGTGTGTGTGTGTGTGTGTGTGTGTGTGTGTGTGTGTGTGTGTGTGTGTGTGTGTGTGTGTGTGTGTGTGTGTGTGTGTGTGTGTGTGTGTGTGTGTGTGTGTGTGTGTGTGTGTGTGTGTGTGTGCGTGCGTTGCGTGCGTGCGTGCGTGCGTTGCGTGCGTGCGTGTTTATGGGGGGTTGGGGGTTATGCAGTGTAGGCAGTTTTCCATGTATATAATTCTACGCTGCACTGCAGCTCTAAGAGACTAGGACATTCTATCCACTCTTACATATCATAGTAATGGAATAAGTACAACATTGTGTATTAGGCCATGGTTTAAACTAGCCGTCAACCGATTATGCTTTTTCAACCCCGATACCGATTATTGTCGGGCCAAAAAAAAAACGATACTGATGATGACAATTACAACAATACTGAATGAACAGGGAACACTTTTATTTTAACTTAATATCTATTTAGTCTCAAATTTTGTCTCAAATGAATAATGAAACATGTTCAATTTGGTTTACATAATGCAAAAACACAGTGTTGGAGAAGAAAGTAAAAGTGCAATATGTGCCATGTAAAAAAGCGAATGTTTAAGTGCCTTGCTCAGAACATGAGAATATATGAAAGCTGGTGGTTCCTTTTAACATGAGTCTTAAATATTCCCAGGTAAGAAGTTTTAGGTTGTAGTTACTATTAGAATTATGACGCATCGACTATTTCTCTCTATACCATTTGTATTTCCTATACCTTTGACTATTGGATGTTCTAATAGGCACTATAGTATTGCCAGCCTAATCTCGGGAGTTAATAGGCTTGAAGTCATAAACAGCGCTGTGCTTCAAGCATTGCTAAGAGCTGCTGGCAAACGCAGTAAAGTTTGAATGAATGCTTACGAGCCTGCTGCTGCCTACCACTCAGTCAGACTGCTATATCAAATATCAAATCATAGACTTAATTATAATATAATAAACACAGAAATACGAGCCTTTGGTCATTAATATGGTCAAA
>NC_138291.1:167707500-167882500 GCF_965601325.2 Salmo salar | reverse complement strand
AATTCTGATTGGCTGGAATTGGCTCCCCAATGTGTGGGCCTATGCCCTCCCAGGCCCACGCATGTCTGCACCCATGCCCAGTCATGTGAAATCCATAGACTAGGGCCTAATGAATTTATTTCAATTGACTGACTTTGTTTTATGAACTGTAACTCAGTAAAATCATTGAAATTGTTGCATGTTGCATTGAACAAGGTTCATGAAGTCAATAACTTGCTTGTAAACAAATGACATTCATATTCTGACTATCTCTGAAATTCAATTAAATAATACAGTGGTAGCAATGCATGGTTATAACATCTCCCGAAAATACAGAAATGCCAATGGGGGTGGTGTTGCGGTCTATATTCAGAACCACATTCCTGTAAAGCTTAGAGAGGATCTCATGTTAATATGGCTACAGGTCCATCTGCCTCACCTAAAGCCCATTCTTGTGGGAAGCTGCTATAGACCACCAAGTGCTAACATTCAATATCTGGATAATATGTGTGAAATGCTTGATAATGTATGTGATATCAACAGAGAGGTATATTTTCTGGGTGATTTAAATATTGACTTGCTTTCATCAAGCTGCCCACTCAAGAAAAAACTTCAAACTGTAACCAATGCCTGCAACTTAGGTTCAGGTTATCAATCAACCTACCAGGGTAGTTACAAACAGCACAGGAATTAAATCATCAACATGTATTGATCACATCTTTACTAATGCGGCAGACATTTGCCTTGAAGCAGTATCCAAATCCATTGGATGTAGTGATCACAATATAGTGGCCATATCTAGGAAAACCAAAGTTCCAAAGGCTGAGCCTAATATAGTGTATAAGAGGTCATACAAGAAGTTTTGTAGTGATTCTTATGTTGATGATGTAAAGAATATTTGCTGTCTGTGGTGTGTAATGAGGAGAAACCAGACGCTGCACTTGACACATTTATGAAATTGCTTATTCCAGTTACTAATAAGCACGCACCCATTAAGAAAATGACTGTAAAAACTGTTCATTGATGAGGAATTAAAAAATTGTATGGTTGAGAGGGATGAGGCAAAGGTATGGCAAATGAGTCTGGCAGCACAACCAATTGGCAAACGTACTGCAAATTGAGAATTTTTTTATTTATTTTTATTTTACCTTGATTTAATTAGGCAAGTCAGTTAAGAACACATTTTAGGAACAGTGGGTTAACTGCCTTGTTCAGGGGCAGAAGGACAGATTTTTGCCTTGACAGCTCGGGGATTCGATCTTGCAAGCTCGGTTACTAGTCCAACGCTCTAACCACTAGGCTACCTGACACCCCAAATCATGTGACTAAACTAACTAAAAATCGAATTAAACTATACTATGAAAAAAAAGGATTTAAAGAATGATAGCACTTGCACTTGAGTAAAAAAAGTAAAAATTAAAAAAGCTTTGTAGCACCTTAAATGATATTTTGGGCAAAATACCACACAAAATACCCCACAAATGAACAAGGCACACCTGTTAATTGAAATGCATTCCAGGTGACTACCTCATGAAGCTGGTTGAGAGAATGCCAAAAGTGTGCAAAGCTGTCATCAAGGTAAAGGGTGGCTACTTTGAAAAATTTCAAATATAAAATATATTTGGATTTGTTTAACACTTTTCTGGTTACTACATGATTCCATGTGTTATTTCATAGTTTTGATGTCTTCACTACAATGTAGAAAATAGTAAAAATAAAGAAAAACTCTGGAATGAGTAGGTGTGTCTAAACCTGTATATTTTTCTTTGTATTTATTTATTTAGCTCAGAAACCTTATTGGGGAACCCTGGTCTAAGCTCGAATGGCTCCAATAGTGATGTTTTGGAGCAGTAGGCCTTAGAACGCATGAGGGCCGTTCTGGGAGGCTGTGGCTGCCTGAGGTGCCTTGTGTGTGGGCACGCGCTTCAGGCGAGCCTGGAGATCACATAGAGAGAGATTGAGAAAGATGGTGTGATGTCAGAACTGGTAGGCCGTCATTGTAAATAATAATTTATTCTTAACTGACTTGCCTAGATAAATAAAGGTTAAATACAAATAAATACATAAAAAGTGTGTGTGTGTGTGGTACAGTAGTTCTTGGACCACCATGGGCCATTGTTTATCCCTCTAACTGGATGACAGAGTAATGTTTGAACTCCAGCACAGCAAACATTCAATTCAATACAACTTTATTTATGTCCACAGGGATAAAACAGCCTTTAGGTAAACACAAGAGGCAGGTCTCTAAATACGCAGAGTCACCTTGAAAAACAACATGGTCAGTGGTGGGAAAAGTACTACATATTCATATTTGAGTAAAAGTAAAACATTCTAGTAAATGCTATACATCAAATTCCTTATATGAAGCAAACCACACAGCACCATGTTATTTCTTCTTTGGGGACAGAGCGGGGCACACCCCAACACTCAGACATCATTTACAAACTCAGTGTTTGTGTTTAGTGAGTCCGCCAGATCAGAGGCAGTAGGGATGACAATGCATGAATTGGACCATAATTCTGTCCTGCCTGAGCATTCGAAAAGTAACTTTTTGGTGTCAGGGAAAATGTATGGGAGTAAAAAGTACATATTTTCTTTAGGAATGTAGTGGAGTAAAAGTAAACATTGTCAAAAATATAAATAGTAAAGTACATATACTGCAGAAAACTACTTAAATAGCACTTTCAATTATTTTTACTTAAGTACTTTACACCACTGACTATGGTTAGCATTAGCTACAGTAAACAACCCAAATTACATTTTGATGGAATCAATTGACATTGACAACAAACCAAACCTTAATATTGGCATCAGTGACAACATTCATCCGCGACAAACCAAAGCAATAGAAAGATGTCTTTACCAACTGTTTTCTGACTCCGTTTGTCTGTTGTTATTGTACTATAGTCCCAACTAACAGTCAATAAAAGTGGCCAAGATAAGCTAAATGCATGATGAATGTAAGGTTAGAGGGAATGAATGGCCTAGCGACCGTTATCATTGGACTACCTGTCGTGTGTTCATACCCAGTTTGGTAAGTGCTATAATAGCATATTAGCCCTAGCATAATAGCAATGTTTTGTTCCCAACAATAACTTCACAATCAAAGCAACGTTACGTGTCACCACAAAAGCCATGGCCCTTGGCATGGGAAACAACTACTTCTAGGTATCAGAGCAGGTGATGTCACCAATACAAATCAAATCAAACTTTATTTGTCACATGCGCCGAGTACAACAAGTGTAGACCTTACCGTTGAACACTTACTTACAAGCCCTTAACCAACAGTGCAGTTCAAGAAGAGTTAAGAAAATATTTACCAAGTAAACTAAAGTAAAAAAAATAAATGAAAGTAACACAATAAGAATAAGAATAACAAGGCTCTATACAGGGAGTACCAATACCGAGTCAATGTGCGGGGGTACAGGTTAGTTGAGGTACTTTGTACATGTAGGTACGTCCTGGATGGCAGGAAGTTTGGCTCCAGTGATGTACTGAGCCGTATGTACTACCCTCTGTAGCGCCTTACGGTCAGATGCCGAGCAGATGCCATACCAGGCATTGATGCAACCAGTCAGGATGCTCTCAATGGTGCAGCTGTAGAACCTTTTGAGGATCTGGGGACCCATGCCAAATCTTTTCAGTCTCCTGAGTAGGAAAAGGTTTTGTCGTGCTCTCTTCACGACTTTCTTGGTGTGTTTGGACCATGATAGTTTGTTGGTGATGTGGACAACAACAAAAAAAATGCATGAAATGAAATGTATGTATTCATTACTGTAAGTCGCTCTGGATAAGAGCGTCTACTAAATGACTAAAATGTAAATGTAAATGTAGTCCACGATCAGCTCCTTTGTCTTGCTCACATTGAGGGAGAGGTTGTTGTCCTGGCACCACACTGCCAGTTCTCTGACCTCCTCTCTATAGGCCGTCTCATCGTTGTCGTGATCAGGCCTACCACTGTCGTGTTGTCAGCAAACTTAATGATGGTGTTGGAGTCGTGTTTGGCCATGCAGTTGTGGGTGAACAGAGAGTACAGGAGGGGACTAAGTACACACCCCTGAGGGGTCCCAGTGTTAAGGATCAGCGTGGCAGACGTGTTGTTGCCTACTCTTACCACATGGGGGTGGCCCGTCAGGAAGTCCAGGATCCAGTTGCAGAGGGAGGTGTTTAGTCCCAGTGTCCTTAGCTTAGTGATGAGCTTTGTGGGAACTATGGTGTTGAACGCTGAGCTGTAGTCAATAAACAGCATTCTCACATAGGTGTTCCATTTGTCCAGGTGGGAAAGGGCAGTGTGTAGTACGATTGAGATGCGTCATCTGTGGATCTGTTGGGGCGGTATGTGAATTGGAGTGGGTCTAGGGTGTCCGGGAGGATGCTGTTGATGTGAGCCATGACCAGCCTTTCAAAGCACTTCATGGCTACCGACATGAGCGCTACAGGGCGGTAATCATTTAGGCAGGTTACCTTCACTTCCTTGGGCACAGGGCCTATGGTGTTCTGCTTGAAACATGTAGGTATTACAGACTCGGTCAGGGAGAGGTTGAAAATGTCAGTGAAGACACTTGACAGTTGGTCCGTGCATGCTTTGAGTACACGTCCTGGTAATCCGTCTGGCCCAGTGGCTTTGTGAATGTTGACCTGTTTAAAGGTTTTGTTCACATCGGCTACCGAGAGCATTATCACACAGTCATCCAGAACAGCTGGTGCTCTTGTGCATGTTACAGTGTTGCTTGCCTCGAAGCGAGCATAAAAGGCATTTAGCTCATCTGGTAGGCTCGCGTTACTGGGCAGCTCACGTCTGGGTTTCCCTTTGTAGTCCGTAATAGTTTTCAAGCCCTGCCACATCCGACAAGCGTCAGAGCCGGTGTAGTAGGATTCAATCTTAATCCTGCATTGACGCTTTGTTTGTTTGATGGTTCGTCTGAGGGCATAGCAGGATTTGTTATAGCGTCCGGATTAGTCTCCCGCTCCTTGAAAGCGGCAGCTCTAGCCTTTAGCTTGATGCGGATGTTGCCTGTAATCCATGGCTTCTGGTTGGGATATGTACGTACGGTCACTGTGGGGACGACATCGTCGATGCACTCATTGATGAAGCCGATGACTGAGGTGGTGTACTCCTCAATGCCACTGGATGAATCCCGGAACATATTCCAGTCTGTGCTAGCAAAACAGTCCTGTAGTGTAGCATCTGCGTCATCCGACCACTTCCGTATTGAGCAAGTCACTGGTACTTCCTGCTTTAGTTTTTGCTTGTAAGCAGGAATCAGGGTGATATCATTATAGTCAGATTTGCCAAATGGAGGGCAGGGGAGAGCTTTATATGCATCTCTGTGTGTGGCATGCTGGTAAAAATTTGGTAAAACTGATTTAAGTTTGCCTAATTTAAAGTCCCCGGCCAATAGGAGCACCGCTTCTGGGTGAGAGCGGTCTTAGTGCCAGCTTCGTTCTGTGGTGGTAAATAGACAGCTACGAATTATATAGATGAGATCTCTCTTGGAAGATAGTGTGGTCTACAGCTTATCATAAGGTACTCTACCTCAGGCGAGCAATAACTCGAGACTTCTTTAATATTAGACATCACGCACCAGCTGTTATTGACAAATAGACACACACCCCCACCCCTCGTCTTACCAGACGTAGCCTCTCTGTTCTGCCGGTGCATGCTACTAGCGTAAACACAGCTAACTAGATAACCATTCCACGCTGGCAAGAAAGGCCACATACACATACAGTGTTAATGTGTGTGTCTGTCTGTGTGTGTGTGTGTGTTAGTCTGTATGTGTGTGTGTGTGTGTGTGTGTGTGTGTAGTGTGTGTGTGTGTGTGTGTGTGTGTGTGTGTGTGTGTGTGTGTGTTTATGATATGATTCTGTAAGTATGGCATGGGGGGATAATGGGAGCCCTATGTGGGCTGACAGACAGGACAGAGAGTGTAAAGGGGGTGGAGTTCTAGTCTTGAAAACATTCTAGGGAGAGGGGGATGAGAAGGTTAGGGAGGGATTGAGGGGTGACGGGCTGAGAGTGGCCTCACTGAAGGGCGCAGTTAGCCAGAATCACATGGTGGATGCTGAAGAGAGGACGGCTTCACTCCAAAGCTGTCGCCCTCTGTTTATGTCACAGCCTGCCTTGTCACATCTCATTCCCTTCCAGCTGAGGTGTGTGTGTGTGTGTGTGTGTGTGTGTGTGTGTGTGTGTGTGTGTGTGTGTGTGTGTGTGTGTGTGTGTGTGTGTGTGTGTGTGTGTTTGCGTGTGTTTGTGTGTGTGTGTGTGTGTGTGTGTGTGTGTGTGTGTTATTTTAACATGAATTTATTTACTTTGCATTTAGAAAGCTGGTCAAATAAACAATCTAAATATATAGATTTAAATAGAAAGCAGAAAACAGTCAGTAATGAGTGTGAAGGGATGTTTCTAAATGTTTTCTTTACATGAATGACTGGGTCTGGCTCAAACTGAACCCCTTCATTAAGGCTGGTGAGAGCCTAACATACACACACACATACACTTAAACCAATAAGTTATTTTACATACACAGAGACACGTACGCACATGCACGCAGACACATACACACAGACTTACATAGACTCCTACCCTCTCCTTCCTCTAACTCTTTCTCTTTATTCTTCTGTCTGTCAGCAGCAATTCCATTCAAAGTAATGCAAAGCCTGATTGTGTGATGTACAATAAAGCCAAACAAGCGACCATTAAAGTGATGTCACCCAAACCTGACAGCCTTTGATTAAACCATCACAGATGCAATTGACATCAAATTAAGTTAATAGCATTTTATACAGAAATACACACCTTGACAGGGTGTGTATTTCCTGCCTCCCCTACCGCCCTGCCTCCACTACCGCCCTGCCTCCACTACGACGTGCTGCCCCTAACACCCTGCCTCCCTACCGCCCTGCCTCCACTACCGCCCTGCCTCCACTACCTCCCTGCCTCCCCTACCACCCTGCCTCCCCTACCTCCCTGCCTCCACTACCTCCCTGCCTCCCCTACCTCCCTGCCTCCCCTACCACCCTGCCTCCCCTACCACCATGCCTCCACTACCTCCCTGCCTCCCCTACCTCCCTGCCTCCCTGCCTCCCCTACCACCCTGCCTCCCCTACCTCCCTGCCTCCCCTACCTCCCTGCCTCCCATACCACCCTGCCTCCCCTAACCTCCCTGCCTCCCCTACCACCCTGCCTCCCCTACCTCCCTGCCTCCCCTACCACGCTGCCTCCCCTACCTCCCTGCCTCCCCTACCTCCTGCCTCCCCTACCACCCTGCCTCCCCTACCTCCCTGCCTCCCCTACCACCCTGCCTCCCCTACCACCATGCCTCCACTACCTCCCTGCCTCCCCTACCTCCCTGCCTCCCTGCCTCCCCTACCACCCTGCCTCCCCTACCTCCCTGCCTCCCCTACCTCCCTGCCTCCCCTACCACCCTGCCTCCCCTAACCTCCCTGCCTCCCCTACCACCCTGCCTCCCCTACCTCCCTGCCTCCCCTACCACGCTGCCTCCCCTACCTCCCTGCCTCCCCTACCTCCTGCCTCCCCTACCACCCTGCCTCCCCTACCTCCCTGCCTCCCCTACCTCCCTGCCTCCCCTACCTCCCTCCTCCCCTACCACCCTGCTTCCCCTACCACCCTGCCTCCCCGCCTCCCCTACCGCCCCGCCTCCCCTACCACCCCGCCTCCCCTACCACCCTGCCTCCCCTACCTCCCTGCCTCCCCTACCACCCTGCCTCCCCTACCTCCCTGCCTCCCCTACCTCCCTGCCTCCCCTACCTGCCTGCCTCCCCTACCTCCCTCCTCCCCTACCACCCTGCTTCCCCTACCACCCTGCCTCCCCTACCACCCTGCCTCCCCTACCTCCCTGCCTCCCTGCCTCCCCTACCTCCCTGCCTCCCCTACCTCCCTGCCTCCCTGCCTCCCCTACCTCCCTGCCTCCCCTACCACCCTGCCTCCCCTACCACCCTGCCTCCCCTACCTCCCTGCCTCCCCTACCTCCCTGCCTCCCCTACCGCCCTGCCTCCTCTACCGCCCTGCCTCCCCTACCGCCCTGCCTCCACTACCGCCCTGCCTCCACTACGACGTGCTGCCCCTAACGCCCTGCCTCCACTACCGCCCTGCCTCCACTACCGCCCTGCCTCCACTACCACCCTGCCTCCACTACCAACCTGCCTCCCCTACCGCCCTGCTGCCCCTAACGCCCTGCCTCCCCTTCTGCCGTGCTGCCCCTAACGCCCTGCCTCCTCTACCGCCGTGCTGCCCCTAACGCCCTGCCTCCCCTACCACCCTGCCTCCTCTACCTCCCTGCCTCCTCTACCGCCCTGCTGCCCCTAACGCCCTGCCTCCCCTACCGCCGTGCTGCCCCTAACGCCCTGCCTCCCCTACCACCCTGCCTCCTCTACCGCCCTGCCTCCTCTACCGCCCTGCTGCCCCTAACGCCCTGCCTCCCCTACCGCCGTGCTGCCCCTAACGCCCTGCCTCCCCTACCGCCCTGCCTCCTCTACCGCCCTGCTGCCCCTAACGCCCTGCCTCCCCTACCGCCCTGCCTCCCCTACCGCCGTGCTGCCCCTAACGCCCTGCCTCCCCTACCACCCTGCCTCCTCTACCGCCCTGCTGCCCCTAACGCCCTGCCTCCCCTACCGCCGTGCTGCCCCTAACGCCCTGCCTCCCCTACCACCCTGCCTCCTCTACCGCCCTGCCTCCTCTACCGCCCTGCTGCCCCTAACGCCCTGCCTCCCCTACCGCCGTGCTGCCCCTAACGCCCTGCCTCCCCTACCGCCCTGCCTCCTCTACCGCCCTGCTGCCCCTAACGCCCTGCCTCCCCTACCGCCGTGCTGCCCCTAACGCCCTGCCTCCCCTAACGCCCTGCCTCCCCTATCGCCCTGCCTCCTCTACCGCCCTGCTGCCCCTAACGCCCTGCCTCCCCTACCGCCGGCTGCCCCTCGCCGCCTCCGCGCCCCACCGCCCGCCCCCACCGCCCTGCGCCCCTCGCCCTGCCCCCCACCGCCCTGCCTCCCCTACCGCCCTGCCTCCTCCACCACCCTGCCTCCCCTACCGCCCTGCTGCCCCTAACTCCCTGCCTCCACTACCACCCTGCCTCCCCTACCGCCCTGCTGCCCCTAACGCCCTGCCTCCTCCACCACCCTGCCTCCTCTACCGCCCTGCTGCCCCTACCGCCCTGCCTCCTCCACCACCCTGCCTCCCCTACCGCCCTGCTGCCCCTAACGCCCTGCCTCCACTACCGCCCTGCCTCCACTACCGCCCTGCCTCCACTACCACCCTGCCTCCACTACCAACCTGCCTCCCCTACCGCCCTGCTGCCCCTAACGCCCTGCCTCCCCTTCTGCCGTGCTGCCCCTAACGCCCTGCCTCCTCTACCGCCGTGCTGCCCCTAACGCCCTGCCTCCCCTACCACCCTGCCTCCTCTACCGCCCTGCCTCCTCTACCGCCCTGCTGCCCCTAACGCCCTGCCTCCCCTACCGCCGTGCTGCCCCTAACGCCCTGCCTCCCCTACCACCCTGCCTCCTCTACCGCCCTGCCTCCTCTACCGCCCTGCTGCCCCTAACGCCCTGCCTCCCCTACCGCCGTGCTGCCCCTAACGCCCTGCCTCCCCTACCGCCCTGCCTCCTCTACCGCCCTGCTGCCCCTAACGCCCTGCCTCCCCTACCGCCCTGCCTCCTCTACCGCCCTGCTGCCCCTAACGCCCTGCCTCCTCCACCACCCTGCCTCCTCTACCGCCCTGCTGCCCCTACCGCCCTGCCTCCTCCACCACCCTGCCTCCCCTACCGCCCTGCTGCCCCTAACGCCCTGCCTCCTCCACCACCCTGCCTCCTCTACCGCCCTGCTGCCCCTACCGCCCTGCCTCCTCCACCGCCCTGCCTCCCCTACCGCCCTGCCTCCTCCACCACCCTGCCTCCCCTACCGCCCTGCTGCCCCTAACGCCCTGCCTCCTCCACCACCCTGCCTCCCCTACCGCCCTGCTGCCCCTAACGCCCTGCCTCCTCCACCACCCTGCCTCCTCTACCGCCCTGCTGCCCCTACCGCCCTGCCTCCTCCACCACCCTGCCTCCCCTACCGCCCTGCTGCCCCTAACGCCCTGCCTCCCCTACCGCTATGCCTCCCCATCCCACAAAAACAGTATTGGCTTTTCAAACCTGGAAAGTAACTCTCTCTCGTTCTCTCTCTCTCTGCGTGTTTGTGTGGGCATACGTTCATTGTTGTGTGAATGATTCATCAGGTCCTGCCTGCTGGTGGGTATTGATTCATCAGGTCCTGCATGCTGGTGGGTATTGATTCATCAGGTCCTGCCTGCTGGTGGGTATTGATTCATCAGGTCCTGCCTGCTGGTGGGTATTGATTCATCAGGTCCTGCTTGCTGGTGGGTATTGATTCATCAGGTCCTGCCTGCTGGTGGGTATTGATTCATCAGGTCCTGCTTGCTGGTGGGTATTGATTCATCAGGTCATCAGGTCCTCATCAGGTGATTCATCGGGTCCTGCCTGCTGGTGGGTAGTGATTCATCGGGTCCTGCCTGCTGGTGGGTAGTGATTCATCGGGTCCTGCCTGCTGGTGGGTAGTGATTCATCGGGTCCTGCCTGCTGGTGGGTATTGATTCATCGGGTCCTGCCTGCTGGTGGGTAGTGATTCATCGGGTCCTGCCTGCTGGTGGGTATTGATTCATCAGGTCCTGCTTGCTGGTGGGTATTGATTCATCAGGTCCTGCTTGCTGGTGGGTATTGATTCATCAGGTCCTGCCTGCTGGTGGGTATTGATTCATCAGGTCCTGCCTGCTGGTGGGTATTGATTCATCAGGTTCTGCCTGCTGGTGGGTATTGATTCATCAGGTCCTGCATGCTGGTGGGTATTGATTCATCAGGTCCTGCCTGCTGGTGGGTATTGATTCATCAGGTCCTGCCTGCTGGTGGGTATTGATTCATCAGGTCCTGCTTGCTGGTGGGTATTGATTCATCAGGTCCTGCCTGCTGGTGGGTATTGATTCATCAGGTCCTGCTTGCTGGTGGGTATTGATTCATCAGGTCATCAGGTCCTCATCAGGTGATTCATCGGGTCCTGCCTGCTGGTGGGTAGTGATTCATCGGGTCCTGCCTGCTGGTGGGTAGTGATTCATCGGGTCCTGCCTGCTGGTGGGTATTGATTCATCAGGTCCTGCTTGCTGGTGGGTATTGATTCATCAGGTCCTGCTTGCTGGTGGGTATTGATTCATCAGGTCCTGCCTGCTGGTGGGTATTGATTCATCAGGTCCTGCCTGCTGGTGGGTATTGATTCATCAGGTCCTGCCTGCTGGTGGGTATTGATTCATCAGGTCCTGCCTGCTGGTGGGTATTGATTCATCAGGTCCTGCCTGCTGGTGGGTATTGATTCATCAGGTCTTGCCTGCTGGTGGGTATTGATTAAACATTATTTGTCTCTCTCTCTTCTCCCTGTAATGAGGAGGCCCTCAGGCACAGTGCCACGCACGGTCTGCTGAGACACACCGACACACACGGGCACGCAGACACATTCACACACACAAACACAAGTGCGCACACGCAAGTACACATGCACACACACATATAGAGATGCAACTTTGTCTCTCTCTCTAAGCAGTGCTGAGTAGTGTATGGTCCTAGGAGGCCTTGCAGTGAGGTCCGTATGATCAAACTGTCTAATAGCTGGCACTACAATACAGACACAGAGATAATATTCTCTTTGACACAGACTGGACATCTCTGCCCAATAGACTTTGCAGTACAGGTCAAGAATGTGGCTACGTTCTAAACTGTGCTGCTTCTACACCCTTGAAGTTCAGCCCTAGATCCAGAGAGATCCAGATAATATGCAGTGCACTTTACTGTACAGGCCAGGAAGACTGTTCCACACTGGGTAGAATGTCAAACGTTCCGCCCTAGGTATACTATAACACGCCGTTCCAAAACACACAGGATACACTTATGCAACAGCATCTCTGGACTGGTTCCAGTGGTGTGCTTGCTGGGTGGATGGAGGAGGCCACATGTGCTATCTAAGAAGTCTAAGATGGAAATAGAGAGACAGGAGGTGGAGGTATGTAATAATGGATAATATAATAAATCATATTTGCCATTTAGCAGAAACTTTTATCCAAAGCAACTTACAGTCATGCGTCCATACATTTACATTTACATATTGGTGGAGCCATAGTGGGATCCTGACATTAAAATGTTAGGTCACATGGGGCTGGGTTTATGCAGGTTTCAATTTGTGCATAGGGGACTGGCGCATAGCAGACGGACCCACTTATTAACTTCTGTCAATCAATAAAATGGCATTGGTAACGATTGGTACCGATTAGTGCTTTTTACAAATATATTTGTCATATAGTGATTTACAGCATCAACAACCCTAGGCCTAAACCTCCTAGGAGCAAACAGAAGTGACAGTGACAAGGACAGATTTCCTACTTCTAAACTTAAGAGACTCACTGAACCAACAGTTAACTATTACACTGCTAAAACAATTCCACACTACTCTGGCTGCGTTCACACAGGCAGCCCAATTCTGATCTTTCTTTCCCACTAATTGGTCTTTTGACCAATCACATCCGATCTTTTTACATCAGATCTTTTCAGAGCTGATCTGATTGGTCAAAGGCCAATTAGTGGAAAACAGATCAGAATTTAGCCTCCTGTCTAAACGCAGCCACTGTGTTCCAGATAGGAAATAAAACAGTTCACCACTACAGTGTGTTCCATATAGGACATTGGAACAATCATGTCACAGTTCTAGGTGACATCTCTAATCTGAATATTCAGGTATTCAGCATGAGAACGCCAGTATTTTATCATATTCCTCTCTCACCGCAGTGTTTGGATACTACACACACACACTGCCCATTGTGTCCTGTGTCAGTCTGCTGCTGCTGATAGGCAGCGTGTGGTTTCTCCTCAGGGTTAATCTGACACGGTGCAGCGCTAGCGTGGGCGTTAGCGCTTAGCGCTAACAAGACAAACCACCACTGTGTCTCTGGGAGGAAGTTAGTCAAGAGAGGACCCTAGCCACTTCCTCTCCCCCTGGGTGTTATCCGGACACACAGACAGGCCTCTCTCACACACACACACACACACACACACACACACACACACACACACACACACACACACACACACACACACACACACACACACACACACACACACCCCGAGCCAAGGGCTAATTTTAACCTCCGCTGCGCTGTGATAACATATACAGTAGGCTACACACACTATCAATATGACAGTGACTCAACAACTTCAATAACAGCAGAACCACAAGGCTGGCTAATAGAATAAGCAATTATAACACCATAATAACTTGACAAACTTGACAGTTAGTTTGTATAGTAAACAAAAGTCTGAGTAAAGGCACACTATGCCCTGAATAGTGTACTACTTTTCAGAAGAGAACTGCACTAAACAGGCCTTATTTTATAGGGAATGTCGTGCCATTTCAGATGCAGCAGGTGATGTCATAACAGTAGAAGGTGATGTCATCATCTGTGGTCCTGAGCATAGCTGTTTATGTTTCTCTGTATCTGTAATTGTGAGCCATGCTACATGGTGCTAGGCACTATTAAACTGGACCAATGGACCACACCCAGACAGTCATGACTCACCTCTCTCTCTCTCTCTCTCTCTCTCTCTCTCTCTCTCTAACCCTCCCTCCATCAATCCATTGAAGGGGAGAGGAAGATAGATAGAGAGGGGAGGGGGCATGGAAAGGAGAAGAGGAGGGAAAGATAGGAGGGGAAATAGGGAAGGAGGACAGAGAAAGGAGGAGAAGAGGGAGAGATAGAAGGGGAGAGAGAGAAGGAGGAGGACAGAGAAAGGAGGAGAAGAGGGAGAGATAGAAGGGGAGAGAGAGAAGGAGGAGGACAGAGAAAGGAGGAGAAGAGGGAGAGATAGAAGGGGAGAGAGAGAAGGAGGAGGACAGGGAAAGGAGAAGAGGGAGAGATAGAAGGGGAGAGAGAGAAGGAGGAGGACAGGGAAAGGAGGAGAAGAGGGAGAGATAGAAGGGGAGAGAGAGAAGGAGGAGGACAGGGAAAGGAGAAGCGGGAGAGATAGAAGGGGAGAGAGAGAAGGAGGAGGACAGAGAAAGGAGGAGAAGAGGGAGAGATAGAAGGGGAGAGAGAGAAGGAGGAGGACAGAGAAAGGAGGAGAAGCGGGAGAGATAGAAGGGGAGAGAGAGAAGGAGGAGGACAGAGAAAGGAGGAGAAGAGGGAGAGATAGAAGGGGAGAGAGAGAAGGAGGAGGACAGAGAAAGGAGGAGAAGCGGGAGAGATAGAAGGGGAGAGATAGAAGGAGGAGGACAGGGAAAGGAGGAGAAGAGGGAGAGATAGAAGGGGAGAGATAGAAGGAGGAGGACAGGGAAAGGAGGAGAAGCGGGAGAGATAGAAGGGGAGAGAGAGAAGGAGGAGGACAGAGAAAGGAGGAGAAGCGGGAGAGATAGAAGGGGAGAGAGAGAAGGAGGAGGACAGAGAAAGGAGGAGAGGGAGAGATAGAAGGGGAGAGAGGGGAACAGAATGTCAATAGGAGGTTACTCACCAGCTCGACGGAGCCATAGTGTTTTCGGCTGAAGTCTCCACGCCTGCAGCCCAAGTCCTCCGAGGCAGAGCTGCAACACAGACGCATGGTGGTCAGTCTCTCCTTTCTCTCTCCTCCATCAGGAGACTGACACACTCACTCACTCACTCCTACAGGTGGCTACTCGGCTCTACGTCTCTCTCTCTCTCTCTGTTTCTTTATTTCTCTCTCTCCCTCTCCCCCTTCTAGGTATCTATGATAGTCTCTCTCCCTCTCCCCCTTCTAGGTATCTATGATAGTCTCTCTCCCTCTCCCCCTTCTAGGTATCTATGATAGTCTCTCTCCCTCTCCCCCTTCTAGGTATCTATGATAGTCTCTCTCTCTATTTCTAGGTATCTATGATAGTCTCTCTCTCTCCTCCTAGGTATCTATGATAGTATCTCTCTCTCACCCTCACCCTCTCTCTCTCTTACCCTCTCTCTCTCTCCATCTCTCTCTCACCCTCTCTCTCTCACCCTCTCTCTCACCCTCTCTCTCTCACCCTCTCTCTCTCCATCGTTCTCTCTCTGTGGTAGGGCTAGCTAGCCAGCAGCAGCAGCACCAGTCCTGATTGAGACGAGGACCCTGATTGCATTATGTCCACAATGATAGATGGAGTCTGCCTGGGAGAGCAGACTGCTCACCCACACACAGGAGTGTTACAGGAATTTGTTTGAGATCTACGGGAGGGAGCAGGGGGAATCTCCTTCACATCTCAGGCCCAATTAAACCTGTTCAACCAATGGCATCCTCAAGAACAGGCAGATCCAATATTACAGCAAATAATACTCCAATGTACTGATAGAGAAACAAATATTTTATTCGATGGAATTTACAAGGGTATGATATTTATGAAGGACATTGTAAACAAGTACGGTAAAAGTATGTCACACAAGCAACTAACAACAGTGTGTACTGTATGCTCAATACACATTTAGAACCAACTCATCGTGGCTCTGCCACAAAATTGGAAGAGACAATTACTTAAAGAAGAAATGAAAGAATTAGTCTGTCTGCCACCCATTAAAAATCATAAATGGCTTAAATCTAAAAAAGTATCAGTTTCCCTTAAAGTCAAAAGGGAACCGTTGGGAGCAGGTCTTAGATTCCCCACTACCTTTGCATCGAGTGTAGGAACTGATAAAGAAAACAACTGACACATCAATCTTTTTCTTTCAACTTAAGCCATTATATAAAATACTTGCTACAAAAAAAAAAGCTCAATATATGGGGTGTTGAACATACAGAAACAATCAATAGAATATATTTTGGTGCTGTCCATCGGTGGCTCGCTTTGGGAGTCAGGTCCAGGAATGGTTGTTATGTCATGATATCAGGGTTCAGATGGACCTGCAAAATGCATTGTTAGGGGATCTGAAAAACCACGATCAGTCAATGGGAAATATCATTATACTCTGGGGTAAAGTATTTATTATTAGGGCAATATCAATAGAAATATCAATACAAATAGGGAAGTTCAGGAGCCTCGTAAGACATCACAGGAATATGGAGGGCTGTTTTGCTAAATGAAATAGCTAAATGTAATTGTACTGGGAAAGATGGGTTAATCTGTGGACATCGGAGGGTTGGAGTTAAGATCAGAATGATTGGCCGCTGTGGCTGAAAATCCAGCACTTGCAGAAAGAGGAAATTAGGAATATATGTTTAATTGTTGAACTACATGTACCGTACATGTGAGGAAAATAGCTGTAAGTAGCAGTAGAAGTATTGTTGTCTGTTAGTTCACTCCAATCAGGGTAGCGATGGTAGGGGGGGAAAGTATATAACATTTTAAAAAATACGAGAGATTAGAAATGATGCAAACAATTAATTTGATAGATCTACAATCTTCAATATTAAAGCTGATCGACCCCCTCAAAAAGTGTCCCCCCCCCCCCCCCCCACACAAAGAAACTATAGTGAACCACATCAATGCACCTCCACCCCCGCCTCTATACCAAAATGACTTTCCAACCTGACCGCTCAAATGATGCTACCATAAGCCATTGACTTTTAATCATATTTGTTTTCACATACAGTTCCCAATAGCATAGTTTCCAAAGGTAAAGATCTTCTGCTCCACTCGGAAGCACAAGGTAAAGATCTTCTGCTCCACTCGGAAGCACAAGGTAAAGATCTTCTGCTCCACTCGGAAGCACAAGGTAAAGATCTTCTGCTCCACTCGGAAGCACAAGGTAAAGATCTTCTGCTCCACTCGGAAGCACAAGGTAAAGATCTTCTGCTCCACTCGGAAGCACAAGGTAAAGATCTTCTGCTCCACTCGGAAGCACAAGGTAAAGATCTTCTGCTCCACTCGGAAGCACAAGGTAAAGATCTTCTGCTCCACTCGGAAGCACAAGGTAAAGATCTTCTGCTCCACTCGGAAGCACAAGGTAAAGATCTTCTGCTCCACTCGGAAGGACAAGGTAAAGATCTTCTGCTCCACTTGGAAGCACAAGGTAAAGATCTTCTGCTCCACTCGGAAGCACAAGGTAAAGATCTTCTGCTCCACTCGGAAGCACAAGGTAAAGATTTTCTGCTCCACTCGGAAGCACAAGGTAAAGACTTCTGCTCCACTCGGAAGCACCAGGTAAAGCAGCTACTGTGCCTACTGAATGGCTGCACACGCCTTGCAGTTTTCACATTTTGCTGCCTTAACATTTCATTTGTCATTCAATTCAATTTAATTCACATTTTCAAAGTATTTTTTATTTTGTATTTTATTTTAAACGAAGATGTCTTGATTACGTATGTCTTCACACCCCAGAGTTAATTCTTGGTGGGAGCATATTTAGCAGCAATTACAGCTGTAAATCATTTTGAATAAGATTATACCTCCGCACAACTCTTAGGGCAACATATATCCATTGTTTTTGTCCAAATTGCTCAAGCTCAGTAAATTTGGCTGGGAATCATTGATGTGGAGGCGGAAGAAACACACACCTGTTTAGGCGAGGTGCTGGCTAGCGGAGTAGAACACTTGAAAAAGAAAAGGAGAGCCTCACACTCTAGGAGCTCAGATGCAATAATTTAATAACCAACGTTTCAACAGCTAAGCTGTCTTCATCAGGGTATAATTGATGGACAGTAATATTAAGAGTGGGGGTGAAAAGTAAAACTCTATCCCAGGGTTAGGTATTCAGAAGACTGAGGCAGGTTTTGCTCCTTTTATATTTATTTTGATCCTGAAAAACTCCCCAGTCCCTGCCGGTGAAAAGCATACCCATAACATGATGCTGCCACCACAATAATTGAAAACAGAGTATTTTCCAATGTAATTCCTTTTTGGATGTAATTTAAGGGAGCAAAATATGAAAACTGTGCAAGTATATTTTCACGATGCACTGTATATGCAAAGACAAAGCATCAAACCCTTGTGAGCAGAGCTAGAGTGAAGTGGTCTCAAAAGTTAGACGATTCCGAAATATTGCATACCGGTATACCTACAACTATATTTTCCAGAGAATGAGTGGATATAGAGGCTTAGAAAGACACAGCAAGGCTTCCTGTATAACACTGTGGAAGATGAGAAAGAGAGCCTGTCACAGTCTGGATGGTGTCCATGTTGCTGGGCTGTCATCCTGCTGTTGTTGGAACACATCAAAGTGCTGCTAGGTATACTTACAGATAATCTGTCTGAAATTGTGTGTGTGTGTGTGTGTGTATGACCGGTTGGTGGTACAATAGTAATACAATATGGGAGAGAGTTGATCTGTGAATATGAACATAATGTGAACTATGTCTAAGTTGATATGCCAACGTCTCTCTCTCTCTCCCCCTTTCTCTTTCCTTCCTCTCGCTCCCCTCTCTCTGTCTCTCCCCCCTCTTTCTCCCCTCTCTCTCTCTATCTGCCCCCTCTCTTTCTCTCCCCTATCTCTGTCTCACTCTCTTTCTCCCCCCCTCTCTTTCTCTGTAGTGGAACAACGTTGGAGATGAATTTAGAGTATTGGTTATGCCTGGCCAAGCTTATGGATAAATGTATTCTCCCCCCTCCTCTCTTTCTCTCAGTCTCTCTCGCTCTCCATCCATCTGTAATAAACTCATATAGTGGAATTTACTGCCTTGTTATTCTTTCTTCTCATCCCTCTGTCTTTCACCTCTCACAGGAGTGTCCTGGAGGAGGGTGATAAAGGGATGAGTCCGCCCTATTGCCCTTCACCTATCCTCTCTAGGTTAATGAAAAAAATACAACTGGGGTCTTTCTGGTTAAGCTCGTCCCTCGTTCCCTCCATCCCCTCATCTTTGGCTTTTCAGTACATTGGGCAGTGCAGCATAAAACGGTATTTGGAGGTTACAGGTAGGGGTTAAAGTGTTTTGTGTGTGTGTGTGTGTGTGAGGGAAGGAGGTCCAGCTCCTCAATGTGGAACACAGTCAGCTACGTTACTAGTGAGTTATTCATGTCTAAAGGCCCAATGGAGACATTTTTATATCAATATCAAATAATTGCTGGTTAACAATTGCTAACTTAATAGATTAATATATGTGTTATAATTCCATTAAAATGGGAAAAAATGTGTTTAACAAAAGACACATCTCAGTAGGTGGTCCAGGTATGAAAGGACTCAGCACATGGGGGGGGGGGGGGGGGGGGGCGTTCCTCTTTTCTTCTCTATTGCTCCTCAAGCAAGAGGGGAGGCCGATGACATCAGAGGGCACCATCAGACCAACTCCTTGAATGGGCTAATCCATGAAGTTTGAACTCAAAACATATTTGCACTTTTTTACCCTTAAGTGTGTGTACATTATTGTATTTATACCTGGGATATTGTTTTTCAACAAGGTCAAAAAAATTGCTGGAATGCATCTTTAAAGGTTGAGGGACAGAAAAATGCTTTATAACACCTATCAAATGTTTTATTTCCTGAACCTCAAAAGCCTATTGTAAGCAGACAAGTGAATCAACAAAGGTTTACGTTTGTCATGAATCTTGGCCTAAATGTTCCCACTAGATGGGCCAGCTGTAATATCAAAATTGGCTATATCATAAACATTCAAGAAAACAAAAATGAGCTTTTTGGTCTTCATTTAATGTTAGGGTTAGGAATTAGGCTTAGCAGTGTGGTTAAGGTTAGGTTTAAAATCAGATGTTATGACTTTGTGACTGTGCCAGCTAGTGACCACCCTGTAGAGCTGCCTCCAGAACAAGATTCATGACAATAAACGCCAACCTTCTGAATCAACACTGCTGATTATCATCAGCATTGATTTCTATAATGTACATGTTTGATCACTTTAAAATATGCTGAAGTATTGGCATCCACCTGGTCAAACCCCATCCCATCCATACAGAATACCACAGTATGAGTCATAATACCCATAAAACCTAGCAGTCAAACAAGGAAATGGTCCCAATCGTTATTCCACCATTCATTTTTCCCATAAGGGATTTTAGAAACCCTTAAAATAAAGGCTGTTTCATGTAGGCTTACCCTGGCGTGATGTTTTGATAACCGTGTAAATCTCTCTATGACAAGGGTTTATCAATATATTTGCCTGTATTTACCCCCCCCCCCCCCAAAATGAGGTGCTAATTAGCTGCTAATATGGCTATCATAAAGAACTACAAATGCCATGATGATCTCAATGAGAACTTTGAACTGTCTTGGACAAGTTTTAAATTGACACAATACCTGTTAGCAAAGGTGACAGCTAGAGATGACGTGCAGAAGCTTGCAGGGATTTGTAGTCTTGCATGATGTCTACGTTTATGCTAATTAGCATTTTCAAATCTGAGAGTAAATGGAGACGAATATATTGATAAAAGTTACCTTGTCCTAGAGAGATTTAAATGACTTTTAAAACATCATGCCAAGGTAAGCCTACAGGAAACACAGCCCTTATTTGAAGTGTTTCTAAAATTCCCTATGGGAAAAATGAATGGTGGAAAAACTATTGGAACCATCCCCGTTTGACTGCTAGGTTTTATGGGTATTATGACACCTCCACCGTGGGACTCTATATGCTGTCAAGGTAGGGGAAACCCTGATCATGTTGTTTTCTTCTGGAAGGATTGGGTCACTGCAGATTAAGCTGCATTCTTACACTGACTGAATGGTTTCCTACAGGAGCAGAGAGAGAGAGATAGAGAGAGAGCGATATTGTCCTATTTTGCTGGAGGAATGCATGTTTTAGACTTGATAAATCTTGTGGTTGGAAATTAAAACATGATGCACTCACACGCATCATAACTGAGGTAGTCTGCAAGCCAGATAACAATTCATTTGGATAACATATTTCAATATCGCTATTGATGTTTTCCTGAGCGCGAGCACACTAATATTATTATGCTGTCATGCTCTCAGGGCTTCGCTGCCTGGCGCATACAACTCCATTCTACCGTGAACTAAAAAGCATTATGATGAATAATTTATGTTTTTTCCGTGTTTGTTCGTGGACATTGCCTACCAGTACCACCCCAGCAATACACGTTTCACAGAGCCGAACTAATTCAGTGTTGCTTTCATAATATTGACAACGTTCAACTATATGCCCCGAAACAGTGTTATCGATTAGCGGCCACGGTGGAAGGGCTGCGCACCGAAGCTCCCAATAACAGGTAGCTTCTATCTAGTCGAACGCTTCAGACACTTCAGGCTGGTGGTGACTTGTAGATTCAAAGGTTCAAATAGCTTAGAATATCTCGTTTTGCAGAGGGAAACAAACATCATTGCAACGGAGAGAATGGTTCACAAGCAGTCGCTCAGAAATGCAACATAAATAGCGAACATTTGGAGAGCCTACACATTCATAAAACATTTAACATTCAAATGTTTATGTAACATACGTTACTATTTATAACACTATTATTACATGGTTTACTTTTACTATGAATGAATAGGTCCAAAGCCTAATGAGTTTGTTTATTTCTGCTGCTTGTTGAACGAGAAGGATTTTTTTTCATTCCATACAAAAATGCTGCAGTGACAGTAGCCTAAACTACGAGCGCCATATGACAACACCAGAGACCTGCATTCAACAGATACACAACAAACACACAAGTCTACTAATATGGTCATAGTAGTCGCAAACACTTAGCTGACGGACCGAAATGTGTTCATTTACCGTTGGTTGAAAGTCAACAGTTTGGTAGAAGCAGGGTCCACACTGTTCATGTCCCCATGCGATATCAGTCCAACACTCAGAGAGCTTGTTTTCCTATTTATTCCTCTTCACTACGGACGCATACTGCTTTTAAACTCCTTATTCACATATTAAACCTATTTCCCCCACTGCATTCAATTCGGCTATTCTCATCCCTTAAGCGCGCAGTGGATGCTGATGAGACAGGCTTGTCGTTGCAGCATGTGACAGAATGGAGCTTTTCTACCAAAACACCTCTCTGTCTCTCCTTTTCTCCCCCTCTGCCTCTCTCTCTGCTTTTCTCCTCTTCCTCGCTCTCTATCTCTCTCTCTCTCGTTCACATTTGCAGCGAGCACAGAGCGCAACCTCCTCATACGACAGTAGTTGCCTTGGAAGAGAGCATCGCACGCACGCACGCACGCGCACACACACTCAGGAAACCTAACTGTCAGTCTTGGATTATCTGAATGTCAGAGAAAATCACAGGGGGTTAGTTTTATAACATTTGATGAGTGTCAAGTGATAGAAATAAGCCTGGAATAAATTAAGAGTTTACTTCCAAAACGCTATATCCACCTTTTTTCCCCCACATTTGTGTTTTTTCATCAGAAATGATTGCTTATGGGTACCTTCATGTGTGTGTAAATACTACTGTTCTCAGATTTTTTATTAATGGATTTTAGAAGTGTATGAAAACATATTTTTTCCAAAACGCTATACACAACACATTAGGAACACCTTCCAAATATTGAGTTGCACCCCCTTTTGCCCTCAGAACAGCCCCAATTCGTCAGGGCATGGACTCTACAAGGTATCAAAAGCATTCCACAGGGATGCTGGCCCATGTTGACTACAATGCTTCCATTCCCACAGTTGTGTCCAGTTGGCTGGATGTCCTTTGAGTGTTGGACCATTATTGATACACACTGGAAACTGTTGAGGGTGAAAAACCCAGCAGCGCTGCAGTTCATGGCACACTCAAACTGGTGCTACTGGCACCTACTACAATACCCTGTTCAAAGGTACTTTCATCTTTTGTCTTTCCCATTCACCCTCTGAATGTCACACATACACAATCTATGTCTCAATTGTCTCATGGCTTAAAAATCCTTCTTTAACCAGACTCCTCCCCGTCATCTACACTGATTGAAGTAGATTTAACAGGTGACATCAATAAGGGATCATAGTTTTCATCTGGATTCACCTGGTCAGTCTATATCATGGACATAGAATATATTCTTAATGTTTTGTACACTCAGTGTATATCCATTGTTTAGCTGGAATGGAATGTTCAAATCCTGTATATTTGATTGACTGTGATATGTGGTTGTCTCACCTAGCTATCTTAAGATGAATACATACATAGTAAGTCGCTCTGGATAAGATCATCTGCTAATTAACTAAAATGTAAATGTTTTACATAGCTTACAGATCTCATATTACTGTATTGAAATATTGTATTTTTGAAATATTGATGTCACAAATGTATCATTTATTTATGAAAAATAGTTATTTGTTTCATTTAACTGTGTAAAACCTAGCATTACTACTTAGTTCTCTGAGAGCAGTAACTAAGTAAAAATACTTTGAAGTACTACTTAAGTAGTTTTGGGGGGGTATCTGTACTTTACTATTTATATTTTTGACAACTTATACTTTTACTCCACTACATTCCTAAAGAAAATATGTACTTTTACTCCCATACCTTTTCCCTGACACCCTGACACCCAAAAGTACTCTGATCTGGTGGACTCACTACACACAAATGCTTCTGTCACGGGATACTAGGAGTGGTGGTAGGAGCTAGGAGCGCAGAGAGCAGAGCTAAGGAGCGCAGAGAGCAGAGGTAAGGTATAATGTCCTTTATTCTTTCCGGCACAAAACGGTCAACGCCAAAACAAACGGGCGCGTAAACAAACGACCAACCCAGAACAACGGGCACACAGTCCGGAGAGAGAATACAAGGCGTAAGCCAGCACATCCAAAAAATACAATGACAGCAAAAGTAATCCCGCACAAACCTGGGCGGGCTAAGCAGGCTTAAATAAACACAAATCAAGAAACACAATAGGGAACAGGTGCAACCAATAAGACTAAACAAACAGAAAAGGAAAAAGGGATCAGCGGTGGCTAGTAGGCCGGCGACGACGACTGCCGAGCGCCGCTCGAGCACGCAGGGGAGCCACCTTCAGTGGGATTCGTGACAGTACCCCCCCCCCCCCCTGACGCGCGGCTCCCGCCTCGAGGGCGACCCGAAGGACGAGGCGCAGGGCGATCCCCATGAAGGCGGTGGAAGTCCCTCAGAAATGAGGGGTCCAAAATGTCCTTCACCGGTACCCAGCACCTCTCCTCCGGGCCGTACCCCTCCCAGTCTACGAGGTACTGTAGGCCCCCCACCCGACGTCTGGAGTCCAGAATGGCGCGTATAGTATACGCCGGGGACCCCCCAATGTCCAGAGGGGGTGGAGGGACCTCCGGCACCTCACCTTCCTGCAGGGGACCAGCCACCACCGGCCTGAGGAGAGACACATGAAACGAGGGGTTAATACGGTAGTAAAATGGAAGTTGTAACCGGTAACACACCTTGTTTATCCTCCTCAGGACTTTAAACAGCCCTACACACTGCAGCCCCAGCTTCCGGGCGGGGCAGGCGGAGGGGCAGGTTTCGGGCCGAGAGCCAGACTCGATCCCCTGGTGCAAACACAGGGGTCTCAATGCGGTGCTGGTCAGCGCTCTTCTTCTGCCGTCCACTCGCCTTTGTTAATGCGTCCTGGACGGCTCTCCAAGTGTCCTTCGAGCGCTGTACCCACTCCTCCACCACAGGAGCCTCGGTCTGGCTCTGGTGCCATGGAGCTTTGCATTAGCGTAGCCTCTTCTGTAGCTTGTCTACTATGTGTCTGTCTATCCCTGTTCTCTCTCCTCTGCACAGGCCATACAAACGCTCCACACCGCGTGGCCGCTGCCACTCTAACCTGGTGGTCCCAGCGCGCACGACCCACGTGGAGTTCCAGGTCTCCGGCAGCCTCTGGAACTGCCGGTCTGCGGCCAACAAGGCTGAGTTCATCTCAGCCTATGCTACCCTCCAGTCCCTAGACTTCCTGGCGCTGACGGAAACATGGATTACCACAGATAACACTGCTACTCCTACTGCTCTCTCCTCGTCTGACTACGTGTTCTCGCATACCCCTAGAGCATCGAGCCAGCGGGGTGGTGGCACTGGAATCCTCATCTCTCCCAAGTGGACATTCTCTCTTTCTCCCCTGACCCATCTGTCTATCTCCTCATTTGAATTCCATGCTGTCACAGTTACCAGCCCTTTCAAGCTTAACATCCTTATCATTTATCGCCCTCCAGGTTCCCTTGGAGAGTTCATCAATGAGCTTGACGCCTTGATAAGTTCCTTTCCTGAGGATGGCTCACCTCTCACAGTTCTGGGTGACTTTAACCTCCCCACGTCTACCTTCGACTCATTCCTCTCTGCCTCCTTCTTTCCACTCCTCTCCTCTTTCGACCTCACCCTCTCACCTTCCCCCCCTACTCACAAGGCAGGCAATACGCTTGACCTCATCTTTACTAGATGCTGTTCTTCCACTAATCTCATTGCAACTCCCCTCCAAGTCTCCGACCACTACCTTGTATCCTTTTCCCTCTCGCTCTCATCCAACACTTCTCACTCTGCCCCTACTCGGATGGTATTGCGCCGTCCCAACCTTCGCTCTCTCTCTCCCGCTACTCTCTCCTCTTCCATCCTATCATCTCTTCCCTCTGCTCAAACCTTCTCCAACCTATCTCCTGATTCTGCCTCCTCAACCCTCCTCTCCTCCCTCTCTGCATCCTTTGATTTCCTCTGTCCCCTATCCTCCAGGCCGGCTCGGTCCTCCCCTCCTGCTCCGTGGCTCGACGACTCACTGCGAGCTCACAGAACAGGGCTCCGGGCAGCCGAGCGGAAATGGAGGAAAACTCGCCTCCCTGCGGACCTGGCATCCTTTCACTCCCTCCTCTCTACATTTTCCTCTTCTGTCTCTGCTGCTAAAGCCACTTTCTACCACTCTAAACTCCAAGCATCTGCCTCTAACCCTAGGAAGCTCTTTGCTACCTTCTCCTCCCTCCTGAATCCTCCCCCCCCCCCCCCCCCTCCTCCCTCTCTGCGGATGACTTCGTCAACCATTTTGAAAAGAAGGTTGACGACATCCGATCCTCGTTTGCTAAGTCAAATGACACTGCTGGTCCTGCTCACACTGCCCTACCCTGTGCTTTGACCTCTTTCTCCCCTCTCTCTCCAGATGAAATCTCGCGTCTTGTGACGGCCGGCCGCCCAACAACCTGCCCACTTGACCCTATCCCCTCCTCTCTTCTCCAGACCATTTCCGGAGACCTTCTCCCCTACCTCACCTCGCTCATCAACTCATCCTTGACCGCTGGCTACGTCCCTTCCGTCTTCAAGAGAGCGAGAGTTGCACCCCTTCTGAAAAAACCTACACTCGATCCCTCCGATGTCAACAACTACAGACCAGTATCCCTTCTTTCCTTTCTCTCCAAAACTCTTGAACGTGCCGTCCTTGGCCAGCTCTCTTGCGATCTCTCTCAGAATGACCTTCTTGATCCTAATCAGTCAGGTTTCAAGACTGGGCATTCAACTGAGACTGCTCTTCTCTGTGTCACGGAGGCTCTCCGCACTGCTAAAGCTAACTCTCTCTCCTCTGCTCTCATCCTTCTAGACCTATCTGCTGCCTTTGATACCGTGAACCATCAGATCCTCCTCTCCACCCTCTCCGAGCTGGGCATCTCCGGCGCCGCCCACGCTTGGATTGCGTCCTACCTGACAGGTCGCTCCTACCAGGTGGCGTGGCGAGAATCTGTCTCCGCACCACGTGCTCTCACCACTGGTGTCCCCCAGGGCTCTGTTCTTGGCCCACTCCTATTCTCGCTATACACCAAGTCACTTGGCTCTGTCATATCCTCACATGGTCTCTCATATCATTGCTATGCAGATGACACACAATTAATCTTCTCCTTTCCCCCTTCTGACAACCAGGTAGCGAATCGCATCTCTGCATGTCTGGCAGACATATCAGTGTGGATGACGGATCAACACCTCAAGCTGAACCTCGGCAAGACGGAGCTGCTCTTCCTCCCGGGGAAGGACTGCCCGTTCCATGATCTCGCCATCACGGTTGACAACTCCCTTGTGTCCTCCTCCCAGAGTGCTAAGAGCCTTGGCGTGACCCTGGACAACACCCTGTCGTTCTCCACCAACATCAAGGCGGTGACCCGATCCTGTAGGTTCATGCTCTACAACATTCGCAGAGTACGACCCTGCCTCACACAGGAAGCGGCGCAGGTCCTAATCCAGGCACTTGTCATCTCCCGTCTGGATTATTGTAACTTTCTGTTGGCTGGGCTCCCTGCCTGTGCCATTAAACCCCTACAGCTCATCCAGAACACCGCAGCCCGTCTGGTGTTCAACCTTCCCAAGTTCTCTCACGTCACCCCGCTCCTCCGCTCTCTCCACTGGCTTCCAGTCGAAGCTCGCATCCGCTACAAGACCATGGTGCTTGCCTACGGAGCTGTGAGGGGAACGGCACCTCCGTACCTTCAGGCTCTGATCAGGCCCTACACCCAAACAAGGGCACTCCGTTCATCCACCTCTGGCCTGCTCGCCTCCCTACCTCTGAGGAAGCACAGTTCCCGCTCAGCCCAGTCAAAACTGTTCGCTGCTCTGGCACCCCAATGGTGGAACAAGCTCCCTCACGACGCCAGGACAGCGGAGTCAATCACCACCTTCCGGAGACACCTGAAACCCCACCTCTTCAAGGAATACCTGGGATAGGATAAAGTAATCCTTCTAACCCCCCCTTAAAAGATTTAGATGCACTATTGTAAAGTGGTTGTTCCACTGGATATTTAAGGTGAATGCACCAATTTGTAAGTCGCTCTGGATAAGAGCGTCTGCTAAATGACTTAAATGTAAATGTAAATGTAAGACCGGCTGGTAGCCCAACACACACTGGAACGGTGACATGTTAGTCGATGAGTGACGGAGGGAGTTTTGGGCTACCTCTGCCCATGGGACGTACCTCACCCATTCCCTGGGCCAGTCCCGGCAATACGTCCGTAGAAACCTCCCCAACTTTTGGTTCACTCTCTCCACCTGCCCATTACTCTCGGGGTGGAAACCCGAGGTCAGGCTGACCGAGACCCCCAACCGTTTCATGAACGCCCTCCAAACTCTGGACGTGAACTGGGGACCCCGATCAGAAACGATGTCCTCGGGCACCCCGTAGTGCCGGAAGACATGGGTAAACAGGGCCTCCACAGTCTGCAGAGTCGTAGGGAGACCGGGCAATGGGATGAGACGGCAGGATTTCGAGAACCGATCCACAACGACCAGGATTGTGGTGTTCCCCTGAGATGTGGGAAGGTCGGTGAGAAAATCCACAGACAAGTGCGACCACGGCCGCTGTGAAACGGGGAGGGGCTGTAATTTCCCTCTAGGCAGGTGTTGAGGAGCCTTGCTCTGAGTGCACACCGAGCAGGAGGATACATAAAACCGCACGTCCTTAGCCAATGCGGGCCACTAGTACTTTCCCCTAAGACTCCGCACTGTCCTCTCGATCCCAGGGTGACCCGAAGAGGGGAGATTATAGGCCCATCGAATCAATCGATCACGGACACCAAGCGGCACGTACTGAGCACCTGCTGGACACTGAGATGGTGCAGGTTCCAACCGTAACGCCCGCTTGATCTCCGCGTCCACCTCCCATACCACCGGTGCTACCAAGCATGACGCCGGGAGGATGGGAGTTGGATCGATGGCCCTCTCCTCGGTGTCATATCGGCGGGACAGCGCGTCGGCCTTCGTGTTTTAAGGAGCCTGGCCGATAGGAGATTGTGAAACGAAATCGGGTAAAGAACATGGCCCACCTGGCCTGACGCGGATTCAGTCTCCTAGCTGCCCGGATGTACTCGAGATTACGGTGGTCAGTCCAGATGAGGAAAGGGTGCTTAGCCCCCTCAAGCCAGTGTCATAGTTCTGCTCCGCCGGACCGAGCTTCCTTGAAAAGAAAGCGCAAGGGTGGAGTTTTGGTGGCGTGCCCGAGCGCTGTGATAGCACGGCCCCCACACCAGTCTCGGATGCATCCACCTCCACTATGAATGCCAAAGAGGGGTCCGGATGAGCCAGCACGGGAGCGTCGGTAAACAGCTCCTTCAGACGACTGAAAGCTTGTTCGCCTCTGCTGACCAGCGCAAGCGCGCCGGGCCCCCCTTCAGCAGTGAGGTAATGGGTGCAGCCACCTGACCAAAGCCCCGGATAAACCTCCAGTAGTAATTGGCAAACCCTAAGAACCGCTGCACCTCCTTTACTGTGGTTGGAGTCGGCCAATTACGCACGGCCTTAACGCGATCACACTCCATCACCACCCCCGAGGTGGAAATGTGATACCCCAGGAAGGAAACGACTCGTTTGGAAAATACACATTTCTCAGCCTTAACGTACAGGTCATGCTTCAGCAGTCGCCCAAGCACCTTGCGCACCAGGGATACATGCTCGGCGCGCGTGGCAGAATAGATCAGGATGTCATCAATATACACCACCACACCCTACCCGTGCAGGTCCCGGAGAATCTCGTCGACAAAGGATTGAAAAACGGCTGGAGCATTCTTTAACCCATACGGCATGACGAGGTACACATAGTGGCCCGATGTGGTACTAAACGCGGTTTTCCACTCGTCTCCTCCCTGAATACGCACCAGATTGTACGTGCTCCTGAGGTCCAGTTTCGTGAAAAAACGTGCTCCATGAAATGATTCCACCACCGTAGCGATGAGAGGTAGCGGGTAACTAAACCCCACTGTGATGGAATTTAGACCTCGATAATCAATGCACGGACGCAGACCTCCCTCCTTTTTCTTCACGAAAAAGAAACTCGAGGAGACGGGTGACATGGAGCGCCGAATGTACCCCTGTCTCAGAGATTCCGTGACATATGTCTCCATAGCCAGCGTTTCCTCTTGTGACAATGGGTACACGTGACTCCTGGGAAGTGTAGCGTTTACCTGGAGGTTTATCGCGCAATCCCCTCGTCGATGAGGTGGTAATCGGGTCGCCCTCTTCTTACAGAAGGCGATAGCCAAATCGGCATATTCAGAGGGAATGCGCACAGTGGAAACCTGGTCTGGACTCTCCACTGTTGTCACACCAATGGAAACTCCTTTACACCTGCCTGAACACTCCTCTGACCACCCTCTGAGAGCCCCCTGTCTCCACGAAATATCAGGATTGTGATTGGCCAGCCAGGGAATCCCCAGCACCACCGGAAACGCAGGCGAATCAATGAGGAAGAGACTAATCCGTTCCCCATGATCCCCCTGCGTTACCATGTCCAGTGGAACCGTGGCCTCCCTGACCAGCCCTGACCCTAATGGTCGGCTATCTAAGGAGTGCAAGGGGAAAGGTTGGTCCAACGACACCAGAGGAATCCCTAGCCTTAATGCGAGCCCACGATCCATAAAGTTTCCAGCTGCGCCTGAATCGACTAGTGCCTTATGCTGAAAAGAGGGAGAAAACTCAGGAAAAGTTATAAGCACAAACATATGGCCAACAGGGAGCTCTGGGTGAGGCTGGTGCTTACTCACCTGGGGTGAACGAGGAGTTCTCTGCCTGCCATCCCGATTCCCAGAGGAGCTTCTCCAGCACCGGTCGGCAGTGTGTCCTCTCCGACCACACCGGGTACAGGAGGAGCCTCCTCCTCCAGTCCCCCTCGATGCGGCCTCCCCTAGCTCCATAGGGATGGGAGCTGGAGGGCCTGGAGGTGGAACCAACAGGGCCCGTTCTGGATGCCCGTGGGCAGCCAGCAGATTGTCGAGACGAATGGACATGTCAATGAGTTCATCTAGAGAGAGGGTAGTGTCCCGACAGGCTAGCTCGCGGCGGACGTCCTCCCGGAGGCTACAACGATAGTGGTCCATCAGGGCCCTGTCGTTCCACCCCGCCCCAGCAGCCAAGGTCCGGAACTCCAGAGCAAAGTCCTGTGTGCTCCTCGTCTCCTGCCGCAGGTGGAACAGCCGTTCACCCGCCGCCCGGCCTTCTGGTGGGTGGTCAAACACGGCCCAGAAACGGTGGGTGAACTCGGGGTAGTGATGCCTCGCCGAGTCTGGGCCATAGCACATTGCGTTGGCCCACTCCAGGGGGAGTGGGCCAACGCTCTCCTCTCCCGAGGGAGTCGGACGAACGGTAGCCAGGTACAACTCCAGCTGTAGCAGGAACCCCTGGCACCCAGCTCCATCATACTCCCTGGGGAGAGCCAGGCGTAGGGCCCCGGATCCGGACACCGGAGGAGGGGTAGTCGGTGGAGGGGGAAGAGGAGCTGGGGATGAGGTAGGGAGGCCACTCCTCTCCCATCGGTCCATCCTCTCCATCATTTGATCCATGGCTGAACCGATCCGGTGGAGAATGCTGGTATGATGGAGGACCCGTTCCTCCATCGATGGGAGAGGGGGCGCGGCTGCTCCTGCTGACTCCATAACGGGTGCGGGATTCTGTCACGCATACTAGGAGTGGTGGTAGGAGTCAGGCGCAGAGAGCAGAGGTAAGGTATAATGTCCTTTATTCTTTCCGGCACAAAATGGTCAACGCCAAAACAAACGGGCGCGTAAACAAACGACCAACCCAGAACAACGGGCACACAGTCCGGAGAGAGAATACAAGGCGTAAGCCAGCACATCCAAAAAATACAATGACAGCAAAAGTAATCCCGCACAAACCTGGGCGGGCTAAGCAGGCTTAAATAAACACAAATCAAGAAACACAATAGGGAACAGGTGCAACCAATAAGACTAAACAAACAGAAAAGGAAAAAGGGATCAGCGGTGGGTAGTAGGCCGGCGACGACGACTGCCGAGCGCCGCTCGAGCAAGCAGGGGAGCCACCTTCGGTGGGATTCGTGACAGCTTCATTTGTAAATTATGTGTTGGAGTGTGCCCCTGGCTATCCGTAAAAACATAAAAAAATACAATTGTGCTGTCTGGTTTGCTTAATATAAGGAATTTGAAATTACTTTAAAAAAAAAATACTACTCACTTTTACTTTAGTCATTTTCTATTAAAGTATCTGTACTTTTACTCAAGTATGACAATTGGGTACTTTTCCCACCAATTTCTGAGAACGAGGCCAATATATAGCATTTCACAAAAAACATGAATATTTGTCCTTCTGAAATGAAACCATCAAGTGATAGATTTTAAACAAATACAACTGAGGTCTTGTTTTTTGGTTTACAACACAACATATGTGTCCCAAATGTTTCCCGAATGCCTATGTAGTGCACTACTTTTGACCTAGGACTATAGGGAGGTAGTGCACTTTGTAGGGAATAGGGAGTTATTTGGGACGCAAAAATATTATTGTTCACCTAAGGGCCATGTTCATATGGAAATCACAAATCTACTAGACCTTGATGAATATAAGCTTGGGTAATTTCTTTACCAGGTAAACACACCTGTTAAATCATCCTCAATTATGTGTCTCTCATATTACAGTGCAGGCCAGGGTACAATATCAGAATACATGTTTGAGGCCATGCATGACATCCCATACCTAATATCTACAAATACAAGGTATAATGGTCAAATCACATCCACCTTACCCAACACCCTAGATCAACTACAATTTGCATACCGCCCCAACAGATCCACGGATGACGCAAACATTTGCTTAATAAGTCATAATAAGAAGCATGGACTAATAAATAATAGTTTTAACTTGATTTTTGAATGATTATTTCATCTCTGTACCCCACATATACAATTATTTGTAAGGTCCCTCAGTCGAGCAGGGAATTTCAAACACAGATTCAACCACAGATTGGGCTCCCATGTGGCACCGTGGTCTAAGGCACTGCATCCAGGCTGTAACACAACCGGTTGTGATTGGGAGTCCCATATGGCGGGGCACAAATTGGCCCAGCGTCGTCCGGGTTTGGCCGGTTTAGGCCGTCATTGTAAATAAGAATTTGTTCTTAAATAAAACAAAAATAAAAAACAAAGACAAGGTAGGTTTTCCAATGCCTTGCAAAGTAGGGGATCTATTGGTAGATGGGGGGCGGGGGGGAGCAGATATTGAATAGTATGGTGAAGTTATTCCACTTTGGATGGTGTATCAATACACCCAGTCTACAAAGATACAGGCCTCCTTCCTAACTCAGTTGACAGTGAGGATTGAGGCCAATGGTGACTTCAAAACAGTTACAGAGTTTAATGGCTGTGATAGGAGAAAACTGAGGATGGATCAACACATTGTAGTTAGTCCACAATACAAACCTAATTGACAGAGTGAAAAGAATGGAGCCTGTACAGAATAAAAATGTATCCTGTTTGCAACAAGGCACTAAATTAATACTGCAAAAAATGTGGCAAATCAATTAACTTTTTGTCCTGAATACAAAGTGTTATGTTTGCGGCAAATTCATTACAACACATTACTGAGTACCACTCCATTTTTTCAAGCATAGTGGTGGCTGCATCATGTTATGGGTATGCTTGTAATCGTTAAGGACTGGGGAGTTTTTTAGGATAAAAAAGAAATGGAATGGAGCTAAGCACGGTCAAAATCATAGAAGAAAACTTCTTTCAGTCTGCTTTCCACCAGACACTGGGAGATGAATTCACCGTTCAGCAGGACAATAACCTAAAACCCAAGGCCAAATCTACACTAGCTTACCAAGAAGACAGTGAATGTTCCTGAGTTGCCAAGGTACAGTTTTGACTTAAATCTACTTAAAAAATCTATGGCAAGACCTGAAAATGGTTGTGTAGCAACGATCAACAACCAATTTGACAGAGCTTGAAGAATTTTGAAAAGAATAATGGGCAAATGTTGCACAATCCAGATGTGGAAAGCTCTTAGAGAAGTACCTAGAAAGACTCAAAGCTGTAATCGCTACCAAAGGTGCTTCTACAAAGTATTGACTTTGGGGTGTGGATAATTCTTATGTAAATTAGATATTTCTGTATGTCATTTGTTTTCACTTTGTCATTATGGGGTATTTTGTGTAGATGGGTGAGAGTTAATATATATAAGTTAACCCATTTTGAATTTCAACTGTAACACTAAAAAATTGGGAATAAGTCAAGCGTTATGAAGGACTCATTGCTGGTTCTGATTTTTCTTATTTTTTTGTATGACTTTTTGGGGATTATTAACATAAGCATTTCGCTGCATCTGCGATAACATCCACAAAATATGGGTACGCAACCAAATGTGATTTGATTTACAACCATAATAATTTGTGGTGTGTGTGTTACGGTGTGTGTGTGTGGTATGTGTGTTGGTGTGTTTGTGTGTGTCAGTCAGTGTTTGTCATTGTGTGTGTGTGTGTGTGTGTGTGTGTGTGTGTGTGTGTGTGTGTGTGTGTGTGTGTGTGTGTGTGTGTCTGTGTGTGTCTGTGTATGTGCGCACCCGCATTGACAGTTCATCTAACCAATGAGCATGTTAGTAACTGTGTAATAATGTGTGTGTGTTCAGACCGGGTTTGGTGATCTGTGTGTTGTAGTAGGTAAGGGGTTAGAGGGGAGGGGGAGGGGTTTAGAGGGGAGGGGTTAAAGAGGGGAGGGGAGGGGTTAGAGGGGGGAGGGGAGGGGTTAGAAAGGGGAGGGTGGGGTTAGAGAGGGGAGGTGTTAAAGAGGAAATGGGAGGAGTTAGAGAGGGGAGGGAGGGGTTAGAGAGGGGGAGGGGTTAGAGAGGGGAGGGGTTAGAGAGGGGGAGGGGTTAAAGAGGGGAGGGAGGGGTTAGAGAGGGGAGGGAGGGGAAGGGGAGGGAGGAGTTAGAGAGGGGAGGGGTTAGAGAGGGGGAGGGGTTAAAGAGGGGAGGGAGGGGTTAGAGAGGGGAGGGGTTAGAGAGGGGGAGGGGAGTGGTTAGAGAGGGGAGGGGTTAGAGAGGGGAGGGAGTGGTTAGAGAGGGAAGGGGGGCGTTAGAGAGGGGAGGGGGAGGGAGGCGTTAGAGAGGGGAGGGGGGGAGGGGTTAGAGAGGGGAGGGGGAGGGAGGCGTTAGAGAGGGGAGGGGTTAGAGAGGGGAGGGGATGGGTTAGAGAGGGGAGGGGTTAGAGAGGGGGAGGGGAGTGGTTAGAGAGGGGAGGGGTTAGAGAGGGGAGGGAGTGGTTAGAGAGGGAAGGGGGGCGTTAGAGAGGGGAGGGGGAGGGAGGCGTTAGAGAGGGGAGGGGGGGAGGGGTTAGAGAGGGGAGGGGGAGGGAGGCGTTAGAGAGGGGAGGGGGAGGGAGGCGTTAGAGAGGGGAGGGGGAGGGAGGCGTTAGAGAGGGGAGGGGTTAGAGAGGGGAAGGGGAGGGAGGGGTTAGAGAGGGGAAGGGGAGGGAGGGGTTAGAGAGGGGAAGGGGAGGGAGGGGTTAGAGAGGGGAGGGGTTAGAGAGGGGAGGGGTTAGAGAGGGGAGGGGTTAAGAGGAATGGGAGGGAGGGGTTAGAGAGGGGAGGGAGGGGTTAGAGAGGGGGAGGGGTTAAAGAGGGGAGGGAGGGGTTAGAGAGGGGAGGGAGGGGAAGGGGAGGGAGGAGTTAGAGAGGGGAGGGGTTAGAGAGGGGGAGGGGTTAAAGAGGGGAGGGAGGGGTTAGAGAGGGGAGGGGATGGGTTAGAGAGGGGAGGGGTTAGAGAGGGGAGGAGGAGTAGAGAGGGGGAGGGGAGTGGTTAGAGAGGGGAGGGGTTAGAGGGGGAGGGAGGGGTTAGAGAGGAGGGAGGGGTTAGAGAGGGGGAGGGAGGGGTTAGAGAGGGGAGGGAGGGGTTAGAGAGGGGAGGGAGGGGTTAGAGATGGGAGGGAGGGGTTAGAGAGGGGAGGGAGGGAGTGGTTAGAGAGGGGAGGGGGGGCGTTAGAGAGGGGGGGAGGGGTTAGAGAGGGGAGGGAGGGGTTAGAGAGGGGAGGGAGGGTGTGGTTAGAGAGGGGAGGGGTTAGAGAGGGAGGGAGGGGTTAGAGAGGGGAGGGAGGGTGTGGTAGAGAGGGGAGGGGTTAGAGAGGGGAGGGGTTAGAGAGGGGAGGGTATAGTATACAACAGATGAACAATAGTGGTCATCCATCCTGGTCTTATATCTCTAGCAGGGTGTCTACGTTGTTGTTCCAGCCCAGACTCCAAACACCTGATATCAAACACCAAAAACATTGTCAATACAGGTACGACCTTCCATTGTATATATTATCAAATCTATTTATCCAAAATGAGATAAATGGAGAGATAAGGCGACTCTTATACAGAGTAGAACTATGACCCGGTGTACACACCATAAATTGCATTTCTGAAATTGTTTTGAACAAGAAATCTGTTGCATGTTTTTTAATTAATTTTTTTTATTTCACCTTTATTTAACCAGGTAGGCTAGTTGAGAACCAGTTCTCAATTACAACTGCGACCTGGCCAAGATAAAACAAAGCAGTGCGACACAAACAACAACACAGAGTTACACATGGAATAAACAAACGTACAGTCAATAACACAATAGAAAATCTATATACAGTGTATGCAAATGGAGTAAGGAGGTAAGGCATTAAATAGGCCATAGTAGCTAAGTAATTACAATTTAGCAAATTAACACTGAAGTAATTGATGTGCAGATGATGATGTGCAACTAGAAATATTGGTGTGCAAAAGAGCAAAAAAGTAAATAAAAACAATATGGGGATGAGGTAGGTAGTTGGCTGGGCTATTTACAGATGGATTGCGTACAGATGCAGCGATTGGTAAGCTGCTCAGATAGCTGATGCTTAACGTTCGTGAGGAAGATACAAGTCTCCAACTTCAGCGATTTTTGCAGTTCATTCCAGTCATTGGCAGCAGAGAACTGGAAGGAAAGGCGGCCAAAGAGGTGTTGGCTTTGGGGATGACCAGGGAGATATACGTGCTGGAGCGCGTGCTACGGGTGGCCAGTGAGCTGAGATAAGGCAGAGCTTTACCTAGCAAAGACTTATAGATGACCTGGAGCCAGTGGGTCTGGCGACGAATATGTAGCGAGGGCCAGCCAACGAGAGCATACAAGTCGCAGTGGTGGGTGGTATATGGGGCTTTGGTGACAAAACGGATGGCACTGTGATAGACTGCATCCAGTTTGCTGAGTAGAGTGTTGGAGGCTATTTTGTAAATGACATCGCCGAAGTCGAGGATCGGTAGGATAGTGAGTTTTACGAGGGCATGTTTGGCAGCGTGAGTGAAGGAGGATTTGTTGCGAAATAGGAAGCCGATTCTAGATTTAATTTTGGATTGGAGATGCTTAATATGAGTCTGGAAGGAGAGTTTACAGTCTAGCCAGACACCTAGGTATTTGTAGTTGTCCACATATTCTAAGTCAGAACCGTCCAAAGTAGTGATGCTAGTCGGGCGGGTGGGTGCGGGCAGCGATCAGTTGAAAAGCATGCATTTAGTTTTACTAGCGTTTAAGAGCAGTTGGAGGCCACGGAAGAAGTGTTGTATGGCATTGAAGCTCGCCTGGAGGTTAGTTAATTAACACAGTGTCCAAAGAAGGGCCACATATATACAGGATGGTGTCGTCTGCGTAGAGGTGGATCAGGGTATCACCTGCAGCAAGAGTGACATCGTTGATACAGTGAGGGAAAAAAGTATTTGATCCCCTGCTGATTTTGTATGTTTGCCCACTGACAAAGAAATGATCAGTCTATAATATTAATAGTAGCTTTATTTGAACAGTGAGAGACAGAATAACAACAACAAAAATCCAGAAAAACGCATGTCAAAAATGTTATAAATTGATTGCATTTTAATGAGGGAAATAAGTATTTGACCCCCTCTCAATCAGAAAGATTTCTGTCTCCCAGGTGTCTTTTATACAGGTAATGAGCTGAGATTAGGAGCACACTCTTAAAAAATGGAGTGCTCCTAATCTCAGTTTGTTACCTGTATAAAAGACACCTGTCCACAGGAGCGAGCAATCAATCAATCAGATTCCAAACTCTCCACCATGGCCAAGACCAAAGAGCTCTCCAAGGATGTCAGGGACAAGATTGTAGACCTACACAAGGCTGGAATGGGCTACAAGACCATCGCCAAGCAGCTTGGTGAGAAGGTGACAACAGTTGGTGCGATTATTCGCAAATGGAAGAAACACAAAAGAACTGTCAATCTCCCTCGGCCTGGGGCTCCATGCAAGATCTCACCTTGTGGAGTTGCAATGATCATGAGAATGGTGAGGAATCAGCCCAGAACTACACGGAAGGATCTTGTCAATGATCTCAAGGCAGCTGGGACCATAGTCACCAAGAAAACAATTGGTAACACACTACGCTGTGAAGGACTGCAATCCTGCAGCGCACGCAAGGTCCCCCTGCTCAAGAAAGCACATATACATGCCCGTCTGAAGTTTGCCAATGAACATCTGAATGATTCAGAGGACAACTGGGTGAAAGTGTTATGGTCAGATGAGACCAAAATGGCGCTCTTTGGCATCAACTCAACTCTCCGTGTTTGGAGGAGGAGGAATGCTGCCTATGACCCCAAGAACACCATCCCCACCATCAAACATGGAGGTGGAAACATTATGCTTTGGGGGTGTTAGTCTGCTAAGGGGACAGGACAACTTCACCGCATCAAAGGGACGATGGACAGGGCCATGTACTGTCAAATCTTGGGTGAGAACCTCCTTCCCTCAGCCAGGGCATTGGAAATGGGTCGTGGATGGGTATTCCAGCATGACAATGACCCAAAACACATGGCCAAGGCAACAAAGGAGTGGCTCAAGAAGAAGCACATTAAGGTCCTGGAGTGGCCTTGCCAGTCTCCAGTCCTTAATCCCATAGAAAATCTGTGGAGGGAGCTGAAGGTTCGAGTTGCCAAACGTCAGCCTCGAAACCTTAATGACTTGGAGAAGACCTGCAAAGAGGAGTGGGACAAAACCCCTCCTGAGATGTGTGCAAACCTGGTGGCCAACTACAAGAAACGTCTGACCTCTGTGATTGCCAACAAGGGTTTTGCCACCAAGTACTAAGTCATGTTTTGCAGAGCGGTCAAATACTTATTTCCCTCATTAAAATGCAAATCAATTTATAACATTTTTGACATGCGTTTTTCTGGATTTTTTTGTTGTTATTCTGTCTCTCACTGTTCAAATAAACCTACCATTAAAATTATAGACTGATCATTTCTTTGTCAGTGGGCAAACGTACAAAATCAGCAGGGGATCAAATACTTTTTTCCCTCACTGTATATACAAAGAGTCGGCCCGAGAATTGAACCCTGTGGTACCCCCATAGAGACTGCCAGAGGTCCGGACAACAGGCCCTCCGATTTGACACACTGAACTCTATCGTAGAAGTAGTTGGTGAACCAGGCGAGGCAGTCATTTGAGAAACCAAGGCTGTTGAGTCTGCCGATAAGAATACGGTGATTGACAGAGTCGAAAGCCTTGGCCAGGTCGATGAAGACAGCTGCACAGTACTGTCTTTTATCGATGGCCGTTATGATATCGTTTAGTACCTTGAGCGTGTCTGAGGTGCACCCGTGACTAGCTCGGAAACCGGACTGCACAGCGGAGAAGGTACAGTGGGATTTGAAATGGTCAGTGATCTGTTTATTAACTTTGCTTTCGAAGACTTTAGAAAGGCAGGGTAGGATGGATATAGGTCTGTAACAGTTTGGGTCTAGGGTGTCACCCCCTTTGAAGAGGGGGATGACCGCGGCAGCTTTCCAATCTTTAGGAATCTTGGATGATACGAAAGAGAGGTTGAACAGACTGGTAATAGGGGTTGCAACAATGGCGGCGGATAATTTTAGAAAGAGAGGGTCGAGATTGTCTAGCCCAGCTGATTTGTACGGGTCCAGGTTTTGCAGCTCTTTCAGAACATCTGCTATCTGGATTTGGGTGAAGGAGAAGCTGGGGAGGCTTCAGCAAGTAGCTGCGGGGGGTGCAGAGCTGTTGGCCGGGGTTGGGGTAGCCAGGAGGAAAGCATGGCCAGCCGTAGAGAAATGCTTATAGAAATTCTCGATTATCGTGGTTATATTCAAATCGTTTTTTTCTCTGTTCTTTTCCAGTCTTACTGATGGAGAGCAGAGCATCCCCAGTGTTCTGTCTGATTTGTGTCTGTGTCTAACTAGCCTGGCATTGAGTGATGTCTCTCAAGGTTGTTCCTCACTCTGTATTCCATATTCAGAACACACCCCTGGCCACTCATACAGAAAAGCTGCTAATGACTTTCTTGTCCTCAAATACAGTGAGTAAGAAGTGTGTGTGTGTGTGTGCATGCCTGAGCGCGCATTTGTACTCTTAAGTGTGTCTGTGCACAAGTGTGTGTGCGTGCGTGTGTGTGGAGGCTACTAGGTATGGTAGTGCCTTTGGCCTTTCTGATCTCCCACAATCAGTCATCCCTCCCACTCCCCCGGGCCTACCCATAATCCCACTCAGGAGCGAGGTCAGTGCGAGGATGAGGTCATAGACTCATAAGAGCACCTCTCTCTCAGACTACCTCCTCTCTCTCTAATACATCCTCTCTCTCTCTCCACCTCTCTAACACCACCTCTCTCTCTCTTTAACTCCACCTCTCTCTAACACCACCTCTCTCTCTCTAACTCCACCTCTCTCTCTCTAACACTTCCTCTCTCTAACTCCACCTCTCTCTCTCTAACTCCACCTCTCTCTCTAACTCCACCTCTCTCTCTAACTCCACCTCTCGTTATCTCTCTCTCCCTCCATCTACCTCTCTTTCTCTCTCTCTTTAATCTCCACATCTTTGGCTTGATTAACTCTCTGTCTGTTTAACCTTTTCTGCTGGGGTGGGGGCTGGAAGGATGAGGGATGGAAAGGGAGACGGACTGCAGTCCTCCACTTACTTACACACCTCAGAAGCTGGATGGCAGACTGCAACAGCCCGATCACAGCCACTCCTTGAGTCCTCTCTCACACACACACTCACTCACAGAGAAGTTACACACGCACCCACACACACACTAATGCACGCACACACACCACTAAATTATACAGCAGGTCAGAGAGAAAGAGAGAGAGAGAGAGAGAGAGAGAGAGAGAGAGAGAGAGAGAGAGAGAGAGAGAGAGAGAAAGAGAGATGTGGGAGGAGTGTGGGGTGAGTAGGGAGGAAGCACCCTCTGTGGGGTCACGACAACCGGAAGCATCCGGTTTTCAGGATAAATGGAAAGAGAGCCTGTGCTGCGACATCCGCTTTTTGACGTTAACAAGCCGACACTCCATCTTAACTCCTCCACCACATTTACTGGATTGGTTCAACAGTGCAGAAGGAACCTCCCCAAACCTTTTTTTTCTCGTCAGGACCAGAAAGATGCCTGCTATGTTCGGTTAGGAAGGAAGAGACAGCGGCGGGAGAAAGGAAGAGAAGAGAGAGAAGGCGGGACAGAGAGTTGAAACATAGACGGAGCGAGTGGAAGACAAATGTAGAAAGAGAGATATAAACAGAAAGTTAGAGCGCAAAACAGACATGGGAGGAAGGAACAAAACATTAATGGAGTGAGGGAATGAGAGAAAGATGAAGGGAATGAGAGAAAGATGAAGCTTGTTATTTTTGTGAGAGTGAATATCATTCCAGTTAATGTAGTCTATTGTATATGTTATTCAAACTTAAACAGCCTGATATGGTTTCTATGTTAAAGGGATAGTTCAGACAAATTACAAAATGACACATTGGTTTTACCTACCCTGTAAGCAGTCTATGGACAAGGTATGACAGCAATCCATGCTTTTGGTGTAGCTTCCCTGGCACTGTTTCCAAATGCTCATATTTGAGCATTTGTGGCACAAATCTAATTCAAATCATGGGACCATCAGCCAATGCGTGGCTACATTTCAAAATGACCCCAAACTTTTGAACGGTAGTGCATACAGTGCATTCGGAAAGTATTTAGACCCCTTGACTTTTTCAACATTTTGTTACGTTACAGGCTTATTCTAAAATTGAGTCACTCCAAAAAATTCCTTATCAATTTACACACAATACCCCATAATAACAAGGCAAAAACAGGTACATTTTTTTGGCAAATTTATAAAAATAAAATAACAGAAATACCTTGTTTACATAAGTATTCAGACCCTTTGCTATAAGACTCGTGATTGAGCTCAGGTGCATCCTGTTTCCATTGATCATCCTTGAGATGTTTCTACAACTTAATTGGACTCCACCTGTGGTAAATTCAATTGATTGGACATGATTTGGAGAGGCACACACCTGTCTATATATAAAAAAACAAGCCATGAGGTCGAAGGAATTGTCTGTAGAGCTCCGAAACAGGATTGTGTCGAGGCACAGATCTGGGGAAGAGTACCAAAAAAGTTCTGCAGTACTGAAGGTCCCCAAGAACACGGTGGCCTCCATCTTTCTTAAATGGAAGAAGTTTGGAACCAACCAGACTCTTCCTACAACTGGCCACCTGGCCAAACTGAGCAATCGGGGGAGAAGGGCCTTGGTCAGGGAGGTGACCAAGAACCCGAGGGCCAATCTGACAGAGCTCCAGAGTTCCTCTGTGGAGATGGGAGAACCTTCCAGAAGGACAACCATCTCCGTAAAATAAGGCTCTAACGTAACAAAATGTGGAAAAACTCAAGGAGTCTGAATACTTTCCGAATACTTTCCGAATGTACTGTAGCCATTGATTCTTGAAGAATATAACTTTCCACTGTGCAAAAACTGGTTGAATCAACGTTGTTTCCAAATCATTTCAACAATAAAAATGATGTGATGACATTGAATCAACACGATAAACTGATTGGATAAAAAAAAAAAAGTTAGCATCGTTAGGGAAATTCGTCTTTTAACCTTAATCCAATGACATGGTGAAATGTTTTGTTGATTTCACGTTCTATCATTTATTGAGTCAGATGGCCCATTCATCACAAAACCCACTGATTGCCAATTACTTTAATGATCTTTTCATTGGCAAGATTAGCAAATTTAGGCATGACATGCCAGCAACAACACGCTGACACTACACATCCAAGTATAACTGATGAAATTATGAAAGACAAGCATTGTAATTTTTAACTCCTTAAAGTGACTGTGGAAGAGATTAAACAATTATTGTTGTCTGTCAACAATGACAAGCGACAACTTGGATGGACATCACTGAGGATAATAGCGGATGGTATTGCCACTCCTATTTGCCATATCTTCAATCTAAGCCTACGAGAGAGCGTGTGCCCTCAGGCCTGGAGGGAAGCTAAAGTCATTCTGCTACCCAAGAATAGTAAAGCCCCCTTTTCTGGCTCAAGTAGCCAACCAATCAGCCTGTTACCAACCCTTAGTAAACTTTTGGAAAAAATGGTGTTTGACCAGATATAATGTTAAATTAAAGTAAACAAATTGACAACAGACTTTCAGCACGCTTATAGGGAAGGACATTCAACAAGCACAGCACTTACACAAATTACTGATGATTGGCTGAGAGAAATTGATGATAAAAAGATTGTGGGACTGCTCTGGTAGACTTCAGTGTGGCTTTTGACATTATCGATTATAGTCAGCTGCTGGAAAAACGTATGTGTTATGGCTTTACACCCCCTGCTATATTGTGGATAAAGAGTTACCTGTCTAACAGAACAAAGAGGGTGTTCTTTAATGAAAGCCTCTCCAACACAATCCATGTAGAATCAGGAATTCCCCAGGGCAGTTGTCTAGGCCCTTTACTTTTTACAATCTTTATTAATGACATGCCACTGGCTTTGAGTAAAGCCAGTGTGTATATGTATGCGGATGACTCAACACTATACACGTCAGCTACTACAGTGAGTGAAATCACTGCAACACTTAACAAAGAGTTGCAGTTAGGTTCAGAGTGGGTGGCAAGGAATAAGTTAGTTCTTAATATTTCACAAACTAAAAGCATTGTATTTGGGACAAATCATTCACTAAACCCTAAACCTCAACTAGATCTTGTAATAAATAATGTGGAAATTGAGCAAGTTGAGGTGACTAAACTACCTGGAGTTATCCTGGATTGTAAACTATCATGGTCAAAACATATTGATACTACAGTAGCTAAGATGGGGAGAAGTCGGTCCATAATAAAGGCGCTGCTCTGCCTTCTTAACAGCACTATCAACAAGGCAGGTCCTACAGGCCCTAGTTTCTACCTTCTTAACAGCACTATCAACAAGGCAGGTCTTACAGGCCCTAGTTTCTACCTTCTTAACAACACTATCAACAAGGCAGGTCCTACAGGCCCTAGTTTCTACCTTCTTAACAGCACTATCAACAAGGCAGGTCCTACAGGCCCTAGTTTCTACCTTCTTAACAGCACTATCAACAAGGCAGGTCCTACAGGCCCTAGTTTTGTAGCACCTGGACTACTGTTCTATCGTGTGGTCAGGTGCCACAAAGAAGGATTTAGAAAAATTACATATGTCTCAGAACAGGGCAGCATGGCTGGCCCTTAAATGTACACACAGAGCTAATATTAATAATATGCATATAATGGTCTCATGGCTCAAAGTGGAGGAGAGATTGACTTCATCACTACTAGTTTTTGTAAGAAGTGTTGACATGCTGAATGCAGCGAGCTGTCTGTTTAAACTACTAGCACACAGCTCAGACACCCATGCATACTCCACAATACATGCCACCAGAGGTCTCTTCACAGTCCCCAAGTCAAGAACAGACTATGGGAGGCACACAGTACTACATAGAGCCATGACTACATGGAACTCTATTCCACATCAGGCAAGTGATGCAAGCAGCAGGGATTGTGAAGAGACACACACACAGGCACAGACACACATACACATGATAAGACACACACTCTACGCACATGGGATTGGGAAGAAAATAGGACTAACATTTTTTATATAATAATAAAAAATATATATAATTTTGATCTGTCCTTGTATCCTTCCCTGTGGCTCAGTTGGTAGAGCATGGTGTTTGCAACGCCAGCATGGTGTGTGCAACGCCAGGGTTGTGGGTTCGATTTCGACGGGGGGCCAGTACAATTATTATTATTTTTTAAATGCATGAATGAAATGTATGTGTAGCGTGGTTCGTTCTGCGTTGTGTATTTTTATTTAGGACACTGCCACAACTGGAATTCTGTTGGTAGAATCATTTTTATTCGACCTGCACACGAAGAGACAACACACAATATGTTAGCCCTCGGTGCAGTCACAGCTCTCGGGCACCTTGCTAGCTGAAGGTCCAGCAAAAGAGAACGATAAAAGGGTACGTAAGTACGGATAACCCGCGATGGACCAAACCAAAATATACAAACTTTTACAATTAGGTGTATTTACAATATAGATATCAAAAAATGTTTGTACACTGAAAAATAACATTAACTATGCTGCTGTAATTAAATAAAGAAAACACATTGAATTATTATTATTGTTATTAACTTATTAACATCCCCTCTTGACCTGGCCTACTTGAACTGTCCTTGTGCGCAACTTGGTGCATAATCTAGGGGAACAACATCACTCTACTACATATGCATTCACTACTGTAAGTCGCTCTGGATAAGAGCGTCTGCTAAATGACTAAAATGTAAATGTAAAAATGTATCCATAGCTTTGTCTATGAATTTGAGAGTGGTTCAGTTTCTCCAGGCCAATCCCACAGCTGTTCACCAAAACAAAGGTGGGGTGTCTGCTTTGTTGTTGTTTGAATTGCAAATGACCCCTTTAAAGACAAGCATTACAAAGGGACCCTGAAGAAATGACACCTTGACGATCACGTTAGGATGGAGTTACATACAAACAACCGAAGACATATGAACACCCCCACCCTATTTACTGCCCTAAGGGCTACGGTTACAGTAGGAAACATACACACACACGCATGTACAGACACACGCACACACACACAAAACAGAAACACACACAAAGTCGTCCATATACACACACAAACACACCGTGTCTCACTCAGATACACAGGGTCATGTTCCTCCCATCCTTTTTTATGGAGCCTAATGCTGTTTTTAACAGTCCATCAACCTTGCCTCTACAAGGAAGGGAAACGAAGACTTCCCCCATAGCGATGAACCTGTTAGCTAGCGTGTGTTTATCGTAGAGGTATCCAATAGTGTGTACCTCAGCCACTTAAAGCTCCATATAATGTCAATAGGAGTTAAGAGAGGGGAGGTCATGTGACACCTCTGGAGGCCATAACAACACTATACTATGCTATACAATATAATACAATTGTATAATATTATAATATACAATACTACACTATATTTAAGCTATAAGGCACAAGGGGGTGTGGTATGTGGCCAATATACAGTGGGGGGGAAAAGTATTTGATCCCCTGCTGATTTTGTACGTTTGCCCACTGACAAAGAAAGGTGCATCTCCTGTAGCTCCTCATTCCAGCCATTACAATGATCCTGTCCTCCTGTAGCTCCTCATTCCAGCCATTACAATGACCCTGTCCTCCTGTAGCTCCTCATTCCAGCCATTACAATGATCCTGTCCTCCTGTAGCTCCTCATTTAACACACTGTAGATAAAACTATACTAAACATATTCACATATCACCAAATACCTGATTAAAACACACTGTTTTGTGATGAAGGTCTACAGTAGCCTCAACAGCACCCTCTAGAGTAGCACCATGGTGTAGCCGGAGGACAGCTCCACTGCCTACACTGAATTCTAATCAAATCAAATTGTATTGGTCACATACACATGGTTAGCAGATGTTAATGTGAGTGTAGCGAAATGCTTGTGCTTCTAGTTCCGACCATGCAGTAATATCTAACAAGTAATCTAACCTAACAATTTCACAACAACTACCTTTTACACACAAGTGTAAAGGAATGAATAAGAATATGTACATAAAAATATATGGATGAGTGATGACCGAACGGCATAGGCAAGATGCAGTAGATGGTATAGAGTACAGTATATACATATGAGATGAGTAATGTAGGGTATGTAAACATTATATAAAGTGGCATTGTTTAAAGTGGCTAGTGATACATTTATTACATCAATTTTTCCATTATTAAAATGGCTAGAGATGAGTCAGTATGTTGGCAGCAGCCACTCAATGTTAGTGATGGCTGTTTAACAGTCTGATGGCCTTGAGATAGAAGCTGTTTTTCAGTCTCTCGGTCCCCGCTTTGATGCACCTGTACTGACCTCGCCTTCTGGATGATAGCAGGGTGAACAGGCAGTGGCTCGGGAATACATTACAAAACCTAGGAGGCACATCCTTCTCACCCCCTTCCATAAACCTACATGGTAATTATGACAACTTCCGAAGGACATCCTCCAACCAATTAAAGCTTTTGCAGTATTTAATTGACATGTTCTCCATGCAATCAAAGGATCAGAGAATTAACCTAGAACTGCACATATGTGATTTAGAAGCTTGGTGAATTGGTGACATTGTTGGATAGACTTACACTGAGATAGTGAATTTGGGGGATATTATTACATTCAAATTAGTTGATTTAAACTACAGGATATGGAGGAGGCAGATTAAACTACAGGATATACATTTGAAGTCGGAAGTTTACATACACCTTAGCCAAATAATTTACACTCAGTTTTTCACAATTCCTGCCATTTAATCCTAGTAAACATTCACTGTCTTAGGTCAGTTAGGATCACCACTTTATTTTAAGAATGTGAAATGTCAGAATAATAGTAGAGATAATTATTTATTTCAGCTTTTATTTCTTTCATCACATTCCCAGTGGGTCAGAAGTTTACATACACTCAATTAGTATTTGGTAGCATTGCCTTTAAATTGTTTAACTTGGGTCAAACGTTTCGGGTAGCCTTCCACAAGCTTCCCTCAATAAGTTGGGTGAATTTTGGCCCATTCCTCCTGACAGAGCTGGTGTAACTGAGTCAGGTTTGTAGACCTCCTTGCTCGCACACACTTTTTCAGTTCTGCCCACAAATTTTCTACGGGATTGAAGTCAGGGCTTTGTGATGGCCATTCCAAGCTTTAACTTCCTGACTGATGTCTTGAGATGTTGCTTCAATATATCCACATAATTTTCCTCCCTCATGATGTCATTTATTTTGTGAATTGCACCAGTCCCTCCTGCAGCAAAGCACCCCACACCATGATGCTGCCACCCCCGTGCTTCGTGGTTGGGATGGTGATCTTCAGCTTGCAAACCTCCCCCTTTTCCCTCAAACATAACGATGGTCATTATGGCCAAAAAGTTATATTTTTGTTTCATCAGACCAGAGGACATTTCTGCAAAAAGTACGATCTTTGTCCCCATGTGCAGTTGCAAACCGTAGTCTGACTTTTTTATGGTTATGGTTTATGGTTTAGTGGTTGAAAAACAAGTTTTAATGACTCCAACCTAAGTGTATGTAAACTTCCGACTTCCAACTGTATATGGAGGAGGTAGATTAAACTACAGGATATATATGGAGGAGGTAGATTAAACTACAGGATATACATGGAGGAGGTAGATTAAACTACAGGATATATATGGAGGAGGTAGATTAAACTACAGGATATATATGGAGGAGATAGATTAAACTACAGGATATACATGGAGGAGGTAGATTAAACTACAGGATAAATATGGAGGAGGTAGATTAAACTACAGGATATATATGGAGGAGGTAGATTAAACTACAGGATATATATGGAGGAGGTAGATTAAACTACAGGATATATATGGAGGAGGTAGATTAAACTACAGGATATATATGGAGGAGGTAGATTAAACTACAGGATATATATGGAGGAGGTAGATTAAACTACAGGATATATATGGAGGAGGTAGTTTAAACTACAGGATAAATATGGAGGAGGTAGATTAAACTACAGGATATATATGGAGGAGGTAGATTAAACTACAGGATATATATGGAGGAGGTAGTTTAAACTACAGGATACACTACCGTTCAAAAGTTTGGGGTCACTTATAAATGTCCTTTTGTCTTTGACGATTTTTTAAACAAGCGTTGTCATCTCAGTGCGGTCTCCCATCCTCCTAAGTTTTTAAAGTCACCAGTCTCCACTGTCACACACACCTACACACAGACACACATCCAGTTTCTATCACACACACATGCATACACACACATGTTATTTTGTGTGTGTGTGTGTGTGTGTGGGATCTTCTCTGTCTTCCTAATGGGAAAATATTAATTAATATCATTAACATATTCAACTCCTGTAATTGGATAGTATTTAACATTGGGCATAGTCCCACTGCACCATGGGGCAGGCTTCTGCTAAACTAGCTGGGGGGAATGGTGTGTGTGTGTGTGTGTGTGTGTGGTGTGTGTGTGTGTGTGTGTGTGTGTGTGTGTGGTGTGTGTGTGTGGGGGGGGACCAAATTGCGCTAGTTTATCCCAGGCTTTCTTTTCCCTAGACAGATAGAAGATGAAAGCCCTGGATGAACGTGTGTAGGTGGAAGCATTGTAATGTGTAGATGTACAGTTTACATATCTGTTTCAAGACAGTATGTGCTTGTCTGTGTGTGTTTGTGTGTGTGTGTGTGTGTGTGTGTGTGTGTGTGTGCTTGCGTACGTGCGTGCGTGCGTGTATGCATACCTGTGTTTGTGTGTGCATGTGTTCGTACATACCTGTGTGTGTGTGTGTGTGTGTGTGTGTGTGTGTGTGTGTGTGTGTGTGTGTGTGTGTGTGTGTGTGTGTGTGTGTGTGTGTGTGTGTGTGTGTGTGTGTGCCTGCGTGCTTGTGTGCGTCCACAAAGTACACTACTGAGTCAACATTTTCATCTTAGCCGTGCACCACTAGTATACAAAAGAGAGATTATTTTTCATTACTCTATATTAACACATAAATCATGGTTAATGGTGTTTTTTTGGTCAGTAATTAGTTGCTAGACAAAGTCCCAACATTTCAGAAGGATTAAAAAAAGGGTTTAAAAAGTATGACTCTTTTGACCCCTTAGGGTCAAGTATGTGGGTAAAAATGTTGGGTTAAAATATTCACTATATCATGGTAGACATTTAGGGATATTTGTTTTTCTTGAACAGATGACCAGTGTGCAGGAAAAACTCTGCCCTTAAAGGTTGTGACTGGGGCTTGGAGTTTTCTGGGTCAGGTTAAATTGTTATGGAAAAACTCTGGGTAACAGAAATTATGTCAGTGTTGAAGGCTATTTTTTGTTTTGCTTATTATGACTCTTGTCAGGGTAATAAGGTCTATAACTCCAAGTAGGCAAATGAGGCAATGCATTATGACATCACTTGCCACTGATAAGCCCATTTGATTGGTTAATGTGTAACCAACAGGAGGAAACAGAAAAGGATATCAAATGGAGTTTTATTGATATGTGGCACAGGTTCCCCATATCATGTAAATGTTTTGTGGCACAATGTCATGGCATAGTAGCCTGTATATTACATTTTCAATGAGAGTTCAATGAGAGTTTAGCCATACCATTTAGCTTGCATAAGCATACTAATATTTACAAAAATATAAACGCAACATGCAACAATTTCTAAGATGTTACTGAGTTACAGTTCGTATAAGGAAATCAGTCAATTGAAATAAATGCATTAGGCCCTAATCTATGGATTTCACATGACGGTGAATACAGATATGCATCTGTTGGTCACAAATGGTCCTCACAGTGGGCCTCACAGTGGGCCTCAGGACCTCGTCACTGTGCATTCAATGTGCATTCAAATTGTCATCAATAAAATGCAATTGTGTTCATTGTCTGTAGCTTTTGCCTGCACATACCATAACCCCATCACCACCATGGGGCACTCTATTCACAACGTAGACATCAGCAAACAGCTCGCCCACACAGCGCCATACATGTGGTCTGCGGATGTGAGGCCGGTTGGATGTACTGCCAAATTCTCTAAAATGACGTTGGATGCAGCTTATGGTAGAGAAATGAACATTAAATTCTCTGACAACAGCTCTGGTGAACATTCCTGCAGTCAGCATGCCAATTGCACACTACCTCAAAACTTGAGACATCTGTGGCATTGTGTTGTATGACAAAACTGCATATTTTAGAGTGGCCTTTTATTGTCCCCAGCACAAGGTGCACCTGTGTAATGGCCATGCTGTTTAATCAGCTTCTTGATATGCCACACCTTTCAGGTGGATGGACAAAGGGGAAATGCTCACTAACAGGAATGTAAACAAATTTGTGCAATTATTTTATTTCAGCTCATGAAACATGGGACCAACACTTTACATGTTGCGTTTATACTTTTGTTCAGTGTACATGGCCAATTGCACACTAGGGTAATTCAATAGCAGAAAGTCCTTTGGTGCAAACTGTGTAGTTACATAAAGAAAAAGGCTATGTGCATGTATTCAAATTGAATATGTTTGGCATAGCAACGAACAAACAGCACTGAGGAGCTAGCTAGCCTAAAGCACCAACAGGTCTGGAGCCATGCTAAAAGTCCAGTGCTAGCTAGTTAGCCCACATTCATACAGTATCTCATTGGTATGTGGACTGAGTAGATAGCACTGACTACACCCTTACAGCCAGGAAAGATCTAAAGAGCTAGAGGCTTTTCCGAGGTTTCATCCGATTGCAACAGACAAAAGGTTAATGTACCTGATCATGTTTAACGAGGGGGCCATCATCAATCGCGTGTGCCTGACGTAGTGACATTTCACCAGGGCCAGCGCGGTGACTCGCTGGCATTTGGTACGCAGCGGTAGGAGGAAGATCGGGGTCGGGGTCTGAATCACAAATTATCCCTGTAGGCCTCTCAGATGGAAGGGGGAGAATGGAAAAAAGAAGATCGATAGAAGGACTCTGGCTGACATTGTGGTGGAGGGACAAAGCCCCAGCCTCACTGACTGGAGGATAACAGGTATGGATGGATAATAGAGATGGATGAATAACAGGGATGGATAGATAACAGGGATAGATGGATAATAGAGATGAATGGATCGATGGATGATAGGGATGATAACACGGATAGATGGATGATAGGTATGGATTGATAACAGGGATGGATGGATAACAGGGACAGATGGATGATAGGTATGGATTGATAACAGGGATGGATGGATAACAGGGACAGATGGATGATAGGGATGGATTGATAACAGGGATGGATGGATAACAGGGACAGATGGATGATAGGGATGGATTGATAACAGGGATGGATGGATAACAGGGATAGATGGATGATAGGGATGGATTGATAACAGGGATGGATGGATAACAGGGATAGATGGATGATAGGGATAGATTGATAACAGGGATGGATGGATAACAGGGACAGATGGATGATAGGGATAGATTGATAACAGGGATGGATGGATAACAGGGATAGATGGATGATAGGTATGGATTGATAACAGGGATGGATGGATAACAGGGATAGATGGATGATAGGGATGGATTGATAACAGGGATGGATGGATAACAGGGATAGATGGATGATAGGGATTGATTGATAACAGGGATGGATGAATGATAGGAATAGATGGATATTAACGATGGAACATCATGATATTACTGCTGGCCCTCGGCTATGATAATACACACCTTACTGCAGGAAGAAGAGTGTGATTTACAACCTGTTTCAGTTGAATGAGTAAGGTTGAGTTGCTGTCTCTACACAGATAGGCCAGACCTAGGATCAGCTTACCTTCAATGAATCCTAACCTTAAAGCTACAGTACAATCTGGGATTTAAAATGATATTCTTCGAGAATCAATGGGTGAATTGAAATGACCATGGAACAGATTCACAGATCCCAGACTGTAGCTTTAACCATTAGGGGAAATGCCAGAAGCAGGTTGGAGTTTATTGTCATGAGTGTTGTCCTGGAGGCAGAACTGAGCAATTTCCATTTAGATAGGCCAACTGAAAAAATATAGCTTTTTTTAAATTTAAGGTTAGGGTTAGCAGTGTGGTTAGGTTAGGGGTAGGGTTAAGGTTAGTGTTAGGTTCATGATCTTGTGATTTTGTAGCTGTGCCAGCTGGTGTACACTTTGCAGAGCTGCCTCCAGAACAAGATTCATGACAAAAAACACTAACCTGCATGCCAGAGGCTAAATATGATTCACTTGAATAGTTAGAGCATGTGACCCTGTTTCTATTGAATTAATCTCTGCTTACTGCCTCAATCTCTCCTACTGCCTCAATCTCTGATACTGCCTCAATCTCTCCTACTGCCTCAATCTCTGCTACTGCCTCAATCTCTGCTCCGGGTAGAAGCTGCCTGTAGGCACAGGTCTAGGATCAGTTTACCCTCCCCTAATCCTAACCTTAATCATTAGTGGGTGGGAAGTGTCAAACTGAACTCAGAGTGTCTTGGGGCGATGTCCTCCATTTATCTCCTTACGTAAGGAAGAGTGATTCACTTGAATATGTCAGACTGTTTTTCAAAGTTGTTGAATGAGCGTCTTATTCTGCTGCCTCTCTCGTCATCACTACTGTGTCTGTCCTGAATGGCTGTGTCTGAAAACATTACAAGCCGTCAAATCCTTGCTTCCTCCGTCCTTGTTTCCTCCTTTCCTCTCAAAGCATGTTGAAGGAGAGGATTCAAGGCCCCTTCCTTGGATCTCCTCCTTCAATTAGGTTAAAAAGGAATTAATAAGGAAACAAGGATGGAGGAAGCAAGAATTTGACGGCTACTAATGTTTTCAGACACAGCCAAAGATTCCCCTCCATGTCCTACTGCATGTTATACTACTACCCCCTACTGGGTCCCTCCATGTCCTACTGCATGTTATACTACTACCCCCTACTGGGCCCCTCCATGTCCTACTGCATGTTATACTACTACCCCCTACTGAGCCCCTCCATGTCTACTGCATGTTATACTACTACCCCCTACTGGGCCCGTCCATGTCCTACTGCATGTTATACTACTACCCCCTACTGGGCCCCTCCATGTCCTACTGCATGTTATACTACTACCCCCTACTGGGCCCGTCCATGTCCTACTGCATGTTATACTACTACCCCCTACTGGGCCCCTCCATGTCCTACTGCATGTTATACTACTACCCCCTACTGAGCCCCTCCATGTCCTACTGCATGTTATACTACTACCCCCTACTGGGCCCCTCCATGTCTACTGCATGTTATAATACTACCCCCTACTGGGCCCCTCCATGTCCTACTGCATGTTATACTACTACCCCCTACTGGGCCCCTCCAAGTCCTACTGCATGTTATACTACTACCCCCTACTGGGCCCCTCCATGTCTACTGCATGTTATACTACTACCCCCTACTGGGCCCCTCCATGTCCTACTGCATGTTATACTACTACCCCCTACTGGGCCCCTCCATGTCCTACTGCATGTTATACTACTACCCCCTACTGGGCCCCTCCATGTCCTACTGCATGTTATACTACTACCCCCTACTGGGCCCCTCCATGTCCTACTGCATGTTATACTACTACCCCCTACTGGGCCCCTCCATGTCCTACTGCATGTTATACTACTACCCCCTACTGGGCCCCTCCATGTCCTACTGCATGTTATACTACTACCCCCTACTGGGCCCCTCCATGTCTACTGCATGTTATACTACTACCCCCTACTGGGCCCCTCCATGTCCTACTGCATGTTATACTACTACCCCCAACTGGGCCCCTCCGTGTCCTACTGCATGTTATACTACTACCCCCTACTGGGCCCCTCCATGTTCTACTGCATGTTATACTACTACCCCCTACTGGGCCCCTCTGTGTCCTACTGCATGTTATACTACTACCCCCTACTGGGCCCCTCCATGTCCTACTGCATGTTATACTACTACCCCCTACTGGGCCCCTCCATGTTCTACTGCATGTTATACTACTACCCCCTACTGGGCCCCTCCATGTCCTACTGCATGTTATACTACTACCCCCTACTGGGCCCCTCCATGTCCTACTGCATGTTATACTACTACCCCCTACTGGGCCCCTCCATGTCCTACTGCATGTTATACTACTACACCCTACTGGGCCCCTCCATGTTCTACTGCATGTTATACTACTACCCCCTACTGGGCCCCTCCATGTCCTACTGCATGTTATACTACTACCCCCTACTGGGCCCCTCCATGTCCTACTGCATGTTATACTACTACCCCCTACTGGGCCCCTCCATGTTCTACTGCATGTTATACTACTACCCCCTACTGGGCATACATTAACACTACAACCCATAATATGTGGTTCTGGTGAAAACAGCAGCCAGGGTATTGCCAATCACCGCCATTCATTCCCATCCTTCCGCTGCCCTCTTGTGGCCACTTCCTGTATCACTCATTTATCTGGAACATGAGAAGACGGCGATGAACTTCAGATGTAGGACAGGGAATACTGTGTGTGTGTGTGTATTGCTTGTGCCTGCACACGTGTGTGTGTGTGTGTGTGTGTGTGTGTGTGTGTGTGTGTGTGTGTGTGTGTGTGTGTGTGTGTGTGTGTGTTGTAGGGCTACACAATTAATCAGATTCACATCAAAATCCCAATATCCATATTGCGAGAGATCTATATCATATGCAATATTTTGAAGCACTACTCATCCGCGTGTAACCACTGTGTTTGTAGATTTAAAGAGAGAGATGTAATTACTGTATGTGTATCAGTGAGAGATGTAATTACTGTATGTGTATCAGTGAGAGATGTAATTACTGTATGTGTATCAGTGAGAGATGTAATTACTGTATGTGTATCAGTGAGAGATGTAATTACTGTATGTGTATCAGTGAGAGATGTAATTACTGTATGTGTATCAGTGAGAGATGTAATTACTGTATGTGTATCAGTGAGAGATGTAATTACTGTATGTGTATCAGTGAGAGATGTAATTACTGTATGTGTATCAGTGAGAGATGTAATTACTGTATGTGTATCAGTGAGAGATGTAATTACTGTATGTGTATCAGTGAGAGATGTCATTACTGTATGTGTATCAGTGAGAGATGTCATTACTGTATGTGTATCAGTGAGAGATGTAATTACTGTATGTGTATCAGTGAGAGATGTAATTACTGTATGTGTATCAGTGAGAGATGTAATTACTGTATGTGTATCAGTGAGACGGGAACATGTTTAACAGTAGGAGATCACCTAGTGTGTGTGTGTGTGTGTGTGTGTGTGTGTGTGTGTGTGTGTGTGTGTGTGTGTGTGTGTGTGTGTGTGTGTGAGAGAGAGAGAGAGACAGGAACATGTCTAACAGTAGGAGATCACCTAGTGTGTGTGTGTGTGTGTGTGTGTGTGTGTGTGTGTGTGTGTGTGTGTGTGTGTGTGTGTGGGAGAGAGAGAGAGAGAGAGACAGGAACATGTCTAACAGTAGGAGATCACCTAGTGTGTGTGTGTGTGTGTGTGTGTGTGTGTGTGTGTGTGTGTGTGTGTGTGTGTGTGTGTGTGGAGAGAGAGAGAGAGAGAGACAGGAACATGTCTAACAGTAGGAGTTGACCTAGGGGCCATCTGTCATCATTACACACCTGTAGGGAAGAACAGCAGGGAGGCCGGGCTGTCAGAGGGGCTGACGGATGGTGTGTCTGCGTGTGTGTGTGTGTGTGTGTGTGTGTGTGTGTGTGTGTGTGTGTGTGTGTGTGTGTGTGTGTGTGTGTGTGTGTGTGTGTGTGTGTGTAAATCCTGTCATTACGTCATCATCCTATCAGGGTACTGAACAGAAAGTTACTCCTCACATCTTCTTACACTCTTCCTCTAAGGTCAAATAGATAAGGATTTCCTTCAAACTCCGTGTCCATTTATTTGATCACAAAATGAACAACTGTTATGGATACTTCAGCTAAGCCGTCCAATATTAGCAGCTACCTGTAGATTGGTAAGATATTGCCTTGGGTTTTCTAGGGCCTAAAAAGCACTATGACCACTGACTGTGCCTTAGCTATTTTCTTTCTTTCTTATTACATTAGCAATTCCTTTTCTACTGAACGCTGCTCCTAGTGTGCAGTATGATGGACTGGGAGGCCTGGGGCAGTTTCCTTTGCTCAGTTATTGTAAGATAAACTACAACTCACCACTTTAACTAGACCTAGAACATTACAACCTCCTCCCAAATGTTCTATTTTCTCTCTCTTTCTCTCTCTCCTCCCCCACTCTCCCTCTATGAGTCTCTCTCTTTCTCTTTCTCTCCCTCTCGCGGCATCTCTGTCTCGCAGTCTCTCTCTCCTCCCCCACTCTCTCTTTCCGTCTCTTGCTCTCTCTGTCTAACCAAGTAGAATATTGTTTGTCAGGCTTCCCTGGAAACCACAAGGCAAATAACCTCTATGGAAAGCAGTACCCCTCCCTCCATGTGGACCAATACCTTTTCGTTGAGAGGTGGTGAACACTACAAGAGAGATGGGTTGTATTCATTACGGCATGCAATGTGAAACGTTTTAAAACGTTTAGCTACGGAAAGCGGATATGAGCGTTTTCTTATTGGACAAGTCCAAGTAGTCCCACCCTGTTTCAGTCAGTTTTCTTCCGTTTGGTGCCTAATGAACACACTTTCACTTTCTTGTGCTTCCATATTGATAGACAGTAATCTCTGGTTTAGGGTTTGGAGTTCTCTGCTGTCTCTTCTCTACTGTAACAAGTCATGAAGATTGAGGCAAGTCAACATCATAATCTTGCCACTGGCTTTTGATCTTTCTTTGATTCATTCAGCCAAGTGACTTCAATCTGTTCTCTCTCACACTCACAAATATGATAAACACACTAAACACTCAAACAAACACATACAAACACACACACACACACTTCTTAAGTCACCACACAGAACAAGAGCGGTCAAAATGGGATGTTTATACAATTGTTGAAAGACAAAAACACACCCAGCCTTTGTTCCTCCTCTCCTTGCATGTGGCTTGTGGCTGTACTCAAACCCCATGAGTCTCTACCAATGCTCTGTGAAAGTACAAGTCCTTCCATCCACGCACGCTGGGCCCTTTCCAGCAGTACGCTATAACGGAAAACGCTTTCCGGAGCGAATCTTCCCAGAGCTGTGTGTGCCACACACACACACCACACACACACACACACACACACACACACACTAACACATATGCACAGACACAGACACACGGATGCATACACACACACAAACACACATACATTTGCTGTAATATGTAGGTATGCGTCTTTAAGCCATAAATGGATCCAGACGGGGCTTGAAGGAGCAAGACGTTTACACAGAGAGGGCTGTAATCAAAAGAGACTGCTTTAATCATTAGAGGGCTGTAATTAAGAGAGGGCTGTAATCTAGAGAGGGCTGTAATCAAGGGAAGGCTTTAATCAAGAGAGACGTCTGTAATCAAGAGGGCTGTAATCAAGAGGGCTGTAATCAAGAGAGATGTCTAATCAACAGATGGCTGTAATCAAGAAAGACGTCTAATCAACAGAGGGCTGTAATCAAGAGAGATGTCTGTAATCAACAGAGGGCTGTAATCAAGAGAGATGTCTGTAATCAACAGAGGGCTGTAATCAAGAGAGATGTCTGTAATCAACAGAGGGCTGTAATCAAGAGAGATGTCTGTAATCAACAGAGGGCTGTAATCAAGAGAGATGTCTGTAATCAACAGATGGCTGTAATCAAGAGAGATGTCTGTAATCAACAGAGGGCTGTAATCAAGAGAGATGTCTGTAATCAACAGATGGCTGTAATCAAGAGAGATGTCTGTAATCAACAGATGGCTGTAATCAAGAGAGATGTCTGTAATCAACAGATGGCTGTTTGGTATTTTTCTCCTTCCCTATTTTTCTGGATAAATGAGACTGGTAGGCTGTACTGTGTGGTGGGTTGTATTGACTGGCGGGCTGTATTGACTGGTAGGCTGTACTGTGTGGTGGGTTGTATTGACTGGTGGGCTGTGTTGACTGGTGGGCTGTATTGACTGGCGGGCTGTATTGACTGGCGGGCTGTACTGTGTGGTGGGTTGTATTGACTGGCGGGTTGTATTGACTGGCGGGCTGTATTGACTGGCGGGTTGTATTGACTGGCGGGCTGTATTGACTGGCGGGCTGTACTGTGTGGTGGGTTGTATTGACTGGCGGGCTGTATTGACTGGTGGGTTGTATTGACTGGCGGGCTGTATTGACTGGCGGGCTGTACTGTGTGGTGGGTTGTATTGACTGGCGGGTTGTATTGACTGGCGGGCTGTATTGACTGGCGGGTTGTATTGACTGGCGGGCTGTATTGACTGGCGGGCTGTACTGTGTGGTGGGTTGTATTGACTGGCGGGCTGTATTGACTGGTGGGTTGTATTGACTGGCGGGCTGTATTGACTGGCGGGCTGTATTGACTGGCGGGCTGTATTGACTGGCGGGTTGTATTGACTGGCGGGCTGTATAGACTGGCGGGTTGTATTGACCGGCGGGCTGTATTGACTGGCGGGCTGTACTGTGTGGTGGGTTGTATTGACTGGCGGGTTGTATTGACTGGCGGGCTGTATTGACTGGCGGGTTGTATTGACTGGCGGGCTGTATTGACTGGCGGGTGTACTGTGTGGTGGGTTGTATTGACTGGCGGGCTGTATTGACTGGTGGGTTGTATTGACTGGCGGGCTGTATTGACTGGCGGGCTGTATTGACTGGCGGGCTGTATTGACTGGCGGGCTGTATTGACTGGCGGGCTGTATTGACTGGCGGGCTGTATTGACTGGCGGGCTGTATTGACTGGTGGGCTGTATTGACTAGTGGGCTGTATTGACTGGTGGGCTGTATTTTGCTGAAGACACACATGGCAGTGATTATGGTCCTGTGTTTATCTGAGCTCAGTGAGCCCTCTCTGGGACTGACTTGTCCCAAATTACAACCTATTCCCTATATAGTGCACTACTTTTGACTAGAGCCCTGATTTTACCAGGTAAGTTGACTGAGAACAAATTCTCATTTACAGCAACGATCTGGGGAATAGTTACAGGGGAGAGGAGGGGGATGAATGAGCCAACTGGAAGCTGGGGATGATTAGGTGGCCATGATGGTATGAGGGCCAGATTGGGAATTTAGCCAGGAGAACATGTCAGAGTCAAAGGCTAAAGATACACACTCAAACACACACAAATACAAAACCATGCATGTGCACCAGAGGAGGCTGGTAGGAGGAGCTATAGGAGGACGAGCTCATTGTAATGGATGGAATGTAATTAATGGAACGGAGTCAAACATGAGGTTTACATATATTTGATGTGTTGGATACCGTTCCATTCATTTCATTCCAGCCATTACAATGAGCCTGTCCTCCAATAGCTCCTCCCACCAGCCTCCTCTGCTGGGCACCCACGCTCGCACACACCGGCAGTCACAGACACACACTGACACACACACACACCCCTCACATGGGTGAATTCAGATACAGTACAGTATCAAATATCATGCAAACATGAAACTCAAACCACTTACACAAACACAGAGCTGTCAAATATAGTGATGGTCTGCTCTGTTGGCTGCAATATCGAGCACTTTCCATCCACTACACACACACACACACACACACACACAGTCTCTTCCCCTTTTTCTGTCTGTCTACTATATGATGCAGTTTCCCACTAGAGCAGCAATATAAACACAGTGACAGGTTGCGAGTCACAGAGCTGTCACAACACTCCATCACACCTCCTCCCATCGGAGGTTACGACAAGCTCACACAGGCAAGACCCCACAGGCCCAGCCAATCAGAGACACTCTTAACGACAGGGTCACAGCATGTCTCGGAAACGGCGTTTGTGCACTCCCTCTGAAACTTGTCATCTTTATGACTGGGAAAGTTCACAACATTACTTTCTCACTAACATTTCTTACTTAGGAGCACGCGTGAACGGGATTTGAGCATCGGAAAGTAGATTTTCCAATAATTCCGAGTCAATATGTGAACACCATGACCAGATGATTCACCCCCATCTGGATCCAGTCTTCTGACTGTTTTTCTGACTGTTCTGTTCTCAACCCAACATGCTGTCACAAGTGAGAGTGGATTCCCCTGCATTGTGGTTGGTTACACAACACTGTTTGGCAGCTGGACCGATTTATATAGACATAGATAATGTTTCAAAGTAAATCACCTTTAATGAAAGCTCTCTCTGAGGATACTGTGGGAGGAGGGAGAGAGAGAGAGAGAGATGAGACGGGGGGAGGGGCGGAGTTTCAGTAGGATGTACTGGTCAAAATGACAGAATATGTTTTCACTGCTTAATCACTTCTATTTGTCCACATACTGCGAAAAGAAATGACATGGTATTCCTGCATGACTCCGTCCATACACGGACAAGGAATATACTGTGATTCTCTTAAGATGAAATACTTGTGTCATGTTCATTAGACAACAAATGGAAGAAAACATACTAAAACAGGGAAGGCCTACCTGGACTTCCACTTAGCGTAGCAAAACATTTTAAAACGTTTTCCATTGTGTGCCCTAATGTGTGCCCCCAGGATACACTAAATCGATGTGGTGGAAGTCTGAGACGTAGGGGATCCATAAGGAAGGAATTTTGGAGTTCATTTAATAAGGAAAGGTATGGTAGGCAGCTGGTGTTACCAGAGTACCATAAGAAGATGAACACATTTCTCGTCTGCTGAGTGCCAGGAAAACGGCAGATATGTGAATCAATAGAGCGAGGTGTTAGGGGATTGGATCATCTCTCCCAGGTGTGACTCAGTGTGTCAAGCTGACCTCACAGACCTAACACGCAGAAAAAAATCCTTATTACTGAGTAGGGCTGGGCGATAAATCAATATAAATAATTAGACGTAATTACTTCCCTCAATAACGATATAAAAATGTTTAGATTCATTTTCGATAATGTCGACATAGAATAATTAGGTACAGCAGTCCATTTCACCTCTGACGCAGCAGGAACGTGCTGAGAAGTGACAAAATGCACGTGGAGAAGTATACGCTCACTAAAAACCACTTAGCACCTCGAGTGATGGAGTAGCCACTGTTAACCACGAAAAATGAGGGATGTAGGCCAAAACAGTGGCAGTGATAGGCATGGAGAAAGAGCAAATCAAAGAGAATGTTTTGGTAAAGATGAAATGTGAAGTTAGTTGTCTAAATTGGATCTGAGTAAAATCCAGACCTTGCCTCGTAACTTGGTCCGCCCAGAGAATTGCCCTAAAGGCGGTTACGCCCACTTCTGACACGAGGGTATAAGACATTACATTTACGTCATTTAGCAGACGCTCTTATCCAGAGCGACTTACAAATTGGTGCATTAACCTTATGAGTTAAGTGACTATTGGGAAATAGAAACTCAATAAAACCAATTTTGCCATGGTGCCCCAGGTTGATGAGTGTATAATTGCCTGATTCATTTAATCACGTAATTATAAACCGTTAATCATTCGATGAGCCGCAGTCGCCACATTAACCAATACAACATCACGACACAAGTCAGTTAAGAACAACTTCTTACTTACAAGGGAACAGTGGGTTAACTGCCTTGTACAGGGGTAGAACGACAGATTTCTACCTTGTCAGCTCGGGGATTCGATCTAGCAACCTTTCGGTTACTGGTCCAACGCTCTAACCACAGTTTGTTCAGGCATTCTTGAGTCTGAAGCAGATATGCACCTTTTAAACATTATGTGATTAATATCGTGATAATTATCGTTATCGAATGAAAAAATATATAGATATCGTGATAATTTATTTGCCATATCGCCCAGCCCTATTACTGAGTGCTACTGACTGGCTGATAACACAGGAAAGTGATACTTAGCTGACTACGTAGACTAACACAGGAAAGTGGTACTTAGCTGACTACGTAGACTAACACAGGAAAGTGGTACTTAGCTGACTACGTAGACTAACACAGGAAAGTGGTACTTAGCTGACTATGTAGACTAACACAGGAAAGTGGTACTTAGCTGACTATGTAGACTAACACAGGAAAGTGGTACTTAGCTGACTACGTAGACTAACACAGGAAAGTGGTACTTAGCTGACTACGTAGACTAACACAGGAAAGTGGTACTTAGCTGACTACGTAGACTAACACAGGAAAGTGGTACTTAGCTGACTACGTAGACTAACACAGGAAAGTGATACTTAGCTGACTACGTAGACTAACACAGGAAAGTGATACTTAGCTGACTACGTAGACTAACACAGGAAAGTGGTACTTAGCTGACTACGTAGACTAACACAGGAATTAGCCATTTTGATGGAGGTGTGGTAACATATTTTCTATTGGCTGTATGGAAGTATGCAACAAGCAATTGTGATATGGTGGTTGGATCTAGCAAGTAATATCCTTTCAGAAAAATGTGTAAGTCCATGATGTATATACCTTTACTAGTTGGTTTTAGTGCAGGTGGCTAATGCAGGAACAGTCTGTCGTCACCCTGGCTAACAATCTGTAGCTCATCTCTTCCTCTCTCAGGCTTCTGATAGTCTGATTATCTATTCATGTCAACATCAGCACAGTAGGCTATTACAGGGACAGATAGGCACACTACGCTAACCGTAGTGTGTGTGTGTGTGTGTGTGTGTGTGTGTGTGTGTGTGTGTGTGTGTGTGTGTGTGTGTGTGTGTGTGTGTGTGTCAGGGCTGTGATGATGGGTCAGTAATCTGAGGTCAGGGGCATCTGGTCACCCTGAGGGGAGCAGTCCAGTCTAGCTGTTCCTCTATTAGTGTCATATCACACAGACAGAGAGCCCCTCCCCACACACAGACAGAGATCCCCCCTCCCCACACACAGACAGAGAGCCCCCCTCCCCACACACAGACAGAGAGCCCCTCCCCACACACAGACAGAGAGCCCCTCCCCACACACAGACAGAGAGCCCCTCCCCACACACAGACAGAGAGCCCCCCTCCCCACACACAGACAGAGAGCCCCCCTCCCCACACACACAGCTTCTGGAGTGTGTCCATGTGTAGGCTTGTGGTAGTTGAATTGAAGCAGGAGGGTTGTGTCATGGGTTATTTTTATCAGACTGGTGGGAACAGGCCTCTGACTGCCTCTTCTCAGCAGACAGCCTAGACTAGACTGGCTCGAACATCTGGGGGAGATATCTTGGGAACAGACCTGGGTTCAAATACTACTGGAAATCATTTCAAATACGTTAGCTGTGTTTGATTGAGCTTGCCTTGCAAAATTGAGCCAATAAAATAGTCTGAAAAGTTTAAACCCCACCCATTTGGCACGCCAGGCAGACTAAAGTACTGTAAACCCTGAAAGTATTCGAAAGATTTCATATAGTTTGAACCCTGGTCTGCAAGAGAAGTAGTTCTGGAGTAGATTCCTCTCTGAGGCTTTGGGGACGTCTCCAAATGGGATTTTAATGCTTCAACATCTGAATTATTTAAAAGAGTAAAGCCAAGCTGTTAGTGGATGCTGTTAAGACAGCGAGGGAAGCTAGATGTGATTTGCTTCAACCAGCCATAAATTAACCAGACAATCTGTCAATAAAGCAAGCCAAGTTACATATCAAACCATGCAGCCTATACGGTCTGTGTCTTGTCTGAATGTCACGTGTGTGTGCGTGAGTGTTGGTCCATCTGCCTGTTTGGATGCAGTATTTGCTGGCCGTTCAGCACTAGTGTGTCTTGCTCGCTCTCTTTCTGTTCTTGTTAGCCTGGCTATTTGTCTGACTTGGAGTTCGTGTGTGTGTGTACACAGGCTGTGTGTGCAAGCGTGTGTGTGTCTGTTGATCTCCAGGTATCTTGAGGGTCCTTGTGAGATGTCGAAAAAAAATTGACAAAATGTTTCAGCACATAAGAGCCCCAGCCTGGGGCCCAGGGTCTCTTCTGATCGTCTTTAATTACCTCCGGTCTGTGAGGGACTATTTCACAGGTATCTCCACAATCTAGCACTGAGTTCTGAGCACACAGTATGAACACTCTCTCTGAGTACACACACACACGCTCTCTTACTCACACACACACTCTCTCTCTGAGTACACACACTCTCTCTCTGAGTCCTCACACACACACTCTCTCTGAGTACACACACACACACTCTCGCTGAGTACTCACACACACACCCTCTCTCTCTGAGTACAGAGAATAAATCAACTTATACGAAGAAGGCTGTAATTTGAAAGGCAGTGCTTCACAGAGAGCTGTGCCCATTGCGCCCACACACCATTGCTTATGCATGCTTCTATTCTGAAAGTGCGACCCACCCACAGAAGACCTCCGACACCTCGAACATGTCTACAGACACACACGACTCAGAGAAAAACAAGAATGCACTAAAGTTATGTATACAAATTTACAGGACCAGTCAAACACTTGGACACACCTACTCATTCAAGTGTTATTTTATTTTAACTATTTTCTACAATCTAGAATAATAGTTAAGACATCGAAACTATGAAATAACACATATTGAATCATGTAGTAATAAAAAAAAGTGTTAAATGAATCAAAATATATTTTGATTTTAGAGTTTTCAAAGTAGCCAGCCTTTGCCTTGATGACAGCCTCGCACACTCTTGGCACTCTTTCAACCAGCTTCATGAGGAATGCTTTTCCAACAGTCTTGAAGGACTTCCCACATATGCTGAGCACTTGTTGGCTGCTTTTCCCTCACTCTGCGGTCCAATTCATCCCAAACCATCTCAATTGGGTTGAGGTCGGGTGTTTGTGGAGGCCAGGTCATCTGATGCAGCACTCCATCACTCTCTTCCTTGGTCAAATAGCCATTACACAGCCTAGAGGTGTGTTGGGTCCCGTGTGGCTCAGTTGGTAGAGCATGGTGTTTGCAACGCCAGGGTTGTGGGTTCGATTCCCATGGGGGACCAGTACGGATTTTAAAAAATTTATGAAATGTATGCATTCACTACTGTAAGTCGCTCTGGATAAGAGCGTCTGCTAAATGACTTAAATGTAAATGTTAAATGTCCTGTTGAAAAACATGATAGTCCCACTAAGCGCAAACCAGATGGGATGGTGTATTGCTGCAGAATGCTGTGGTAGCCATGCTGGTTAAGTGTGCCTTGAATTCTAATTAAATCAACAGTGTCACCAGCAAAGCACCCCCATACCACCTCCTCCATGCTTCACGGTGGGAACCACACATGCGGAGATCTGTTCACCTACTCTGCGTCTCACAAAGACACACCGGTCTGATGTCCATTGCTTGCGTTTCTTGGCACAAGCAAGTCTGTTCTTATTGGTGTCCTTCAGTAGTGGTTTCTTTGCAGAAATTCGACCATGGAGGCCTGATTCACGCAGTCTCCTCTGAACAGTTGAGATGTGTCTGTTACTTGAACTATGTGAAGCATTTATTTGGGCTGCAATTTCTGAGGCTGGTAATTTTAATGAACTTATCCTCTACAGCAGAGGTAACTCTGGGTCTTCCTTTTCTGTGGCGGTTCTCATGAGAGCCAGTGAAGAAACTTTCAAAGTTCTTGAAATTTTCCAGATTGACTGACCTTTGTGTCTTAAAGTAGTGATGGACTGTTGTTTATCTTTGCTTATTTGAGCTGTTCTTTCCATAATATGGACTTGGTCTTTCACAAATAGGGATTTGTTCTGTATACCTGTTCTGTATGCTCAAATGCATTAAGGAAAGAAATGCCACATATTAACTTTTAACAAGCCACACCTGTCAATTGAAATGCATTCCAGGAGACTACCTCATGAAGCTGGATGAGAGAATGCCAAGAGTGTGCAAAGCTGTCATCAAGGCAAAGGGTTTTGAAGAATCTAAAATATATTTTGATTTATTTAACACTTTTTTGGTTACTACATGATTCCATATGTGCTATTTCATAGTTGTGATGGCTTCACTACTATTCTACAATGTAGAAAAACCCTGGAATGAGTAGGTGTATATATATAGCATGGGAAAAACAGAAGGTCACACATTTACATATAAAATATGGTATGCAATTAAAATATTTATCTGAATTAAAGGTTTGGCAACAGTGCAGAGGATATAAAACGTAAACATTAACATATAAAACTGAAACATGACCTTATGTCATACAGTGAGGGAAAAAAGTATTTGATCCCCTGCTGATTTTGTACGTTCGCCCACTGACAAAGAAATGATCAGTCTATAATTTTAATGGTAGGTTTATTTGAACAGTGAGAGACAGAATAACAAAAAAATCCAGAAAAACGCATGTCAAAAATGTTATAAATTGATTTGCATTTTAATGAGGGAAATAAGAATTTGACCCTTCTGCAAAACATGACTTAATACTTGGTGGCAAAACCCTTGTTGGCAATCACAGAGGTCAGACGTTTCTTGTAGTTGGCCACCAGGTTTGCACACATCTCAGGAGGGATTTTGACCCACTCCTCTTTGCAGATCTTCTCCAAGTCATTAAGGTTTCGAGGCTGACGTTTGGCAACTCGAACCTTCAGCTCCCTCCACAGATTTTCTATGGGATTAAGGTCTGGAAACTGGCTAGGCCACTCCAGGACCTTAATGTGCTTCTTCTTGAGCCACTCCTTTGTTGCCTTGGCCGTGTGTTTCGGGTCATTGTCATGCTGGAATACCCATCCACGACCCATTTTCAATGCCCTGGCTGAGGGAAGGAGGTTCTCACCCAAGATTTGGCAGTACATGGCCCCGTCCATCGTCCCTTTAATGCGGTGAAGTTGTCCTGTCCCCTTAGCAGAAAAACACCCCCAAAGCATAATGTTTCCACCTCCATGTTTGATGGTGGGGATGGTATTCTTGGGGTCATAGGCAGCATTCCTCCTCCTCCTCCAAACACGGCGAGTTGAGTTGATGCCAAAGAGTTCCATTTTGGTCTCATCTGACCACAACACTTTCACCCAGTTGTCCTCTGAATCATTCAGATGTTCATTGGCAAACTTCAGACGGGCATGTATATGTGCTTTCTTGAGCAGGGGGACCTTGCGGGCGCTGCATTATTTCAGTCCTCACGGCGTAGTGTGTTACCAATTGTTTTCTTGGTGACTATGGTCCCAGCTGCCTTGAGATCATTGACAAGATCCTCCCGTGTAGTTCTGGGCTGATTCCTCACCGTTCTCATGAACATTGCAACTCCACGAGGTGTGATCTTGCATGGAGCCCCAGGCCAAGGGAGATTGACAGTTCATTTGTGTTTCTTCCATTTGCGAATAATCGCACCAACTGTTGTCACCTTCTCACCAAGCTGCTTGACGATGGTCTTGTAGCCCATTCCAGCCTTGTGTAGATCTACAATCTTGTCCCTGACATCCTTGGAGAGCTCTTTGGTCTTGGCCATGGTGGAGAGTTTGGAATCTGATTGATTGATTGCTTCTGTGGACAGGTGTCTTTTATTCAGGTAACAACCTGAGATTAGGAGCACTCCCTTTAAGAGTGTCCTGTATAAAAGACACCTGGGAGCCAGAAATCTTTCTGATTGAGAGGGGGTCAAATACTTATTTCCCTCATTAAAATGCAAATCAATTTATAACATTTTTGACATGCGTTTTCTGGATTTTTTTGTTGTTATTCTGTCTCTCACTGTTCAAATAAACCTACCATTAAAATGATAGACTGATCCTTTCTTTGTCAGTGGGTAAACGTACAAAATCAGCAGGGGATCAAATACTTTTTTCCTCACTGTAGATATGGACACTGAACATCGATTTTTAACACACGTGTTGTCTGTCTATCCAATACATGCTGCTGAGGCCAGGACAGCATAAACATTAGTCTAAACTACAAAATACCATTGACAATATGTCCACTAGTCGCATATGAGTAATGTACACCCTCAAAACCTGATTATATGAGGCCACTGTGTGGGGGACGGATAAAATGACCACGTTATCAAACGTATTTGACAGACTTATAATCAACGCCATGGCTGACAGTGAGGGAGGGAGTTATGGGTGCCATCTAGCGACGAGACCGGGGAGTGAACTTGACAATAAGTGAACGTGAGTGAGTGTTAGGCTATAAATAAGACCAGAAATCCTCTCCAAAGCTTGGGTTGAAGATCAACTGTGTGCATTTCTGTCCAGTGTAGATACATGTACCATATGCATACTGTGCGTAACATACTGTGGGTAACGGTATGTAGCCTACAGTCTGGTACTACAAACTGGAAGGCGAAGAGAACACTTGACATTTTCTTCACCCCCCCCGCTGCCTTTGATGCGCAAGACAGCAGACAGGCAGTCTATGACCGGGAAGAGCGGGCTAGCTGCAACTCTAAGAACCCCCGGCGTGGACGAGCGGTGGACTCCCGAGTGGAGAGAGTCCCTCCGAGGGTGCACAGCATACAACTCACCCGGTCATGCTGTGCTTGTCGGTACCCTCTCCACGTGGGAACACCTCGAATGAACTGATAATAGGCTGATCTGTGCGCCTCTCCGATCGACGAACCACACACAGAGCGCATGGATTACTGCTGTAGGTTAATATATAACAGTGCACCAGATATAGTGATTTTTGCACCACCAGAAGTGACACACACCCATGCGTAACGGTCCAAAATATGGACGCACAGTTGTGGAGACAATTTCATTAGCTCGATTTTAAATAACACAACATCCAAAAAGACAGTACGCATTGAAACGCATGTTCGGTTATAACGTTTCATGCCCATCTAAACAACATTCAGCAATGCCACAGATAATTCACAAAAGCCCACAGTCTGCAGTTAACTGTAGCCTACAATGAAACATTGATCAGTTCGAATTGACTGTAGGCTAACGTAATAGACCGGGTTCGCAGTTCGCAGAGTGAACCCGCATGTTTATTTTGGGCATTCCTCGAGCTCTGGAGGAGTACGTTCACTTATGCCAAAAAACACCACAACTGCAGTCCACGGAGAGATAGGGTCGGTATATATCAAGGGTCACTTTTCCCAAGCAAACATGTGCCGTTTCAAATGTTACGGGAGGCCAGATAATAACCCGTTTTGAATGGCGCGGAGTGGTGAGCTGCGAGTTTATACCCAGAATGAGCCCCATCACCCCATGCGTCACCTACCTCGAACTAATCTCAAAACTGCACCCTTTCCGAAGGAGCAGCGCTCTCTTCCGCATGATGCCCGTTTTGTCCCGGCCGAGGTACACATTTATATCCGAATTCATGGGTGCCGGACGAGCAGGCAGGTATTTACTCCGTAAAAATAGATATGCTTCTTCCTTCCACTTAGTCGGGCGGCGACAGGAGCGAGGACGGAAAGAAGCGGAAGAAAGGCTCACCCCCAAAAAGAGAGAATGTACTACCAAACTCGCCTCCGCTGGTAAAGGGAAAGTGAGGCGCAGACTTCCCTCAGCTAACAAAGACGGGACCAAAAGCTTGAGTGCAGCATGGCTAGTGGTTTGCTCCTCCTCTCCTGAACTCCATAAGATAGAAATTAGATACTGTTGGTCTCTCGGTTCCAGAGCGAGTTACCGTTACGCAATTGGTAACCCTGACAGGATTCGAGTCCCGGGCAGACTAAGAAAACAGTAACGGTTTGAAGTTGAGTCCCTCCATCTGTTTCTAGACTCTTGAGCGCTATAAAATGGGCTGTTGATTCATATACCAATGGCTCTGAATATGCAAAAATCATGAATTGCTCCCTAAGGTCTTCATTAAGGTGAGCATCCATTAGACTGTCTCCAGGGCCATTCGAAGCTGTGGTAGAACAGACCTGCTGTTTAAACATGCTAAATCCTATTTAAACAGACCTGCAGCAAGCACTGCTGAGAGGAACGTCTGGGAACAGCTGTGTGTACCAACCACTGAATTAGTTTGACCTGAGGGACATAAGTTTGTGTCACAGGTGTGACTAATTGCTCTGTAATCAAGTTAGTAATTTTATTAGTTAATTGACTAATTGATTGAACACCTGAATTGTATTTAAGTTGTGTTTCTCTCTGAAGTGTGGCCACCCAGAGTAGGGATGCAGTCCAGAGGTATGGTGGGTTCTGGGAATATGGGGGAACACAAGATGGACTCCAGGGCTGCACCACCTCTCCCCCTGTGCCTTTTTTGTTACTTTGGTTGTTAGTTTCAGTTTAAATTGCATGGTTTGTCAATGTTCCTGGGCCAGTGAGAAGGCCACTGCTGAAAGGTTAACTTTGTAAACCATGCCCTATGATGTATTAAATGCTGAAACTGGTCCTTTGTGTTTGGTCTGTACTTCCCTCGGCCTACTCAACCCAGATTGTGAGGTGGTTGAAGTGGTGAGGTCGTGAGGTTAAGGATGCTTTTGAGGACAGGCAGCAGCAGATGGCACACTTGACAAAATGACAGACCCTTGGGAAACATGTTCTCATACACATCACCTACACAGGCTAATCGGCAGACAATCTCAAACATTTGGCCAACGTAGGCTATATGTCTCTGAATATAACTGATTCTGTAAGCACAAATAACCTACATTTAGCACAATTTATTTTAGAAAAGACAAGTGTCATTTGTAGATGTTATGCACCGCTCCATTTTTGAAATGCTGCATGCAGCCTGCAACCCACACAAACACTTGTCTTTTCTACCATAAATTGGGCTTTATGTTAACAACCTATAGTACCGTCTTTCTGTTTGAGGATAAGGAACCTGCACTCCTTGAAGGAGCACTTAGATTGAAATGAACCCTTGAGAACTGGTTGAATTGGTGTCAGTGTCCGCTAACCATCTGAAGGACCGCTTAGCAACATTCCAGGAACTGAGGATTTGACCAATGCCGAGAGCATATATAAATCTTCAACATCCGCTCATGATTCAACCAGTGATTCGACACAAACTGAACGTGTCCTACGGGTGTTGGAAAACATTGGTTGAATCACAGATTCATTATTCAGAAACATCTGTTATCCAGAGAGCTGTAAGTGGTAGAATGAACAACTCACTCACTTGCTGTTTCACTCATGGAATTGCTTTTCCATTATCGTAAATCTTTCGATGTCGTCACTTTTTTTGCTATGTGGAAGGTAGTGTTCTTTTCCCTTCATACTCCTCAAACCTCCATCCGTTTCCATGCATCTCCATGCATTTCTTCTCCATACTACATACTGACAATTTAGTACCCCACCATAGATATCATGTACTGTAGTGTATACCTATCATATACAGTTGAAGTCAGAATTTTACATACACTTAGGTTGGAGTCATTAAAACTCGTTTTTCAACCGCTCCACAAATTTCTTGTTAACAAACTATAGTTTTGGCAAGTCGGTTAGGACATCTACTTTGTGCATGACACAAGTCATTTTTCAACAATTGTTTACAGACAGATTATTTCACTTATAATTCACTGTATCACAATTCCAGTGGGTCAGAGGTTTACATACACTAAGTTGACTGTGCCTTTAAACAGCTTGGAAAATTCCAGAAAATGATGTCATGGCTTTAGAAGCTTCTGATAGGCTAATGGACATCAATTGAGTCAATTGGAGGTGTACCTGTGGATGTATTTCAAGGCCTACCTTCAAACTCAGTGCCTCTTTGCTTGACATCATGGGAAAATCAAAAGAAATCAGCCAAGACCTCAGGAAAAAAACGGTAGACCTCCACAAGTCTGGTTCATCCTTGGGAGCAATTTCCAAGCACCTGAAGGTACCATGTTCATCTGTACAAACAATAGTACACAAGTATAAACACCATGGGACCAGGCAGCCATCATACCGCTCAGGAAGGAGATGCGTTCTGTCTCCTAGAGATGAACGTACTTTGGTGCGAAAAGTGCAAATCAATCCCAGAACAACAGCAAAGGACCTTGTGAAGATGCTGGAGGAAACAGGTACAAAAGTATCTATATCCACAGTAAAACGAGTCCTATATCGACATAACCTGAAAAGCCGCTCAGCCAGGAAGAAGCCATTGCTCCAAAACCGCCATAAAAAAAGCCAGACTATGGTTTGCAACTGCACATGGGGACAAAGATCGTACTTTTTGGAGAAATGTCCTATGGTCTGATGAAACAAAAATATAACTCTTTGGCCATAATGACCATCGTTATGTTTGGAGGAAAAAAGGGGAGGCTTGCAAGCTGAAGAACACCATCCCAACGTGAAGCACGCGGGTGGCAGCATCATGTTGTGGGGGTGCTTTGCTGCAGGAGGGACTGGTGCACCTCACAAAATACATGGCATTATTAGGAAGGAAAATTATGTGGATACATTGAAGCAACATCTCAAGACATCAGTCAGGAAGTTAAAGCTTGGTCACAAATGGGTCTTCCAAATGGACAATGACCCCAAGCAGACTTCCAAAGTTGTGGCAAAATGGCTTAAGGACAGATAAGTCAAGGTATTGGAGTGGCCATCAAAAAGCCCTGACCTCAATCCTATAGAAAATGTGTGGGCAAGCAAGGAGGCCTACAAACCTGCCTCAGTTACACCAGCTCTGTCAAGAGGAATGGGCCAAAATTCACACAACTTATTGTGGGAAGCTTGTGGGAGGCTACCTGAAACGTTTGACCCAAGTTAAACAATTTAAAGGCAGTGCTACCAAATACTAATTCAGTATATGTAAACTTCTGACCCACTGGGAATGTGATGAAAGAAATAAAAGCTGAAATAAATAATTCTCTATTATTATTCTGACATTTCACATTCTTAAAATAAAGTGGTGATCCTAACTGACCTAAAACAGGGAATTTTTATTAGGATTAAATGTCAGGAATTGTGAAAAACTGAGTTTAAATGTATTTGGCTAAGGTGTATGTCAACTTCTGACTTCAACTGTAATATCAGATTATTATGACATCATTACATATCAGTCCCCCTCAACTGCCCACCTCCATCAAAATACACACATGTCCCCTTCTGTACAGTCCTATGATCAGTGAGTAGGAATGATTTGGTGAGGGTTTGCCCAAACGTGACTCACACTGGCAGACCAGCTGCATAGGGAGTCTGGAGTCATCTGGATCTGCTCTGGTTGGAACACAACAGTTTGTGATTGGATGGAAGACAACAACCTGCAGCTCTGACTGGTTGAAGACTATCGTTTGTTTGTCTGATTGGGTGGAAGACTACAGGCTGCAGCTCTGGTGGGGCGCCAACTCACTGACTCCACTGTGACTCACCCCTCATGGCCATTGATCGCTGAGTTGACCGTACAATCAAACAAACATATATCACACTCTCCAACGTTTTTATCGTTGAAGACTACTGAATTGGCCGCATTTCAGATATGACATCATCAAAAGGTTTTTTTAGTGGAAATGACGTGTTCGCTTCAAAGTCAAACAAATCAACCTGGCAAATGAAACACCTGGCAAGTCTCTCTGGATGCAGAGATAAAAATGAAACACCTGGCAAGTCTCTCTGGATGCAGAGATAAAAATGAAACACCTGGCAAGTCTCTCTGGATGCAGAGATAAACATGAAACACCTGGCAAGTCTCTCTGGATGCAGAGATAAAAATGAAACACCTGGCAAGTCTCTCTGGATGCAGAGATAAAAATGAAACAAAATGTTGTTCCAAAAATGTTCACCTTTGATTGGAATTCCTGGAATCGTACAGCAGGACGCCTGTTGTGAGAGAATTGCACAGAGGACAGAGAGACTGGGAGCTCTAGTGTGTATTATGGCCATTGGTCTGCTGCTACTTACAGAAGCCTCCAGTACAGGAGCCATAGAGTTTCTCCAGCCACCTGCCTGCTCAATATGCTAATGAGATTAGCTAGGGTCTGGCCACATGATGTCATCATTCACTACTGCATTAGACTGGCACTGTAACGAGATGAGTAAAATTGGTGTTCATAAATAATGTATGAGCTGTAAATATGTACAAGGTTTATGACAGGTGGAATTCTGTGTAGATTAGAGACTTCCAGAGCTCTGAGCGTTGTATGAGAGACATGGAGGAGAAATAGTTAAGGAATGGAGGAAGAGTGTGTGTTTGTTTTAACTGCTTTTCTTATATCCACAATGCCTCCTGACTAATCTCTCTCACACACAGACAAAGACACACACAATGACACACACACGCCTTCTTCAATGGCTTTCTTTTTCCCCTCTCATTTATTTCTCTCTCTATCTCTGTCTCTATTTCATCTTAAATGTAAGGATCTTTATTGGTATGGGAAACATACAGTAACAGTCAAAAGTTTGGACACATTAACTCATTCCAGGGCTTTTCTTTATTTTTTCTATTTTCTACATTGTAGAATAATAGTGAAGACATAAAAACGATGAAATAATACATATGCAGAGTAACCAAAAAAGTGTTAAACAAATCTAAATATAGTTTATATTTGAGATTCTTCAAAGTAGCCACCCTTTGCCTTGATGACAGCTTTGCACACTCTTGGCATTCTCTCAACCAGCTTCATGCGGTAGTCACCTGGAATTCATTTCAATTAGCAGGTGTGCCTTGTGAAAAGGTCATTTATGGAATTTCTTTCCTTCTTAATGCGTTTGAGCCAATCAGTTGTGTTGTGACAAGGTAGGGGTGGTATACAGAAGATAAGACCAAGTCCATATTATGGCAAGAACAGCTCAAATAAGCAAATAGAAATTACAGTCCATCATTACTTTAAGACATGAAGGTCAGTCAATCTGGAAAATTTCCGCCATAGGAAAGTAAGACCCAGAGTTACCTCGGCTGCAGAGGATAAGTTCATTTGAGTTAACTGCACCTCAGATTGCAGCCCAAATAGATGCTTCACAGAATTCAAGTAACAGACACATCTCAACATCAGCTGTACAGAGGAGACTGCGTAAATCAGGCCTTCATGGTCGAATTGCTGCAAAGAAACCACTACTAAAGGACACCAATAAGAAGAAGAGACTTGCTTGGGCCAAGAAACACGAGCAATGGACATTAGACCGGTGGAAATCCATCCTTTAGTCTGATAAGTCCAAATCTGAGATTTTTGGTGCCAACCGCTGTGTCTTTGTGAGATGCAGAGTAGGTGAATGGATGATCTCCGCATGTGTGGTTCCCACCGGGAAGCATGGAGGAAGAGGTGTGAGGGTGTGGGGGTGCTTTGCTTGTTACACTGTAATTCATTTAGAATTCAAGGCACACTTACTGTAACCAGCATGGCTACCACAGCATTCTGCAGAGATACGCCATCCCATCTGGTTTGCGCTTAGTGGGACTAGCATTTGTTTTTCACCCGGAAAATGACCCAACACACCTCCAGGCTGTGTAAGGGCTATTTGACCAAAAAGGAGAGTGATGAATCAAATTACCTGCCCTCCACAATCACCACAATGGTTTGGGATGAGTTGGACCACAGAGTGAAGGAAAAGTAACCAACAAGTGCTCAGCATATGTGGGAAGTCCTTCAAGACTAATGAGGAATGCTTTTCCAACAAACAGTTTATTTACATAAATATTCAGACCCTTTACTATGAGACTCAAAATTACATCCGTTTTCCAATTATCATCCTTGAGATGTTTCTAAACTTAATTGGACTCTACCTTTGGTAAATTCAATTGATTGGACATGATTTTGAAAGGCACACACCTGTCTATATAAGTTCCCACAGTTGACAGTGGATGTCAGAGTAAAAACCAAGCCATGAGGTCGAAGGAATTGTCGGTAGAGCTCCGGGACAGGATACTGTTGAGGTACAGATCTGGGAAAGGGTACCAAAACATTTCTTCAGCATTGAAGGTCCCCAGGAACACAGTGGCCGCCATCATTTTTAAATGGAAGAAGTTTGGAACCACCAAGACTCTTCGTAGAGCTGGCCACTCGGCCAAACTGAGCAATCGGGGGAGAAGGGCCTTGGTCAGGGAGGTGACCAAGAACCCGATGGTCACTCTGACAGAGCTCCAGAGTTCCTCTGTGGAGAAGGGAGAACCTTCCAGAAGGACAACCATCTCTGCAGCACTCCACCAATCAGGCCTTTATGGTAGAGTGGCCAGATGGAAGCCACTCCTCAGTAAAAGGCACAGCCCATTTGGAGTTTGCCAAAAGACATCTAAAGACTCTCAGACCATGAGCAACAAGATTCTCTGGTCTGATGAAACCAAGACTGAACAATTTGGTCTGAATGCCAAGCGTCACGTCTGGAAGAAACCTGCCACCATCCCTACGGTGAAAGATGGTGGTGGCAGCATCATGCTGTTTTTCAGCAGCAGGGACTGGGAGACCAGTCAGGATCGAGGCAAAGATCAACGGAGCAAAGTACAGAGAGATCCTTGATGAAAACCTGCTCCAGAGCACTCAGGACCTCAGACTGGGGCGAAGGTTCACTTTCCAACAGGACAATGACCCTAAGCACACAGCCAAGACAACACAGGAGTGGCTTCGGGGCATGTCTCTGAATGTCCTTGAGTGGCCCAGCCAGAGTCCGGACTTGAACCCGATCTAACATCTCTGGAGAGACCTGAAAATAGCTGTGCAGTGAAAATCCCCATCCAACCTGACAGAGCTTGAGAGGATCTGCAGAAAAGAATGGGTGAAACTGCCCAAATACAGGTGTGCCAAGCTTGTAGTGTCATACCCAAGAAGACTCGAGGCTGTAATCGCTGCCAAAGATGCTTCAACAAAGTACTGAGTAAAGGGTCTTAATACTTATGTAAATGTGATATTTCAGTTGTTTCTTTTTTAATACATTTGCAAAATTGACTAAAAACCTGTTTTTGCTTTGTCATTATGGGGTATTGGGTGTAAATTGATGAGGGGAAAAAAACTAATACATTTTAGAATGAATGTAACGTCACAAAATGTGGAAAAAGTCAAAGGGTCTGAATACTTTCCGAATGCACTGTAAATTACTACTGTATCTTATACAATGTTTGATATAATATAATAATAGTATAATAATATAGTCATTTCTCATCAAGTAATCTCTTAACAGTTTGTTTACATTTGGCACAGGAGGTGGAAGAGAGGGAGGAGAAGAGAGGAGGAGAAAACAGATGGAGAGAGTGATTGGTCAAGACGAGAGAAAAAAAGAAGGGGATGAAAGAGAGGATGAGTGTGGAGAATAAAGGAAGGAGGGTGAAATTACAACGTGTGTGTTTATGTTCGTGTTTAGCTTCTGATTCCAGTGAAGGAGAAATAGATTTGTGTTTGCCATATAAACATTACCTTAATACTCCTGTTATTGGGTGGATTGGATGATTCCAGGTGCTAGGCTTAGATTGAGTTTATAGGGCTTAGGTAATGAATCGTTGATCAATATACTTAGATTGATTGTGGGCCTATGAGGCATTGCCAGTGTAATGCATTTAAAATTATGGAGAAAACTGTTTTGAGATATATGATACAAGGGCCATGTTCATTTCACATCAAATGGAAGAAAAACTGAAACAGTGAGGGACTATATTTGGACTCGTCCAATGACAAACGCTCATTTTCGTTTTCAGTTGCAAAACATTTTGTTACAGTGTGCTCTAATGAACACGTCCCACAATACTGTAATATTTGTTTCTGAGAATGACTATCTATTTCTTATCATTTGATTATTTTATGGCAAAGCGAATTGCTCTCACACACACACACACACACACACACACACACACACACACACACACACACACACACACACACACTATTCAAATCAATATTTATACAATGGGTGGGTCTAATCCTGGATGCCTATTGGTTAAAACCACGTTCCAGCCGGTGTCTATTCTACAAGTTACCACCGCTGAGGCTATGATGTTGAAATGCCTATGTACTGTTCACTCTCACTGCACAATCCACTGTCTCATCAGCCCAACCAGGGAATTTATAAACTTGATCTCCACTGTAAAAAAGCATCTATACATTATATCTCCCTTCTTTTAGACTAGCATTTCATTTTTAATAGCATTCAGGGAGCCGACGGAGGGTGTCTCTGATCGAACTCCTTCAAAGTATGGCAGGTTTCTACTTTTTCTAGTGTTTTTTCTAGTGTTTTTCAAAAATGTTCTTACTCTGTTTGTTTTGTGCATTCCGCCATACACCTGGGCAGAACTGTTGGAATATGAATTGATGGGATCTCACCGTCCACCTGACCTTCCACATCCCCGGAGACCGTGGTGCAATGGTGAGACCTCGGTCTGCCTGGAAGTCCTTCCAGAGAAAATGAAAAGGAGACGAAGACGCTAAGACAGACGTGGTGTGGTCTTACTTAGATTAAAACGCTGGGCGACCCGTCCTCCATTTACGGAGCAAACTACTCGCCAATGTTCAATCATTAATGAATAAACTTGACAAACTCAGAGTGAGGATATCCTTCCAGAGGGACATCAGATCCTGCAACATGCACTGTTTTTGTGAGACTTGGTTTTCATCTGACATCCAAATGGATTATATACAACCAGCGGGTTTTACAGTTTTTGAGCTGATAGGAAGCGGGCTCTGCTTTATGAACAACAATGTGTGGTACGACAGGGAAAATGTACAGGAAGTTGCGAGCTTCTGTGCTCTCCACTCTGAATACCTGGTCATAAAATGTCACACTTTTTAACTTCCAAGAGAGTTCTCAGGGATTATCGCCATGGCTGTGTACATCCCGCCCCAAGCAACACCAAAAATGCTCCCAAAAATCTTAATTCGACCCTGAACAAACTGGAGACCGCATATCCGGAGGCAGTGCTCATTGTCGCGGGGGACTTTAACAAAAGTAATTTGAGGACCGTGCTCCAACTCGCAGAAATTCAATGCTTGACCACTGTTACATGCCTTATAGACATGGGTATAATGCCCTCTAGCGTCCTCCTTTCAGCAAATCTGACCATGACTCCATTTTGCTTCTCCCCGCCTACAAACAAAGACTCAAAATGGAAGTTCCGGTAGTCAGGTCTGTACAAAGCTGGTCCGACCAATCAGAATCCATGTTCCAAGACTGTTTTAATCATGTGGCCTGGAATATATTCCCAGTCAACCTCTCGGGATAACATCAATGAATATGCCGACTCAAGTCACTAGATTCTTTTTTTTAAATTAGATGATGTGATACAGATAGTGTCTTTCAAAACTTTTCCAAATCAAAAAACACACAGAAGGATTCCTTGTGAATCCTGACTCCTCAAATAGACTAGTCTGTTAATTACTGGATGTGGTCTCAGTGGGTCTGATTCCCCTGACATGACTAGCTAGCTGAGAGAAACCACAACTCTACATCTGTCTCTAAGTCTCTCTGCCTCTCTCTCATAACATGGACATTGGAGATTCATGAATGGGTAACATGATTAGTCTTTGGGCAATAAACATGGATATCAGCATATGCACAAACAACCGTGCACAAACAGACAACTGTGCACACACACACACACACACACACACACACACACACACACACACACACACACACACACACACACACACACACACACACACACACACACACACACACACACACACAGGGGAAGGGGGGGATCAGGGGAGCAGAGGAGGGAAGGGGAGAGGAGGATGGGAGGAGGGGAGGAGAGGAGGATGAGGGAAGGACCATGGGGTATGAGAGACGGGATTAAGCAAAGACATTTCAGAACACAGCAGCACCCTGTGTAAAAAAACACATCAAAACGCACTCGTCCCCCCTCCACCAAAAGGGAAGTTCACAGGGATTTCTTCTTCTTGTTCCCTCGTTTCTGTGTGAAAGAAGCCTTGTGGGTCTCTGTAGTTTTGACTGTTTCTGGGGTAAAGGGAGACAGAGGAATTCCTTTTTCCCATAAAGAACTGTTAAATAGATTTTAGGCTGGCGATTGGGCATGGTGTCAGAGGTTTGGCCGTGACTATATGTATGTCAATGAGAACTGTGCTGGAGGCCTTTTCCCTGGGGATCACAGAGATAATTGAGGGAAAGAGATGACTAATTGACTATCAGCGGACATTTATTAATGCAGACCTGTAGAGGCTTTAGATGTGGTGTGTGTTTCTGTGTGTATGGTGTGTTTTTGGTTTTACTATCCTTGTGGGGACCAGAATTCCACATAAGTATAGTAAAACGTGGAACATTTGGACAAGTGGGGACATTTCGCCGGTCCCCACAAGGAAAAGGCTATTTTAGGCTTAGGGGTTAGGTTTAGGGTTAGGGTTACAATTAGGGTTAGGTTAGAATTAGGGTTAGGTTAGGGTTAGGGTTTATGAAAAATAGGATTTTGAATAGGAATTCATTGTTTGGTCCCCACAAGGATAGTAAAACAAGTGTGCGTGTGTGTGCGTGTGTGTTAGGGTCCAGCTCAGCTCGACTACGCTAACCAGAGGGAGGAGACATCAAAGAACAAGGTCATTTTAAATACATCTCTTTCCATTTCCGTTATGACTTCATTAACATAGATGAGCGCTGTGAAGTTGTGCTTCTGACGGAAGTAAACCATGGATCGTATGATTAGTAGAATCAGCCATATCTGTAGTCATTCTTAAGTCTGAGCTATTAGGAACAATAAAATACATTAAGATGGCTGTTATAGTTCAGAGGATCTGCCATATCCAAGCATTTTGCTACACCTACAATAACATCTGCTAAATGTGTGTACGCGACCAATAAAATGTTATTCTATTTGACAATCTGCCATCTCCAATGAGTGGATGGTTTACATGCTAGTGTAGGCCAGCATATAGAATTACTCTACAGTCCATCCATACTGTAAAATAACGCCATAATAAAAGTCTCAGGTAGTTTGTGCATTGATCAACTTAACACTGCATTTCTAGTACATCTTCTATGTAACAATAGTTCCCTTATGTAATACTAGTGTAATAGGATAGTGATAGACACTGTCATAGACTATGTACCCCTTATTAGTGTGCACTTATTAGTGTGCACACTAAAACAGCCCTGTGACCTCAAAATGTGCCTTGCAAGGTCATCCCATCCAGGCCAATAATAATAACAATCATGTCTAGGCAGCTATTAGTCAGTGAAACAGCATGGGTGGTGTGTGTGTGTGTGTGTGTGTGTGTGTGTGTGTGTGTGTGTGTGTGTGTGTGTGTAGTAGGCTGGGAGGGGGTAGGAGAGGAGAGAAGACAACACGGAACAGCCTGCATAGAGACAGCAGCAGCTAAAGAGAGGAGGGAGAGAGAGGTTCGGTTCATGTGTGGGTGGTGAGCGAGGTACTTTGCACTGTGGGAAAGCCCCTCAGTTAATCTCCTTCTCTCTCTCTCTGTCACTCTCTCTCCCTCTCCTAGGTGGCAGGTATAGCCTCGAGGTTAGAGCTTTGGGCCAGTAACCGAAAAGCCGCTGGTTTGAATCCTGGAGCCGACAAGATCAAAACCTGTCACTGTGCCCATGAACAAGGCACTTAACCCCAATTGCTTCAGGGGTGCTGGATATTGGTGACCCTGGCTGTGATATGCAAGAAGCACATTTCCATTACAGACTTGTATGAGTTTGTAACAGGTCTCTCTCTCTCTCTCGTGCTGAATATCAGAGTAAGAAAGCCTGGTGTGTGGGGGGTGATATGTTGGCACGCCATTAGGAGAGTAGATGGGTCGTGGGGGAGAAATAGAAACACTTATCTAAAGGACGAATCTCATCCAAAGATGCATGTCACCATAGAAAGAATGTCATGTCTCAGTGTTGTGGTTTTAATCACTCCCTATGCATACTGAGATGCAGCATCTTTGCCCTGTGGGGATGGAGTTATAGACCATATCATTATATGATCCCCTTGTGCATCAGAGAAAGCCTCTTACTGGTAGTATCCCTGGAAGAGCTGTCGACACACAGCGGTTAAGTGGAAAACTAGGGCAGATTTAATGGGGGTTTTTTCTCACAGAGGCAAAAACCCTTAGATGCTAATGTGACTTATCCGCAGCTGTGACCTGACGGAGTTTTAGTGAATTTCAGTTCAAACAGAAATGGGATAGTTCATCACTGATGAATAGCTAGACTGGAGAAAGAAGGGTTCTTGCAGGATTCTCTTCGCTCAAGTTGAAGATTTTCCTCTGTCACGGGCATTCTATAGGCTAGCGTTGTTGGCTTGAGCCTGGTCAAAGTTAATGTTATTGTAAGAAAAAAAAAGTATGGTGCCAATGAAACTGAATTTGGCTTGATAGCATCTGAAGTGGCGTCAGGAAGCTACCGCAACGTTAGCATTAGGATTGCTGTAGCGCAGAAGATGTGAAATCACAAGCTAGTTAGCAGTGTTCGCTAGTAGCAGCCATCGTGCAGTGACTTCACCATCTGTGAGATCTAAAGTCGACTGTCGGCTACAGAGTGACAAGCAATCTGTCTGACTGTTTTGTCTGACACATGATGACTTCCTAATCTGGATGCCGTAAAACATTAGCTTTGTCAGCTAGTGTGTTTGTTGGTTGACTTTGAGTGATGTGTTATTGTTCAGTGTCACGGTTGTCGTAGGGTGAAGTGGACCAAGACGCAGCGGGGAAATGTGCACTCATCTTCTTTTATTTAAATGGACAAGAAGGTGAACCAAAACAACACGTACACAAAAAAAAACACAACGACTAATAACAGGCCGGTAAGACACAAAGCTATACACAGCACAATCTCCCACAAATACTAAAACAAACACATACCTATTTATAGAAACCTCAATCAGAGGCAACGAGAAAACACCTGCCTCCAATTGAGGGTTCAACCCCCAATAAACTAAACATAGAAATACAAAGAACTAGACTAAACATAGAAATACATTAACATAGAACAGTGCCCAAAACCCCGGAATAATAAATCAAACACACCACTAAACACACAACCACCCCGAACCACATAAAACAAATACCGCCTGCCACGTCCTGACCAAACTACAATAACAAATAAGCCCTATTACTGGTCAGGACGTGACATTCAGAAGGTTCCAGACTCCTGGGTTTGCTCCCCTGGTCGGGAGAACAGAGACAAATCTCACTTTGTTGTGTTTAGTTGAGCTTCGGTACCCTGCTCGCTTCCAAGGTGGCCACCTCGCTAAACAATAAAACTATTTTGAGGCATATAGTTGAATGTTGTCAATATTATGAAATTGGAACTGAATTAGGGCTGGTTTCAATCCATATCGCTCAAGCATCATGGACGATCCGCATAAAAATTGAAAGGTAATTTATGATTGAGCCGACATACGCAGTGTTTAACATGAATGCAGTCTCCGCGACCACGTGAACGTTGCCTTTAATCACTCTATAAAGCTGATTTTCAGCACTACGGACTTAATAGAGCCCTTAGTTTGGCTCTGCAAAACGTGTATTGGCGTATTGATTGAGTTGTTTGCTAGGGTGGTAGACAATGTCCACAAAGAAACACGGAAAAAACATGAATAATTCATCATAATGCTTCTTAGAAAATGGAGTTGCGTTTTTAAAGGCAGTGAATAAAAGAGTGATAAACAAAGAGAAAAGTAGTGGTTGGCTCTGACAACTTGCAGTTACTGTGTCTGCCATGTCTTTATATCTCTTTATTTATTCACATCTCTGCCTTCTGGGCGATATAGTGAATGATTAATCTCTTTCTAGCTGACACGGAAAAGATACAGGAGAGCGAGGGGTGATGCCAACCCAGGTCTTGGGTGAATGTCTGGTGGGGACAGAGCGTCATCTCTGGTGCCAAGTTCGAGGATGCGGCCGTAGTGGTGACATTCAGTTTGATGCTAGTGCTGGCACGCGTCTCATGGTTTGGATGGTGAGGGTGGCAGAGATAGTTGGCAGAGCGGGCACAGGTGTCAGCATCTCAGGATCCTATGGGCACTGGGGAGTGTCTTGGCTGGCACTGCCACATTAGTGCAGAGAGCAGACTCAAAATAGGGATAGAGAAAGCGAGATGATGAGACTGTTATTCAGCCCTGAGTAAAATTTAAACGGTCTCAAACGGAGACATTAGAAAAGTATTGCATGATGTGATAAGGGTTTTCATCATTGCTTTTTTGGTCTGGATGGTGTTTTAACCATAGTTTTGGTCTGGATGGTGTTTTAACCATAGTTTTGGTCTGGATGATGTTTTAACCATAGTTTTGGTCTGGATGGTGTTTTAACCATAGTTTTGGTCTGGATGGTGTTTTAACCATAGTTTTGGTCTGGATGATGTTTTAACCATAGTTTTGGTCTGGATGGTGTTTTAACCATAGTTTTGGTCTGGATGATGTTTTAACCATAGTTTTGGTCTGGATGGTGTTTTAACAATAGTTTTGGTCTGGATGGTGTTTTAACCATAGTTTTGGTCTGGATGGTGTTTTTACCATAGTTTTGGTCTGGATGGTGTTTTTGCCATAGTTTTGGTCTGGATGGTGTTTTTACCATAGTGCCATAGTTTTGGTCTGGATGGTGTTTTTACCATAGTACCATAGTTTTGGTCTGGATGGTGTTTTAACAATAGTTTTGGTCTGGATGGTGTTTTAACCATAGTTTTGGTCTGGATGGTGTTTTAACCATAGTTTTGGTCTGGATGGTGTTTTAACAATAGTTTTGGTCTGGATGGTGTTTTACACCATAGTTTTGGTCTGGATGGTGTTTTTGCCATAGTTTTGGTCTGGATGGTGTTTTAACAATAGTTTTGGTCTGGATGGTGTTTTTGCCATAGTTTTGGTCTGGATGGTGTTTTTACCATAGTACCATAGTTTTGGTCTGGATGGTGTTTTTACCATAGTACCATAGTTTTGGTCTGGATGGTGTTTTTGCCATAGTTTTGGTCTGGATGGTGTTTTACACCATAGTTTTGGTCTGGATGGTGTTTTTACCATAGTACCATAGTTTTGGTCTGGATGGTGTTTTTACCATAGTTTTGGTCTGGATGATGTTTTAACCATAGTTTTGGTCTGGATGATGTTTTAACAATAGTTTTGGTCTGGATGGTGTTTTTGCCATAGTTTTGGTCTGGATGATGTTTTAACAATAGTTTTGGTCTGGATGATGTTTTAACAATAGTTTTGGTCTGGATGATGTTTTTGCCATAGTTTTGGTCTGGATGGTGTTTTTACCATAGTTTTGGTCTGGATGGTGTTTTAACCATAGTTTTGGTCTGGATGATGTTTTAACCATAGTTTTGGTCTGGATGATGTTTTAACAATAGTTTTGGTCTGGATGGTGTTTTAACAATAGTTTTGGTCTGGATGGTGTTTTAACCATAGTTTTGGTCTGGATGGTGTTTTACACCATAGTTTTGGTCTGGATGGTGTTTTACACCATAGTTTTGGTCTGGATGGTGTTTTTACCATAGTTTTGGTCTGGATGATGTTTTAACAATAGTTTTGGTCTGGATGATGTTTTTGCCATAGTTTTGGTCTGGATGGTGTTTTTACCATAGTTTTGGTCTGGATGGTGTTTTAACAATAGTTTTGGTCTGGATGGTGTTTTTGCCATAGTTTTGGTCTGGATGGTGTTTTTACCATAGTACCATAGTTTTGGTCTGGATGGTGTTTTTACCATAGTACCATAGTTTTGGTCTGGATGGTGTTTTTGCCATAGTTTTGGTCTGGATGGTGTTTTACACCATAGTTTTGGTCTGGATGGTGTTTTTACCATAGTACCATAGTTTTGGTCTGGATGGTGTTTTTACCATAGTTTTGGTCTGGATGATGTTTTAACCATAGTTTTGGTCTGGATGATGTTTTAACAATAGTTTTGGTCTGGATGGTGTTTTTGCCATAGTTTTGGTCTGGATGATGTTTTAACAATAGTTTTGGTCTGGATGATGTTTTAACAATAGTTTTGGTCTGGATGGTGTTTTTGCCATAGTTTTGGTCTGGATGATGTTTTAACAATAGTTTTGGTCTGGATGATGTTTTAACAATAGTTTTGGTCTGGATGATGTTTTTGCCATAGTTTTGGTCTGGATGGTGTTTTTACCATAGTTTTGGTCTGGATGGTGTTTTAACCATAGTTTTGGTCTGGATGATGTTTTAACCATAGTTTTGGTCTGGATGATGTTTTAACAATAGTTTTGGTCTGGATGGTGTTTTAACAATAGTTTTGGTCTGGATGGTGTTTTAACCATAGTTTTGGTCTGGATGGTGTTTTACACCATAGTTTTGGTCTGGATGGTGTTTTACACCATAGTTTTGGTCTGGATGGTGTTTTTACCATAGTTTTGGTCTGGATGATGTTTTAACAATAGTTTTGGTCTGGATGATGTTTTTGCCATAGTTTTGGTCTGGATGGTGTTTTTACCATAGTTTTGGTCTGGATGGTGTTTTAACAATAGTTTTGGTCTGGATGGTGTTTTTGCCATAGTTTTGGTCTGGATGGTGTTTTTACCATAGTACCATAGTTTTGGTCTGGATGGTGTTTTTACCATAGTACCATAGTTTTGGTCTGGATGGTGTTTTTGCCATAGTTTTGGTCTGGATGGTGTTTTACACCATAGTTTTGGTCTGGATGGTGTTTTTACCATAGTACCATAGTTTTGGTCTGGATGGTGTTTTTACCATAGTTTTGGTCTGGATGATGTTTTAACCATAGTTTTGGTCTGGATGATGTTTTAACAATAGTTTTGGTCTGGATGGTGTTTTTGCCATAGTTTTGGTCTGGATGATGTTTTAACAATAGTTTTGGTCTGGATGATGTTTTAACAATAGTTTTGGTCTGGATGGTGTTTTTGCCATAGTTTTGGTCTGGATGATGTTTTAACAATAGTTTTGGTCTGGATGATGTTTTAACAATAGTTTTGGTCTGGATGATGTTTTTGCCATAGTTTTGGTCTGGATGGTGTTTTTACCATAGTTTTGGTCTGGATGGTGTTTTAACCATAGTTTTGGTCTGGATGATGTTTTAACCATAGTTTTGGTCTGGATGATGTTTTAACAATAGTTTTGGTCTGGATGGTGTTTTAACAATAGTTTTGGTCTGGATGGTGTTTTAACCATAGTTTTGGTCTGGATGGTGTTTTACACCATAGTTTTGGTTTGGATGGTGTTTTACACCATAGTTTTGGTCTGGATGGTGTTTTTACCATAGTTTTGGTCTGGATGATGTTTTAACAATAGTTTTGGTCTGGATGATGTTTTTGCCATAGTTTTGGTCTGGATGGTGTTTTTACCATAGTTTTGGTCTGGATGATGTTTTAACAATAGTTTTGGTCTGGATGATGTTTTTGCCATAGTTTTGGTCTGGATGATGTTTTAACAATAGTTTTGGTCTGGATGGTGTTTTTGCCATAGTTTTGGTCTGGATGGTGTTTTACACCATAGTTTTGGTCTGGATGATGTTTTAACAATAGTTTTGGTCTGGATGGTGTTTTAACAATAGTTTTGGTCTGGATGGTGTTTTAACCATAGTTTTGGTCTGGATGGTGTTTTACACCATAGTTTTGGTCTGGATGGTGTTTTACACCATAGTTTTGGTCTGGATGGTGTTTTTACCATAGTTTTGGTCTGGATGATGTTTTAACAATAGTTTTGGTCTGGATGATGTTTTTGCCATAGTTTTGGTCTGGATGGTGTTTTTACCATAGTTTTGGTCTGGATGATGTTTTAACAATAGTTTTGGTCTGGATGATGTTTTTGCCATAGTTTTGGTCTGGATGGTGTTTTACACCATAGTTTTGGTCTGGATGATGTTTTAACAATAGTTTTGGTCTGGATGGTGTTTTAACCATAGTTTTGGTCTGGATGGTGTTTTTGCCATAGTTTTGGTCTGGATGATGTTTTAACCATAGTTTTGGTCTGGATGGTGTTTTTGCCATAGTTTTGGTCTGGATGGTGTTTTTACCATAGTACCATAGATTTGGTCTGGATGATGTTTTAACCATAGTTTTGGTCTGGATGATGTTTTAACCATATTTTTGGTCTGGATGGTGTTTTAACCATAGTTTTGGTCTGGATGGTGTTTTAACCATAGTTTTGGTCTGGATGGTGTTTTTGCCATAGTTTTGGTCTGGATGGTGTTTTACACCATAGTTTTGGTCTGGATGATGTTTTAACAATAGTTTTGGTCTGGATGGTGTTTTTGCCATAGTTTTGGTCTGGATGGTGTTTTACACCATAGTTTTGGTCTGGATGATGTTTTAACAATAGTTTTGGTCTGGATGGTGTTTTAACAATAGTTTTGGTCTGGATGGTGTTTTAACCATAGTTTTGGTCTGGATGGTGTTTTACACCATAGTTTTGGTCTGGATGGTGTTTTACACCATAGTTTTGGTCTGGATGGTGTTTTTACCATAGTTTTGGTCTGGATGATGTTTTAACAATAGTTTTGGTCTGGATGATGTTTTTGCCATAGTTTTGGTCTGGATGGTGTTTTTCCATAGTTTTGGTCTGGATGGTGTTTTTACCATAGTGCCATAGTTTTGGTCTGGATGGTGTTTTAACCATAGTTTTGGTCTGGATGGTGTTTTAACCATAGTTTTGGTCTGGATGGTGTTTTACACCATAGTTTTGGTCTGGATGATGTTTTAACAATAGTTTTGGTCTGGATGGTGTTTTAACAATAGTTTTGGTCTGGATGATGTTTTAACCATAGTTTTGGTCTGGATGGTGTTTTTGCCATAGTTTTGGTCTGGATGGTGTTTTTACCATAGTACCATAGATTTGGTCTGGATGATGTTTTAACCATAGTTTTGGTCTGGATGATGTTTTAACCATATTTTTGGTCTGGATGGTGTTTTAACCATAGTTTTGGTCTGGATGGTGTTTTAACCATAGTTTTGGTCTGGATGGTGTTTTTGCCATAGTTTTGGTCTGGATGGTGTTTTACACCATAGTTTTGGTCTGGATGGTGTTTTAACCATAGTTTTGGTCTGGATGGTGTTTTTGCCATAGTTTTGGTCTGGATGGTGTTTTTACCATAGTACCATAGTTTTGGTCTGGATGGTGTTTTAACCATAGTTTTGGTCTGGATGGTGTTTTAACCATAGTTTTGGTCTGGATGGTGTTTTAACAATAGTTTTGGTCTGGATGGTGTTTTTGCCATAGTTTTGGTCTGGATGGTGTTTTTGCCATATTTTTGGTCTGGATGGTGTTTTTGCCATAGTTTTGGTCTGGATGGTGTTTTTGCCATAGTTTTGGTCTGGATGGTGTTTTTGCCATAGTTTTGGTCTGGATGGTGTTTTTACCATAGTTTTGGTCTGGATGGTGTTTTTGCCATAGTTTTGGTCTGGATGGTGTTTTTACCATAGTGCCATAGTTTTGGTCTGGATGGTGTTTTTACCATAGTTTTGGTCTGGATGATGTTTTAACAATAGTTTTGGTCTGGATGGTGTTTTAACAATAGTTTTGGTCTGGATGATGTTTTAACAATAGTTTTGGTCTGGATGATGTTTTTGCCATAGTTTTGGTCTGGATGGTGTTTTACACCATAGTTTTGGTCTGGATGATGTTTTAACAATAGTTTTGGTCTGGATGATGTTTTAACAATAGTTTTGGTCTGGATGGTGTTTTAACCATAGTTTTGGTCTGGATGGTGTTTTACACCATAGTTTTGGTCTGGATGGTGTTTTAACAATAGTTTTGGTCTGGATGGTGTTTTAACCATAGTTTTGGTCTGGATGGTGTTTTAACCATAGTTTTGGTCTGGATGGTGTTTTAACAATAGTTTTGGTCTGGATGGTGTTTTTGCCATAGTTTTGGTCTGGATGGTGTTTTTACCATAGTACCATAGTTTTGGTCTGGATGGTGTTTTAACCATAGTTTTGGTCTGGATGGTGTTTTTACCATAGTGCCATAGTTTTGGTCTGGATGGTGTTTTTACCATAGTACCATAGTTTTGGTCTGGATGGTGTTTTAACCATAGTTTTGGTCTGGATGGTGTTTTAACCATAGTTTTGGTCTGGATGGTGTTTTAACCATAGTTTTGGTCTGGATGGTGTTTTTGCCATAGTTTTGGTCTGGATGGTGTTTTACACCATAGTTTTGGTCTGGATGGTGTTTTTGCCATAGTTTTGGTCTGGATGGTGTTTTTACCATAGTACCATAGTTTTGGTCTGGATGGTGTTTTAACCATAGTTTTGGTCTGGATGGTGTTTTAACCATAGTTTTGGTCTGGATGGTGTTTTAACAATAGTTTTGGTCTGGATGGTGTTTTTGCCATAGTTTTGGTCTGGATGGTGTTTTTGCCATATTTTTGGTCTGGATGGTGTTTTTGCCATAGTTTTGGTCTGGATGGTGTTTTTGCCATAGTTTTGGTCTGGATGGTGTTTTTGCCATAGTTTTGGTCTGGATGGTGTTTTTACCATAGTTTTGGTCTGGATGGTGTTTTTGCCATAGTTTTGGTCTGGATGGTGTTTTTACCATAGTGCCATAGTTTTGGTCTGGATGGTGTTTTTACCATAGTTTTGGTCTGGATGATGTTTTAACAATAGTTTTGGTCTGGATGGTGTTTTAACAATAGTTTTGGTCTGGATGATGTTTTAACAATAGTTTTGGTCTGGATGATGTTTTTGCCATAGTTTTGGTCTGGATGGTGTTTTACACCATAGTTTTGGTCTGGATGATGTTTTAACAATAGTTTTGGTCTGGATGATGTTTTAACAATAGTTTTGGTCTGGATGGTGTTTTAACCATAGTTTTGGTCTGGATGGTGTTTTACACCATAGTTTTGGTCTGGATGGTGTTTTAACAATAGTTTTGGTCTGGATGGTGTTTTAACCATAGTTTTGGTCTGGATGGTGTTTTAACCATAGTTTTGGTCTGGATGGTGTTTTAACCATAGTTTTGGTCTGGATGGTGTTTTAACAATAGTTTTGGTCTGGATGGTGTTTTTGCCATAGTTTTGGTCTGGATGGTGTTTTTACCATAGTACCATAGTTTTGGTCTGGATGGTGTTTTAACCATAGTTTTGGTCTGGATGGTGTTTTTACCATAGTGCCATAGTTTTGGTCTGGATGGTGTTTTAACCATAGTTTTGGTCTGGATGGTGTTTTAACAATAGTTTTGGTCTGGATGGTGTTTTTGCCATAGTTTTGGTCTGGATGGTGTTTTTGCCATATTTTTGGTCTGGATGGTGTTTTTGCCATATTTTTGGTCTGGATGGTGTTTTTGCCATAGTTTTGGTCTGGATGGTGTTTTTGCCATAGTTTTGGTCTGGATGGTGTTTTTGCCATAGTTTTGGTCTGGATGGTGTTTTTACCATAGTACCATAGTTTTGGTCTGGATGGTGTTTTTGCCATAGTTTTGGTCTGGATGGTGTTTTTGCCATAGTTTTGGTCTGGATGGTGTTTTACACCATAGTTTTGGTCTGGATGGTGTTTTAACAATAGTTTTGGTCTGGATGGTGTTTTAACCATAGTTTTGGTCTGGATGGTGTTTTTACCATAGTTTTGGTCTGGATGATGTTTTAACAATAGTTTTGGTCTGGATGATGTTTTTGCCATAGTTTTGGTCTGGATGGTGTTTTTACCATAGTTTTGGTCTGGATGATGTTTTAACAATAGTTTTGGTCTGGATGATGTTTTTGCCATAGTTTTGGTCTGGATGGTGTTTTTACCATAGTTTTGGTCTGGATGATGTTTTAACAATAGTTTTGGTCTGGATGGTGTTTTTGCCATAGTTTTGGTCTGGATGGTGTTTTACACCATAGTTTTGGTCTGGATGATGTTTTAACAATAGTTTTGGTCTGGATGGTGTTTTAACAATAGTTTTGGTCTGGATGGTGTTTTAACCATAGTTTTGGTCTGGATGGTGTTTTACACCATAGTTTTGGTCTGGATGGTGTTTTACACCATAGTTTTGGTCTGGATGGTGTTTTTACCATAGTTTTGGTCTGGATGATGTTTTAACAATAGTTTTGGTCTGGATGATGTTTTTGCCATAGTTTTGGTCTGGATGGTGTTTTTACCATAGTTTTGGTCTGGATGATGTTTTAACAATAGTTTTGGTCTGGATGATGTTTTTGCCATAGTTTTGGTCTGGATGGTGTTTTACACCATAGTTTTGGTCTGGATGATGTTTTAACAATAGTTTTGGTCTGGATGGTGTTTTAACCATAGTTTTGGTCTGGATGGTGTTTTTGCCATAGTTTTGGTCTGGATGATGTTTTAACCATAGTTTTGGTCTGGATGGTGTTTTTGCCATAGTTTTGGTCTGGATGGTGTTTTTACCATAGTACCATAGATTTGGTCTGGATGATGTTTTAACCATAGTTTTGGTCTGGATGATGTTTTAACCATATTTTTGGTCTGGATGGTGTTTTAACCATAGTTTTGGTCTGGATGGTGTTTTAACCATAGTTTTGGTCTGGATGGTGTTTTTGCCATAGTTTTGGTCTGGATGGTGTTTTACACCATAGTTTTGGTCTGGATGATGTTTTAACAATAGTTTTGGTCTGGATGGTGTTTTTGCCATAGTTTTGGTCTGGATGGTGTTTTACACCATAGTTTTGGTCTGGATGATGTTTTAACAATAGTTTTGGTCTGGATGGTGTTTTAACAATAGTTTTGGTCTGGATGGTGTTTTAACCATAGTTTTGGTCTGGATGGTGTTTTACACCATAGTTTTGGTCTGGATGGTGTTTTACACCATAGTTTTGGTCTGGATGGTGTTTTTACCATAGTTTTGGTCTGGATGATGTTTTAACAATAGTTTTGGTCTGGATGATGTTTTTGCCATAGTTTTGGTCTGGATGGTGTTTTTGCCATAGTTTTGGTCTGGATGGTGTTTTTACCATAGTGCCATAGTTTTGGTCTGGATGGTGTTTTAACCATAGTTTTGGTCTGGATGGTGTTTTAACCATAGTTTTGGTCTGGATGGTGTTTTACACCATAGTTTTGGTCTGGATGATGTTTTAACAATAGTTTTGGTCTGGATGGTGTTTTAACAATAGTTTTGGTCTGGATGATGTTTTAACCATAGTTTTGGTCTGGATGGTGTTTTTGCCATAGTTTTGGTCTGGATGGTGTTTTTACCATAGTACCATAGATTTGGTCTGGATGATGTTTTAACCATAGTTTTGGTCTGGATGATGTTTTAACCATATTTTTGGTCTGGATGGTGTTTTAACCATAGTTTTGGTCTGGATGGTGTTTTAACCATAGTTTTGGTCTGGATGGTGTTTTTGCCATAGTTTTGGTCTGGATGGTGTTTTACACCATAGTTTTGGTCTGGATGGTGTTTTAACCATAGTTTTGGTCTGGATGGTGTTTTTGCCATAGTTTTGGTCTGGATGGTGTTTTTACCATAGTACCATAGTTTTGGTCTGGATGGTGTTTTAACCATAGTTTTGGTCTGGATGGTGTTTTAACCATAGTTTTGGTCTGGATGGTGTTTTAACAATAGTTTTGGTCTGGATGGTGTTTTTGCCATAGTTTTGGTCTGGATGGTGTTTTTGCCATATTTTTGGTCTGGATGGTGTTTTTGCCATAGTTTTGGTCTGGATGGTGTTTTTGCCATAGTTTTGGTCTGGATGGTGTTTTTGCCATAGTTTTGGTCTGGATGGTGTTTTTACCATAGTTTTGGTCTGGATGGTGTTTTTGCCATAGTTTTGGTCTGGATGGTGTTTTTACCATAGTGCCATAGTTTTGGTCTGGATGGTGTTTTTACCATAGTGCCATAGTTTTGGTCTGGATGGTGTTTTTACAATAGTTTTGGTCTGGATGGTGTTTTAACAATAGTTTTGGTCTGGATGATGTTTTAACAATAGTTTTGGTCTGGATGATGTTTTTGCCATAGTTTTGGTCTGGATGGTGTTTTACACCATAGTTTTGGTCTGGATGATGTTTTAACAATAGTTTTGGTCTGGATGATGTTTTAACAATAGTTTTGGTCTGGATGGTGTTTTAACCATAGTTTTGGTCTGGATGGTGTTTTACACCATAGTTTTGGTCTGGATGGTGTTTTAACAATAGTTTTGGTCTGGATGGTGTTTTAACCATAGTTTTGGTCTGGATGGTGTTTTAACCATAGTTTTGGTCTGGATGGTGTTTTAACAATAGTTTTGGTCTGGATGGTGTTTTTGCCATAGTTTTGGTCTGGATGGTGTTTTTACCATAGTACCATAGTTTTGGTCTGGATGGTGTTTTAACCATAGTTTTGGTCTGGATGGTGTTTTTACCATAGTGCCATAGTTTTGGTCTGGATGGTGTTTTTACCATAGTACCATAGTTTTGGTCTGGATGGTGTTTTAACCATAGTTTTGGTCTGGATGGTGTTTTAACCATAGTTTTGGTCTGGATGGTGTTTTAACCATAGTTTTGGTCTGGATGGTGTTTTTGCCATAGTTTTGGTCTGGATGGTGTTTTACACCATAGTTTTGGTCTGGATGGTGTTTTTGCCATAGTTTTGGTCTGGATGGTGTTTTTACCATAGTACCATAGTTTTGGTCTGGATGGTGTTTTAACCATAGTTTTGGTCTGGATGGTGTTTTAACCATAGTTTTGGTCTGGATGGTGTTTTAACAATAGTTTTGGTCTGGATGGTGTTTTTGCCATAGTTTTGGTCTGGATGGTGTTTTTGCCATATTTTTGGTCTGGATGGTGTTTTTGCCATAGTTTTGGTCTGGATGGTGTTTTTGCCATAGTTTTGGTCTGGATGGTGTTTTTGCCATAGTTTTGGTCTGGATGGTGTTTTTACCATAGTTTTGGTCTGGATGGTGTTTTTGCCATAGTTTTGGTCTGGATGGTGTTTTTACCATAGTGCCATAGTTTTGGTCTGGATGGTGTTTTTACCATAGTTTTGGTCTGGATGATGTTTTAACAATAGTTTTGGTCTGGATGGTGTTTTAACAATAGTTTTGGTCTGGATGATGTTTTAACAATAGTTTTGGTCTGGATGATGTTTTTGCCATAGTTTTGGTCTGGATGGTGTTTTACACCATAGTTTTGGTCTGGATGATGTTTTAACAATAGTTTTGGTCTGGATGATGTTTTAACAATAGTTTTGGTCTGGATGGTGTTTTAACCATAGTTTTGGTCTGGATGGTGTTTTACACCATAGTTTTGGTCTGGATGGTGTTTTAACAATAGTTTTGGTCTGGATGGTGTTTTAACCATAGTTTTGGTCTGGATGGTGTTTTAACCATAGTTTTGGTCTGGATGGTGTTTTAACAATAGTTTTGGTCTGGATGGTGTTTTTGCCATAGTTTTGGTCTGGATGGTGTTTTAACCATAGTTTTGGTCTGGATGGTGTTTTTACCATAGTGCCATAGTTTTGGTCTGGATGGTGTTTTTACCATAGTACCATAGTTTTGGTCTGGATGGTGTTTTAACCATAGTTTTGGTCTGGATGGTGTTTTAACAATAGTTTTGGTCTGGATGGTGTTTTTGCCATAGTTTTGGTCTGGATGGTGTTTTTGCCATATTTTTGGTCTGGATGGTGTTTTTGCCATATTTTTGGTCTGGATGGTGTTTTTGCCATAGTTTTGGTCTGGATGGTGTTTTTGCCATAGTTTTGGTCTGGATGGTGTTTTTACCATAGTACCATAGTTTTGGTCTGGATGGTGTTTTTGCCATAGTTTTGGTCTGGATGGTGTTTTTGCCATAGTTTTGGTCTGGATGGTGTTTTACACCATAGTTTTGGTCTGGATGGTGTTTTAACAATAGTTTTGGTCTGGATGGTGTTTTAACCATAGTTTTGGTCTGGATGATGTTTTAACCATAGTTTTGGTCTGGATGGTGTTTTAACCATAGTTTTGGTCTGGATGGTGTTTTTACCATAGTTTTGGTCTGGATGGTGTTTTTGCCAAAGTTTTGGTCTGGATGGTGTTTTTGCCATAGTTTTGGTCTGGATGGTGTTTTTACTATAGTTTTGGTGTGGATAGTGTTTTTACCATAGTTTTGGTGTGGATGGTGTTTTTACCATAGATTTGGTCTGGATGGTGTTTTTGCCATAGTTTTGGTCTGGATGGTGTTTTTGCCATAGTTTTGGTCTGGATGGTGTTTTAACCATAGTTTTGGTCTGGATGGTGTTTTAACCATAGTTTTGGTCTGGATGGTGTTTTAACCATAGTTTTGGTCTGGATGGTGTTTTTACCATAGTTTTGGTCTGGATGGTGTTTTTGCCAAAGTTTTGGTCTGGATGGTGTTTTTGCCATAGTTTTGGTCTGGATGGTGTTTTTACTATAGTTTTGGTGTGGATAGTGTTTTTACCATAGTTTTGGTGTGGATGGTGTTTTTACCATAGATTTGGTCTGGGCAGTGTTTTAACCATAATTCTGGTATGGATGGTGTTTTTACCATAGTAACATAGGTTTTTGGTCTGGGTGTCAGGCTTGTGTGTAGGAACGGACCAAGGCGCAGCGTGAGTATCGTTCCACATCTTTTATTTGAATGTGAAACCTTGCAAGACAAACAATAAACTATTAACAAAACACAAACCGTGACGACAGAGGTGCAACATGCACTAACTCAAAAATAATCTCCCACAAACACAAGTGGGAAAAACAACTACTTAAATATGATCCCCAATTAGAGACAATGATGACCAGCTGCCTCTAATTGGGAATCATACAAAAACACCAACATAGAAAAAAGAATCTAGAACACAACATAGAAAAAATTAACTAGATAAAACCCCCCAGTCACGCCCTGACCTACTCTACCATAGAAAATAAGAGCACTCTATGGTCAGGACGTGACAGTACGCCCCCCCAAAGGTGCGGACTCCGGCCGCAAAACCTGAAACCAAAAAGGGAGGGTTCGGGGGGTGTCTAGTGTTGGTGGTGGCTCTGGTGCAGGACGAAGAACCTTCTCATCCTGCGGATCTGTCAGTATTGGAGGCGGCTCTGGTGCAGGACAAAGAACCCTCTCATCCTGCAAATCGCCGGAGGCTCCGGACCGGGAACCGTCGCCGGAAGCTCCGGACCGGGAACCGTCGCCGGAAGCTCCGGACAGGGAACCGTCGCCGGAAGCTCCGGACAGGGAACCGTCGCCGGAAGCTCCGGACCGGGAACCGTCGCCGGAAGCTCCGGACAGGGAACCGTCGCCGGAAGCTCCGGACCGGGAACCGTCGCCGGAAGCTCCGGACAGGGAACCGTCGCCGGAAGCTCCGGACAGGGAACCGTCGCCGGAAGCTCCGGACAGGGAACCGTCGCCGGAAGCTCTGGAACGGGAACCGTCGCCGGAAGCTCTGGAACGGGAAGGCACACTGGAGGCCTGATGCGTGGGGCCGGCACAGGTGGCGCCAGACTGGTAACACGCACCTCAGGGCGAGTGCGGAGAGCAGGCACAGGACGAATCTGACTGAGGACACGCACTTCAGAGAGAGTGCGAGGAGGAGGCACAGGACGTACCTGACTGAGGACATGCACTCCAGGGAGAGTGCGAGGAGGAGGCACAGGACGTACTGGGCTGTGGAGGCGCACTAGAGACCTGGTGCGTAGAACCGGTGCAGGATATACTGGACCGTGGAGGCGCACTGGAGGTCTGGAGCGTAGAGCTGGCACAACCCGTCCTGGCTGAATGCTCACTTTAGCCTGGCAAGTGCAGGGAGCCGGCAACAAGCGCACCGGGCTGTGAATGCGCACTGGGGATACAGTGCGCATCACCGCATAACACGGTGCCTGACTGGTCACACGCTCCCCACGGTAAGCACGGGGAGTTGGCTCATGTCTAAACCCTGACTCTACCAATATCCCCGTGTGCCCCCTCAAAAAAATGTTTTTGGAGCTGCCTCTTGGGCTTCCGTCGTTGCCGTGCCAATTCATCGTAAAACTATGGTACCATGGTGTTTTCGCCATAGTTTTGGTCTGGATGGTGTTTTTGCCATATTTGAGGAGGACAGACTTGTGGTAATGGCTGGAGCGGTGTGAGTAAAATGATGCCATTCCATTTGTTCCGTTCCAGCCATTATTATGAGCTCTCCTCCCCTCAGCAGCCTCCACTGATATGTGTGTGTCCAAGTGCCAGACATAAGCTAAAAGAGGAAAAAGTCCACCCCAATTAAGGTAAAAACACCATCCAGACCAAAACTATGGGCCTCTTATACAACAACTATTATTAGCATTGGCTCAAGCTAATGTTGTTGAGGGCGGCAGCTAATGTTGTTGGGGTGGCAGGTAGCCTAGCAGTTAGAGCGTTGGACTTGTAACCGAAAGGTTGCAAGATAAAATCCTGAGCTGACAAGGTAAAAATCTGTCGTTCTGCCCCTGAACAAGGCAGTTAACCCACTGTTCCTAAGCCATCATTGAAAATAAGAATTTGTTCTTAACTGACTTTGCTAGCTAAATAAAGGTAAAATAAAAAAATCTTGAACTGCTGTGACACATGTATGTAATGAACAGGTGCAGCGTGACTTTTTGAGGTTGACTGTTGAGTCACACTGAGGTTAGGCTGACTCTTAAGGGCATCGTTGTTGTGGTGAAGAGGAGCCTTTGTTTACTTTTGCCTCTTTTAGCTTATGTCTGGCACACACATCAGTGGAGGCTGCTGAGGGGAGGACAGCTCATAATAATGGCTGGAGCAAAGTGAATGGAATGGTATTAAACACATGGAAACCATGTGTTTGATGTTTTTGATACCATTCCACCTATTCCGCTCCAGCCATTACCACAAGCCCATCCTCCTCAATTAAGGTGCCACCAACCTCCTGTGATACACACACAAACAAAGGATCAAAGAGCACACAAAATCAGGAGGCAAATAGCCTATCTGAAATGCGAAAGCACACACACACACACAAGCACACAGCAAAATGACAGAAGTGGGATGTGTCTGTTGGTAGGGAAAATTGTTTACCAGGGACACCTGGGCACAGCAGGGAGAGTACAGTACAATGGGTCACGACAGCTACCATAATACACCAAAAATATGTACCAGACAGAGCTACCATATTACACCTAATATATGTACCAGGAAGTTATAATTAGTCTTCTACTAAAAATAATATCTGAACATCAATGTTAGCCATTAGTGTCATTAGTGCCCACTCAAAATGCATAGAGTAATCATGGGAGAAAGATTTGGGTCTGAGATGAATATCTGAGATGTGGGTCTGAGATGACCGTCTGAGATTTGAGTCTGAGAAGAGGCATGTATGTGGGTGGGCTGTGGTTCTTTCTAAGAAAAAGGGAATAAGAATGGAGGTAGGTGGTTGAGTTCATCAACCTAATTTCACATCTGAGCCAACTGTAAGCCCTAGAGTGAGTTGGCCGTGTTCAATACTGTCCAATATCATAGATCTGTAATTAACTAAGACAATTCTGACTCATAGATGTAGAGTATAATCACAAAGCAGAGCCACTCTAGCCTGGGCGTTTCCGATCTCTTGCCAATTCTTTGTCTGGCATGACATTTCCATAAGGAGTTGGCAAAAGCACAGAAACAGACTAGCAGCCAGGCTAGGGTCAGTCCTGAACACTCATTCCATCCATTATAAACCTCTGTAGCCCAGCTGCTGAAGTGTCACAAAGTGAACCTGATGTCACTCGCTCCCCATACAGACAGGTAATGGACAGACCGCAAAAACATCCCTGCTTCCTGTTTTGGTTGGCTGCCACAGTTACGTTGATAGATTATCCTAAGACCAATATGATAACAATAAGTGATGCAACACTGATGGATGGAGTATACTACTAATGTCGGAATTTGCTATCCAATAGCAATTACAGATTATCATCAGTCACAACGTTAATCCGTTTAAACACCATTTTTGACTACTGGAAGCCTATTGACTGAACTAGAGTGGAAGAATGGCGGTCTGAACATGAACATTTTAGAACTACTGATTTCATGAGTAGACTTTGCAGCAGCTGCTGAAGAGAGTTCACTTAGTACTCTGCCTGGAGTGTGCATCTGTGAGCAAACATCCCATTCACACATTTGGGATTTTGGAATGTCCCTATTTGGGCTTCGCTCTGAAGTGTCTCCCGTCCCACTCTCTTAATTTAAGGAGTTTTAATAATACAGCGTGATGGATTCAGATCAGGCAGCGGCCTTAGGGACATGCTGAACAAGGACCTCACTGGGATTATATACTCAGCTATGTTTATGGATGGATAATTGTGTGTGTGTGTGTGTGTGTGTGTGTGTGTGTGTGTGACATCTCTGTCTCTGCCTGTGTCTGTATGTGGACCTGCCTGCGCATCATAATGTCTCTGTTTATTAATTATCTCTGTGATCCCCAGGGAAAAGGCCTCCAGCACAGTTCTCATTGAGAAACATGTAATCACGGCCAAACCTCTGTCACCATCCCCAATCGCCAGCCTAAAATCTATTTAACAGTTCTTTATGGGATTATTCTCTCTCAGTTTTCCCCGGCAACAGTCAAAACAGCCCCACACAGCTTCTTTCACACATAAACCCTCAAACAAGAAGTTGAAGAAATCCCTGTGAACTCCCTTTTGGTGGAGGGGGGACGAGTGCATTTTGATGTGTTTTTTCTACCCAGGGTGCTGCTGTGTTCTAAAATATCTTTGCTTAATTCCGTATCTCCTCCCACCCCCCCTCCTCCCATCCTCCTAGTCAGTTAATTTCCGTTTTTTAAACATCTAATTGACAGATGTCGGTTCAATTATTTGAATTCCATTTTCTGAGCTCAATGCAGTGTGTGATGTGTGATGTAGTCGGGAGGTGTAATTTCCAACAGTTTCCAAAACGCAACATAGTTTAGCACAGAAAACGTATCAATTAACTACAATGACCATAATCCATTGCGCGTCTACTTGTCCATCTGAGAGGGAGAGAAGAGCCAGAATAATGTGGGATTGAGAGGGCTAGAGAGCAGTTGCTTTGCGAGGTATCTTTAACTAAAAATTCATGATCAAAGTGATTGATAGTTGGTATTCAACAGTTATAAAAGTATGCCATATTTACTTTTGAAGAACTACTAAAATAGGGATTTTGTCAGACAGCATAGGCAGCAGCTCTATACGAGATGATGACTTATAATAAAGTCATCAAATAAAACAAATGTAATATACACAACAACTGAAATATTTGATTAAAGTCATGTGAATAAATTATGGTTAATAAGTGATAAGCAGGGACTTTCATCATGGGACTTTTATTAATTGTTTTGTGATAGCATTCAACCCACATAATGCATAGTGCATTTAATAAAATAAATACAAATAATAAAAAACAGTGAATATTTTTTTATAATCAAACTGAACCAGCCTCAAAAAGCCCTTATCGCTCAGCACTACCTCCTTCCCTCCTCCCCTGCCCCATCCTCTCCTCCCCTCCCACATCCTTCCCTCCTCCTTTCCCATACCATCCAGTGTTCCACTGATCCTGAATCATTCAGAATGTATTTTTTACCCTTTCATTTTAATCTCCCCTCTGCCTGGATCACACACTGCTCCCACATCCGGCAGGTGCAACCAGATTGCTGTGTGTGCATGCGTGGATGTCTGTTTCTGCATATGCATGTTTAATGCCCAAAGGCTAATCATGTTACCCATTCATGAATCTTCAATGCCCGTGTTGTGTTGAACAGCACAGGGCTTTCCTATGCCTTTTACTGTCATACTCTTACTCCTACCACCACCACTAGTGTTACTGCTGTTCCTACTACTACTGCTGTTCCTACTACTACTACTACTGTTACTGCTGTTCCTACTACTACTACTGTTACTGCTGTTCCTACTACTACTACTGTTACTGCTGTTCCTACTACTACTACTGTTACTACTACTACTACTACTGTTACTGCTGTTCCTACTACTACTACTGTTACTGCGTTTCCTACTACTACTACTGTTACTGCTGCTTCTACTACTACTACTGTTCCTACTACTACTACTGCTGCTGCTGCTGCTCCTACTACTACTACTGCTACTGCTGCTCCTACTACTACTACTGCTACTGCTGCTCCTACTACTACTACTGCTACTGCTGCTCCTACTACTACTACTGCTACTGCTGCTCCTACTACTACTACTGCTGCTGCTGCTCCTACTACTACTACTGCTCCTACTACTACTGCTCCTACTACTACTACTACTGCTACGGCTCCTACTACTACTACTACTACTAGTGATACCGCTGCTACTACTTACTACTACAGCTGCTGATACTACTACTGATACTACCACCACTACCAGTACTGCTGCTGCTGCTGCTACTACTGCTGTTACTGCTACTGCTACTACTACTACTACTGCTACTACTACTACTACTACTACTACTACTACTGCTGCTGCTGCTACTGGTACTGCTGCTATGGCTACTGCTACTTCTGCTACTACAGCTGTTGCTACTACTGATTCTACAGCTACTACTACTCCTATTGTTGCTAATACTGCTACTACTACTCTCTCATTGCTGCTACTAGTTACTACTGCTACTACTACTAATAATGCTGCGACCACAACTGCTGCAGCTACTATTACTGCTATTGCTGCTACTAGTTACTACTGCTGCTTACAACTACTACTTACTACTACTACTGCTGATACTACTGCTGATACTATTACTTCTATTGCTGCTTCTAGTTACTACTATTAATAATGCTGCGACCACAACTACTGGTACTGCTGCTGCTACTATTACTGCTACTGCTACTGCTGTTGCTCCTACTACTACTGCTACTACTGGTGCAACTACTTACTGCTGCTACTACCACTACTACTGCTGCTACTAGTTTCTACTACTGCTGCTACTAGTTTCTAGTACTACTGCTGTTCCTACTACTACTGCTAATGCTAATACTACTGCTGCTACTACTACTACTACTACTGCTGCTGCTAGTACCACTACTGCTTCAAGTTTCTACTACTACTCCTGCTACTACTACTAGTTTCTACTGCTAATGCTGCTACTAGTAGTTTCTCCTGATAATGCTGCTACCATTATTGCTACTGCAACTACTGGTACTGCTGCTACTACTACTAGTTGCTACTAATACTGCTGCTATTACTGCTACATCTACAACTGCTGCTACTACTGCTGCTAATACTACTGCTGCTAGTTACTACTACTACAACTACTATCACTGCTGCTACTACTACTACTAATAATGCTACTACCACAACTAATGGTACTGCTACTGCTACTATTACTGCTAATGCTACTACTGCTGCTAATGCTACTACCACTACTGCTAATGCTACTACTACTGTTAATGCTGCTACTACTGCTAATGCTGCTACTACTGCTGCTTACAACTACTACTTACTACTACTACTGCTGCTGATACTACTACTACTACTGCTGCTGATACTACTACTACTACTGCTGATACTACTACTACTACTGCTGATACTACTACTACTACTACTACTACTACTACTACTACTACTACTACTACTGCTACGGCTACTGCTACTTCTGCTACTACAGCTGTTGCTACTACTGATTCTACAGCTACTACTACTCCTATTGTTGCTAATACTGATACTACTACTTCTATTGCTGCTACTAGTTACTACTGCTACTACTACTAATAATGCTGCGACCACAACTACTGGTACTGCTGCTGCTACTATTACTGCTATTGGTGCTACTAGTTACTACTACTGCAACTACTGCTGCAACTACTACTACTACTACTGCTGCTTACAACTACTACTTACTACTACTACTGCTGATACTACTGCTGAAACTACTACTACTACTATTGCTGCTTCTAGTTACTACTACTAATAATGCTGCGACCACAACTACTGGTACTGCTACTGCTACTATTACTGCTAATGCTACTACTGCTGCTAATGCTACTACCACTACTGCTAATGCTACTACTACTGCTAATGCTGCTACTACTGCTAATGCTGCTACTACAGCTACTACTACTCCTATTGTTGCTAATACTGATACTACTACTTCTATTGCTGCTACTAGTTACTACTGCTACTACTACTAATAATGCTGCGACCACAACTACTGGTACTGCTGCTGCTACTATTACTGCTATTGGTGCTACTAGTTACTACTACTGCAACTACTGCTGCAACTACTACTACTACTACTGCTGCTTACAACTACTACTTACTACTACTACTGCTGATACTACTGCTGAAACTACTACTACTACTATTGCTGCTTCTAGTTACTACTACTAATAATGCTGCGACCACAACTACTGGTACTGCTACTGCTACTATTACTGCTAATGCTACTACTGCTGCTAATGCTACTACCACTACTGCTAATGCTACTACTACTGCTAATGCTGCTACTACTGCTAATGCTGCTACTACTGCTGCTTACAACTACTACTTACTACTACTACTGCTGCTGCTGCTGATACTACTACTACTACTACTACTACTACTACTACTACTACTACTACTAGTACTACTACTAGTACTACTACTGCTGCTGCTAATGCTACTACTACTACTGCTAATGCTACTACTACTACTGCTGCTGATACTACTACTACTACTACTACTACTACTACTACTACTGCTACTGCTACTACTGGTACTGCTGCTACGGCTACTGCTACTTCTGCTACTACAGCTGTTGCTACTACTGATTCCACAGCTACTACTACTCCTATTGTTACTAATACTGCTACTACTACTACTACTTCTATTGCTGCTACTAGTTACTACATTTACATTTACATTTACATTTACGTCATTTAGCAGACGCTCTTATCCAGAGCGACTTACAAATTGGTGCATTCACCTTATGATATCCAGTGGAACAACCACTTTACAATAGTACATCTATATCTTTTTTGGGGGGGGGTTTAGAAGGATTACTTAATCCTATCCCAGGTATTCCCTACTACTGCTACTACTAACAATAATGCTGCGACCACAACTACTGCTGCTGCTGCTAATGCTACTACTACTACTGCTGCTGATACTACTACTACTACTACTACTACTACTACTGCTACTACTGGTACTGCTGCTTCTGCTACTACAGCTGTTGCTACTACTGATTCCACAGCTACTACTACTCCTATTGTTACTAATACTGCTACTACTACTACTACTTCTATTGCTGCTACTAGTTACTACATTTACATTTACATTTACATTTACGTCATTTAGCAGACGCTCTTATCCAGAGCGACTTACAAATTGGTGCATTCACCTTATGATATCCAGTGGAACAACCACTTTACAATAGTACATCTATATCTTTTTTTGGGGGGGGTTTAGAAGGATTACTTAATCCTATCCCAGGTATTCCCTACTACTGCTACTACTAACAATAATGCTGCGACCACAACTACTGCTGCTGCTGCTACTATTACTGCTATTGCTGCTACTAGTTACTACTACTGCAACTACTGCTGCAACTACTACTACTACTACTGCTGCTTACAACTACTACTTACTACTTCTACTGCTGATACTACTGCTGATACTACTACTACTGCTACTATTACTTTATTGCTGCTTCTAGTTACTACTACTAATAATGCTGCGACCACAACTACTGGTACTGCTGCTGCTACTATTACTGCTACTGCAGCTGCTACTATTACTGCTACTGCTGTTGCTCCTACTACTACTACTACTACTACTACTACTACTACTACTACTACTACTACTACTACTACGTTACTACTACTACTAGTTACTACTACTACTACTATTGCCGCTACTAGTTACTACTACTACTATTGCCGCTACTAGTTACTACTACTACTACTACTATTGCCGCTACTAATTACTACTACTACTACCACCGCTACTAGTTACTACTACTATTGCCGCTAATAGTTACTACTACTATTGCCGCTACTAGTTACTACTACTATTGCCGCTACTAGTTACTACTACTACTACTGCCGCTACTAGTTACTACTACTACTACTGCCGCTACTAGTTACTAGTACTACTGCCGCTACTACTTACTAGTACTACTGCCGCTACTAGTTACTACTACTGCCGCTACTACTACTACTGCCGCTACTAGTTACTACTACTACTACTACTACTACTACTACTACTACTACTACTATTGCCGCTACTAGTTACTACTACTACTACTACTACTACTGCCGCTACTACTACTACTATTGCCGCTACTAGTTACTACTACTACTACTACTACTGCCGCTACTACTACTACTACTACTACTACTATTGCCGCTACTAGTTACTACTACTATTGCCGCTACTAGTTACTACTACTACTACTACTGCTGCTACTAGTTACTACTACTAGTTACTACTACAACTACTACTACTGCCGCTACTAGTTACTACTACTACTACTACTGCCGCTACTAGTTACTACTACTACTACTACTACTACAACAACTACTACTACTGCCGCTACTAGTTACTACTACAACTACTACTACTGCCGCTACTAGTTACTACTACTACTACAACTACTACTACTGCCGCTACTAGTTACTACTACTACTACTACTGCCGCTACTAGTTACTACTACTACTGCCGCTACTAGTTACTACTACTACTACTACTGCCGCTACTAGTTACTACTACTACTACCGCTGCTAGTTACTACTACTACTGCCGCTACTAGTTACTACTACTACTACTGCCGCCACTAGTTACTACTACTACTGCCGCTACTAGTTACTACTACTACTGCCGCTGCTAGTTACTACTACTACCGCTACTAGTTACTACTACTGCTACTACTACTGCTAATGCTGCTACTACTACTACTACTGCTATTGATGCTACTAATACTGCAACTGCTGCTACTAACACTGGTGCTACTTATCCTGCTATTGCTACTAATAGTTACTACTACTGCAACTATTACTGATACTGCTGCTACTACTTTCTACTACAGCTGCTGCTAATACTGCCACTACTTACTACTGCTGCTATTATTATTGCTACTACTACTACTACTACTACTACTACTACTATTGCTGCTACTAGTTACTACTACTGCTACTACTACTGGTACAGCTGCTACTGCTGATACTAATCCTGCTATTGCTGCTACTACTTACTACTACAGCTGCTGCTACTACTACTACTCCTATTGTTGCTAATACTGCCACTGCCACTACTACTACTACTACTACTACTACTACTACTACTACTACTACTACTACTACTACTACTAATCCTGTTGCTGTTGCTACTGCTGCTACTACTTACTACTACAGCTGCTACTACTACTCCTATTGTTGCTAATACTTACTACTACTCCTATTGTTGCTAATACTGCTACTACTTACTACTTCTACTACTACCACTACTACTACTACTACTACTACTATTGTTGCTACTGCTGTTGCTACTACTACTACTGCGTCTGCTATTACTACTGCCTCTTCTCCTACTGCTGCTATTGTTGCTACTGCTGTTGCTACTACTACTACTACTACTACTACTACTGCTACTGCTCCTATTGTTCCTAGTGCTGCTACTGTTACTACTATTGATGCTACTTCTGCTACTGCTATTATTGCCACTGCTGCTGCTACTACTACTACTCCTATTGTTGCTACTGCCTCTACTACTGCTACTCCTATTGTTGCTACTACTACTACTACTACTACTACTACTGCAACTACTACTAATCCTGTTGCAACTGCTGCTACTACTTACTACTACAGCTGCTACTACTACTCCTATTGTTGCTAATACTGCTACTACTTACTACTTCTACTACTACTACTACTGTTGCTACTGCTGTTGCTACTACTACTACTGCTGCTGCTGCTGTGTCTGCTATTACTACTGCTACTTCTCCTACTGCTGCTATTGTTGCTACTGATGTTACTACTACTACTGCTACTGCTCCTATTGTTCCTAGTGCTGCTACTGTTACTAATATTGATGCTACTTCTGCTACTGCTATTATTGCCACTGCTGCTGCTACTACTACTACTCCTATTGTTGCTACTGCCTCTACTACTGCTATTGTTGCTACTGCCGCTATTGCCACTGCTGCAACTACTACTACTACTACTACTACTCCTTCTATTGTTCCTACTGCTACTACTGTTACTACTATTGATGCTACTTCTGCTACGGCTACTATTGCCACTGCTGCTACCGCTATTGTTGCTACTGCTACTACTGCTGCTACTACTACTGCTATTGTTGCTACTGCTACTACTGCTGCTACTACTAATCCTATTGTTGCTACTGCTGCTACTACTACTGCTATTGTTGCTACTTCTGCTCCTGCTATTGTTGCTACTGCTATTGATGCTACTGCCGCTATTTCTACTTCTGCTATTGTTGCTACTGCTGCTTCTACTACTGCTATTGTTGCTACTACTGCTACTGCCATTCCTATTGATATTGTTGTTACTTCTGCTACTCCTACTGCTTGTTGCTACTGCCACTATTGCTACTGCTGCTTCTGCTGCTACTGCCGCTATTGCTACTGTTGCTACTGCCATCATACTGCTATTGTTGCTATGACTGCTACTGCTATTTTTGATACTGCTGCTTCTCCTACTGCTATTGTTGCTACTACTGCTATTGTTGCTACCTCTGCTACTGCTGCTGCTACTCTTACTGCTATTGATGTTACTGCTGCTACTGCTATTGCTATTGCTACTACTGCTGCTGTTGTTGCTAATTCTGCTAGTGCTACTCCTACTGCTATTGTTTCTACCTCTACTGCTGCTGCTACTGCTGCTGCTACTGCTGCTGCTGCTGCCCCTACTACTCCTTCTGCTACGGAATATAATGATCTGTTATAGCTTCAGTCCACTCAGACCACACGATCTGCTCTCAGGCTTCAGTTAGTAGAAAACCACAACTACAGGCCATGCTGCTGCCACAGATGTGTCCACAGTTTCAATATGGTCGACTTAATGAAGGAGCTTGTGTTTGTACAGCTTGAGCTGTGAAGGAGTTGGGCTGGCTATGGGTTCTTGTCGTAGCGGGATGTTATGTTTTTTTGTTATAAAGTACCAGTCAAAAGTTTGGACACACCTACACATTCAATGGTTTCTTTATTTTTACTATTTTCTACATTGTAGAATAATAGTGAAGACATCAAAACTATGAAAGAACACATATGGAATCATGTAGTAACCAAAAAAGTGTTAAAGAAATCAAAACATATTTTATATTTGAGATTCTTCAAAGCAGCCACCCTTTGCCTTAATGACAGCGTCGCACACTGTTGGCATTCTCTCAACCAGCTTCATGAGGATTGCTTTTTCATCAGTCTTGAAGGAGTTCCCACATACAGTGCCTTGCAAAAGTATTCATCCCGCTTGGCGGTTTTCCTATTTTGTTACATTCCAACCTATAATTTAGCTAAATTAAAAAAATAACTTGTTTCAAAAAATTCTAAAAGATAGAAAACGAAAAAGTGGTGCGTGCATATGTACTCACCCCCTTTGCTATGAAGCCCCTAAATAAGATCTGGTGCAACCAATTACCTTCAGAAGTCACATAATTAGTTAAATAAAGTCCACCTGTGTGCAATCTAAATGTCACATGATCTCAGTATATACACAGACACACACACACACACACACACACACACACACCCCCTACATACACACATACACACATACACACATACATACATACATACATACATACATACATACATACATACATACATACATACATACATACATACATACACCTGTACTGAAAGGCCCCAGAGTCTGCAACACCACTAAGCAAGGGGCATCACCAAGCAAGAGGCACCATGAAGACCAAGGAGCTCTCCAAACAGGTCAGGGACAAAGTTGTGGAGAAGTACAGATCAGGGTTGGGTTATAGAAATATATACTGCTCAAAAAAATAAAGGGAACACTTAAACAACACAATGTAACTCCAAGTCAATCACACTTCTGTGAAATCAAACTGTCCACTTAGGAAGCAACACTGATTGACAATAAATTTCACATGCTGTTGTGCAAATGGAATAGACAACAGGTGGAAATTATAGGCAATAAGCAAGACACCCCCAATAAAGGAGTGGTTCTGCAGGTGGAGACCACAGACCACTTCTCAGTTCCTATGCTTCCTGGCTGATGTTTTTGTCACTTTTGAATGCTGGCGGTGCTTTCACTCTAGTGGTAGCATGAGACGGAGTCTACAACCCACACAAGTGGCTCAGGTAGTGCAGCTCATCCAGGATGGCACATCAATGTGAGCTGTGGCAAGAAGGTTTGCTGTGTCTGTCAGCGTAGTGTCCAGAGCATGGAGGCGCTACCAGGAGACAGGCCAGTACATCAGGAGACGTGGAGGAGGCCGTAGGAGGGCAACAACCCAGCAGCAGGACCGCTACCTCCGCCTTTGTGCAAGGAGGAGCAGGAGGAGCACTGCCAGAGCCCTGCAAAATGACCTCCAGCAGGCCACAAATGTGCATGTGTCTGCTCAAACGGTCAGAAACAGACTCCATGAGGGTGGTATGAGGGCCCGACGTCCACAGGTGGGGGTTGTGCTTACAGCCCAACACCATGCAGGACGTTTGGCATTTGCCAGAGAACACCAAGATTGGCAAATTCGCCACTGGGGCCCTGTGCTCTTCACAGATGAAAGCAGGTTCACACTGAGCACGTGACAGCCGTGACAGAGTCTGGAGACGCCGTGGAGAACGTTCTGCTGCCTGCAACATCCTCCAGCATGACCGGTTTGGCGGTGGGACAGTCATGGTGTGGGGTGGCATTTCTTTGGGGGGCCGCACAGCCCTCCATGTGCTCGCCAGAGGTAGCCTGACTGCCATTAGGTACCGAGATGAGATCCTCAGACCCCTTGTGAGACCATATGCTGGTGCGGTTGGCCCTGGGTTCCTCCTAATGCAAGACAATGCTAGACCTCATGTGGCTGGAATGTGTCAGCAGTTCCTGCAAGAGGAAGGCATTGATGCTATGGACTGGCCCGCCCGTTCCCCAGACCTGAATCCAATTGAGCACATCTGGGACATCATGTCTCGCTCCATCCACCAACGCCACGTTGCACCACAGACTGTCCAGGAGTTGGCGGTTGCTTTAGTCCAGGTCTGGGAGGAGATCCCTCAGGAGACCATCCGCCACCTTATCAGGAGCATGCCCAGGCATTGTAGGGAGGTCATACAGGCACGTGGAGGCCACACACACTACTGAGCCTCATTTTCACTTGTTTTAAGGACATTACATCAAAGTTGGATCAGCCTGTAGTGTGGTTTTCCACTTTAATTTTGAGTGTGACTCCAAATCCAGACCTACATGGGTTGATAAATTGGATTTCCATTGATTATTTTTGTGTGATTTTGTTGTCAGCACATTCAACTATGTAAAGAAAAAAGTATTTAATAAGATTATTTCTTTCATTCAGATCTAGGATGTGATGTTTAAGTGTTCCCTTTATTTTTTTGAGCAGTGTATATGAAACTTTGAACATCCCACGGAGCACCATTAAGTCAATTATTAAAAAATGGAAAGAATATGGCACCACAACAAACCTGCCAAGAGAGAGCCGCTCACCAGAACTCTCAAACCAGGCAAGGAGGGCATTAATCAGAGAGGCAACATAGAGACCAAAGATAACCCTGAAGGAGCTGCAAAGCTCCACAGCGGAGATTGGAGGATCTGTCCATAGGACCACTTTAAGCCAAACACTCCACAGAGCTGGGCATTACCGAAGAGTGACCAGAAAATAGCCATTGCTTCAAGAAAAAAATAAGCAAACACGCTTGGTGTTCGCCAAAGGGCATGTGGGAGACTCCCCAAATATATGGAAGAAGGTACTCTGGTCAGATGAGACTAAAATGTAGCTTTTTGGCCAACAAGGAAAACGCTTTGTCTGGCGCAAATCCAACAACTCTCATCACCCCAAGATCACCATCCCCACAGTGAAGCATGGTGGTGGCAGCATCATGCTGTGGGGATCTTTTACATCGGCAGGGACTGTGAAACTGGTCAGAATTGAAGAAATGATGGATGGCGCTAAGTACAGGGAAATTCTTGAGGGAAACCTGTTTCAGTCTTCCAGAGATTTGAGACTGGGACGGAGGTTCACCTTCCAGCATGACAATGACCCTAAGCATACTGCTAAAGCAACACTTGAGTGATTTAAGGGGAAACATTTAAATCTCTTGGAATGGCCTAGTCAAAGCCCAGACCTCAATCCAATTGAGAATCTGTGGTATGACTTAAAGATTGCTGTACACCAGCAAAACCCATCCAGCTTGAAGAAGCTGGAGCAGTTTTGCCTTGAAGAATGGGCAAAAATCCCAGTGGCTAGATGTGCCAAGCTTAGAGAGACATACCCCAAGAGACTTTCAGCTGTAATTGCTGCAAAAGGTGGCTCTACAAAGTATTGACTTTGGGGGAGGAGGGGTGAATAGTATGAATGCTCAAGTTTTGTTTTTTTGTCTTATTAGTTTTTAGTTTCACAATAAAAAATGGTAGGCATGTTGTGTAAATCAAATGATACAAACCCCCCCAAAAAAATCAATTTTAATTCCAGGTTGTAAGGCAACATAATAGGAAAAATGCCAAGGGGGTGAATACTTTCGCAAGCCACTCTATGCTGAGCACTTGTTGGCTGCTTTTCCTTCACTCATTGGTCCAACTCATCCCAAACCATCTCAATTGGGTTGAGGTCGGGGGATTGTGGAGGCCAGGCCATCTGATGCAGCACTGCATCACTCAAATAGCTCTTACAAAGCCTGGAGGTGTGTTTTGGGTCATTGTCCTGTTGAAAAACAAATGATAGTCCCACTAAACGCAAACCAGATGGGATGGCGTATCGCTGCAGAATGCTGTGGTAGCCATGCTGGTTAAGTGTGCCTTGAATTCTAAATAAATCACAGTGTCACTAGCAAAGCACCCCCACACCAGCACACCTCATCCTCCATGCTTCACGCTGGGAACCACACATGCAGAGATCATCCGTTTTCCTACTCTGCGTCTCACAAAGACACCAAAAATCTCAAATTTGGATTCATCAGACCAAAGGACATATTTCCACCGGTCGAATGTCCACTGTCTCTTCTTCTTATTGGTGTCCTTTAGTAGTGGTTTCTTTTCAGCAATTCGACCATGAAGGTCTGATTCACGTAGTCTCCTCTGTACAGTTGATGTTGAGATGTGTCTGTTACTTGAACTCTGTGAAGCATTTATTTGGTCTGCAATCTGAGGTGCAGTTAAATATAAATTAACTTATCCTCTGCAGCAGAGGTAACTCTGGGCATTACTTTTCTGTGGCGGTCCCTTTTGCGACTGCACTTGAAGAAACTTTCAAAGTTCTTGAAATATTCCGGATTGACTGACCTTTCATTCTTAAAGTAATGATGGATTGTCATTTCTCTTTGCTTATTTGAGCTGTTCTTGCCATAATATGTACTTGGTCTTTTACCAAATAGGGCTCTCTTCTGTATAGCCACCCTACCTTGTCACGACACAACTGATTGGCTCAAACGCATTAAGAAGGAAAGAAATTCCACAAATTAACTTTTAACAAGGCACACCTGTTAATTGAAATGCATTCCAGGTGACTACCTCATGAAGCTAGTTGAGAGAATGCCAAGAGTGTGCAAAGCTGTCATCAAGGCAAAGGGTGGCTATGTGAAGAATCTCAAATATAAAATATATTTTGATTTGTTTAACACTTTTTTGCTTACTACATGATTTCATATATATTATTTCATAGTTTTGATGTCTTCACTATTATTCTACAATGTAGAAAATATTCAAAATAAAGAAAAACCCAGCAATGAGTAGGTGTTCTAAAACTTTTGACCGGTAGAGTATTATGATATGTTTAACACTTTTTTGGTTACTACATGTTTCCATATATATTATTTCATAGTTTTGATGTCTTCACTATTATTCTACAATGTAGAAAATATTCAAAATAAAGAAAAACCCTGCAATGAGGAGGTGTGTTCAAACATTTGACTGGTACTGTATGTTAAACAGTGATATGTTATATAGAATATGAGAATATGATGACTAGCGGTTGGTGGGCAAAATCACTGGGGAAGCCAAGCCCCCCCCCCCCCCCCCCCAAAAAAAAGCCATTTTACCATCTATGAACCTGTTAGTTCATATGCCTTGCGACTGTGCTATATGGGCCAAAAGTCTGAGACAATAAGCAGACACAGTAGCAGAATAAATTCAACCACACCTTTTGTTTTATGACAAAACCGGAGCGCAACCTCTGTCCAGTGAAGTCCACAAGTCAAGCAAGTTAATGTTTCCGACATTTTCGGACCACTAAACAACTATTGATTTAGAACCACAGAGAGTTACCACAAGTCACAAAGAAAACAATAGCTGCCTCCACTATCCAGCATCATTTGAACTTCAACATCATCAAATCACCTCTGCTTAGTCTACAACAGTGACAACTAAAAGATACCAAAAACAATTTAGTCCAATCAACGTAAGCTAAATATGATGTTGCTGTCCATGGCTCTGATTTCTGTGTGTATGTTTGTGCGTGCGTGAGTGTCTGTGCAAGTAGAAAAACATGTTGACCCCTACCTTTAGAGAAACACCAATGCCACCCTCCTCTCTTTCATGTTGACAAAATGGTCTGTTAGCTAGTAAACATTAGCCTTCTACATCTAGCTACATATTGAACTTCCATCCTCTCAGGTCAGGGGCACAAGAATGTATGAATTAATGGTTGGATCAGAATCGCCGTTATAATCATTGGCCAGTACGGAGAATTAAGTGAAACCACAAGACCAAATCTCCATCTATGGCTAATTTAGGAATGGGACAATTTTAGCTAGCTAGCTAGTTAAGACACCGGAAGAAAACAACACAACGAGATGTAACAATTCCAGTTCTGTCAATGACGTTTGATAGGAGTGACTCCAAAATCCAAGCTGGCTTCCCTTGACAGTTTTTTGGATGCGCCAAGACCATTCACAGTTGAGCTCACTCAGTTTAGCTCAATGCTGATTGGCAAATTTTCTATACTTTTTTTTATCAAGGGATGCCAAATGCTCACTGGCTTCCCTTGCCTTCAATGCTACAGGCGGCAATAATGTCAAATCAAATCAAATTTACTTGTCACATACACATGGTTAGCAGCTGTTAATGCAAGTGTAGTGAAATGCTTGTGCTTCTAGTTTCGACCATGCAGTAATATCTAACAAGTAATCTACCAATTCCACAACAACTACCTTGTACACACAAGTGTAAAGGAATGAATACGAATATGTACATAAAAATATATAAATGAGTGATGGCCGAACGGCGTAGGCAAGATGTAATAGATGGTATGGAGTACAGTATATACATATGAGATGAGTATTGTAGGGTATGAGAACATTATATAAAGTGACAGAATGTCATGCTCGTTTGGAATAGACAACATCAGATAGATGGCCGACACAGAGTGACAGAGGGCGCTGTTTCGCTCGCTCAGATGCAGTTTCCTGTAAGATACATTCAGCCTCTTGCAAATTGAAGGAAAATGATGAAACACAGAGAGAGTAAAGATACATTATTTAATGTTTTTATATTGGTACATTGTTTTGGGAAGCCTGGCTTCCCTTCGCATCCATGAATACACGCCACTGGCTGTGAGCAGAGGTAGAGGTAGAGGTAGAGAGACAGAGACACAGAGGCAGAGAGACTAAGAGACAGAAAGACGTGGTGAGGGATGATCCTTCTTCCTCCTCTAGATGTAAGAGGCCATTACACACACACAAGGCTATTAGAGAGAGAGTGAGTCATCATAGCCAGCATGATAATACTTTTACGCTGCTGCTACTCTCTGTTATTATCTATGCATAGTCACTTTAATAACTCTACCTACATGTACATATTACCTCGACTAACCGGTGCCCCCTCACATTGACTCTGTACCGGTACCCCCCTGTATATAGCCTCACTATTGTTATTTTACTGCTGCTCTTTAATTATTTGTTACATTTATTTCTTTAACTGCATTGTTGTAAGTAAACATTTCACTGTAAGGTCTACACCTGTTGTATTCGGCGCATGTGACAAATAACATTGGATTTGATTTACTCTCTCTGTGAAGGGAGACAAGGATATCACAGTGTTGAGATAGACATCTCAGATGTTTCATACTGAGAGAGAGAGAGAGAGAGAGAGAGAGAGAGAGAGAGAACTGGGTTGAGCTGGGATGAAATGTCTATCTTAGAGGGGGAGATGGAAGAGCGAGAGGAAGAGGGGAGCTGTAAGAGGAAGGGGAGATGAGAGGTGTGTGATAGAAGCAGCAAACAAAGAGGAGCGATATTGCAGTTATTGCATTATACAGATATGTCTTATTATTTGATGTCATGCCCATTATGAGTAAATTGAATCACATGGACTATTTTGCTTGCTTGTATGGTGTTCTACAGATTGGCATGGACTAAAGTGACATTGAGACAGCTCCTGACAATTCCCTATCACCTCCTCCCTAACCAAACTATTTGCTAAACATGCCCCAGACTTAGAGTTAAAAGGAACTTACCTTTAGCGCACCATTCAGACCAGGAACCTTTCGACCAATGGATGTCAACCTCCTTGCAGCTGCTTGCTGCTCCTCTCAGCCTGCTGTGGAAAAACACACAAATCACAAGGCTCTCTATAGTACCATTAAAAGGAAGGTGCTTGTTTTGAATGTGAGTGTGACTCCACTTGTTGGCCAGTACATGTTCTAATTGTATGGTTTGTGTCCCCCACGACTGCAGACACGGGGGATATGCCAACGCAACTGCGAGAGACTACACCCAACCCATCAGGGCTGGCGCAGAGCGAGAAACAACCCAGCAAGTTGCCACCGACAACCGAGCCAGGCTACCAAGAGCTCAGCTCATACAACACTCTCTATAGCACTACCAAAGGAAAGTGTTCATTTCCAGCGTGTGAATGTGGATCCAATTGTTGGCCAGTGCGTGCTCGAATTGTATGTTTTGGGTACCCTGCAACTACAGCCATCGACTACCAGATCATGCTGGGGAGGAAGTGCCAAACCCTGAGGGTAGAGCCGAACGAGCAAACCCTGCTCGGAAAGAGCAAACCCTGCTCGGAAAGAGCCGAACGAGCAAACCCTGCTCGGAAAGAGCAAACCCTGCTCGGAAAGAGCCGAACGAGCATACCCTGCTCGGAAAGAGCCGAACGAGCAAACCCTGCTCGGAAAGAGCCGAACGAGCAAACCCTGCTCGGAAAGAGCCGAACGAGCAAACCCTGCTCGGAAAGAGCCGAACGAGCAAACCCTGCTCGGAAAGAGCCGAACGAGCAAACCCTGCTCGGAAAAAGCCGAACGAGCAAACCCTGCTCGTAAAGAGCCGAACGAGCAAACCCTGCTCGGAAAGAGCCGAACGAGCAAACCCTGCTCGGAAAGAGCCGAACGAACATTGACCACCACTCCATGAGTAAATCAACTGCTGTGTTAGTTTGCCCCGGTGCTCATAGTTAGCCTATAACCCTAATTGTAATTTAAATCCTAGCCCTTTAATACATTATATTTGGGCTGTAGTGATATTGGGTATTGCCATCGTTGTAAAAGCTGAATTTATAATGAAGAACCTTTGATTGTAATTTGGCCTGTCTGTGGTTGTTTGCCGTGGGATCGTAAAACACTGCTTTTGACATAGACACCGGCTGGAATGCGCTTTTAACCAATCGCCATCCAGGATTAGACTCACCCATTGTATAAATCAAATCAAATTGTAGTTGTCAAATGCAACAGGTGTAGACCTTACCGTGAAATGCTTATTTACAAACCCTTAACCAACAATGCAGTTCAAGAAATAGAGTTAAGAAAATATTTACTCAATTAACTTCTGACTTGAAACAAAAAGAAGAATTAGAAAATGATTGAAATGCAAAGCTGCCCGAAGATAAATTGAAGCAATTAACTTTGACCTAAAATAATCAAATGATAGAAAATCGAAAGCAATCTTGTTTTTTGGAGAGAAAAAAAATTATACTGCGGATAGGTCAATATGCAGAGGAAAACAGACAGTCACAGAATTGATTAACAAACAGGTTGATAGAGATATAACTATAACATAACCTGGGTTGCATTCATTAGAGCACACTTTGACAAAATGTTTTGCAAATGAAAACTAAAATTAATTTCTCATTGGACGAGTCAAGATAAAGTTCATGAACTTGTATCATGTATCTCAAAACAGTTTTCTCCACCATTTTGAATGCATTAGACTGTCAATACCTCATAGGACCACAATAAATCTAAGTATATTGATCAACGATTCATTAACTAAGCCCTTTAAACTCAATCTAAGCCTAGCACCTGGAATCATCCAGTCCACCCAATAACAAGAGTATTAGGTAATGTTTATATGGCAAACACAAATCTATTTCACCTTCACTGGGATCAGAAGCTAAATACAAACACCTGTGTGCACAAACACAATGAACCTTTGTCATTTCACCCTCCTTCCTTTTATCTCCCCCACTCATCCTCTAAATCCTTTAATTTTTTCTCTCTTCTTGACCACTCTCCTCCCTCTCTTTTCTCCTCCCTCTCTTCCACCTCTTGTGCCAAATGTAAACAAGCTGTTAGGACATTACATGATGAGAAATTACTATTATTATACTATTATACTATTATGATATCAAATCAAACTTTATTTATGTCACATTCACCGAAAACAACTGTAACGGCTGTCGGGAGAGAGAGTAGACCAAGGCGCAGCGGAGTTAGTGTTCATCATTGACGTAATTTAATGGACGAAAGAACACTATACAAAACAAGAAAACCGACAGCCAAACAGTACTGTCAGGTGAAATACAAAACAGAAACAATTACCCACAAAACCCCAACGGAAAAACAGGCACTTATGTGTGACTCCCAATCAGCAACACTCTACAGCTGTGCCTGATTGGAAGCCACACGGCCAAAATCAATGAAACAAACCAACATAGAAAAATGCACATAGAACGCCCACCCAATGTAACACCCTGGCCTAACCAAAATAAAGAACAAAAACCCCTCTCTATGGCCAGGGCGTTACAACAACACGTATAGACCTTACCGTGAAATGCTTACTTGCAAGCCCTTAACCAACAGTGCAGTTCAAGAAGAGTTAAGAAAATATTTACCAAATAAACTAAAGTAAAAAATAAAAAATAATAAGTAACACAATAACAATGCTATATACAGAGGGTACCTGTAATGCGTGTCGTGTGTGGAGGACCAAGACGCAACAGGGAAGTGTATACTCATCTTCTCTTTTTAATATATAAGAAGGAGAAACAAAATAAACACGTATACAATTAACAGAAACGACACTAACCGTTTTGTCATGTGACAAGCACAAAACAGAATACAACTACCCACAATCCACAATACAAACACACCCCTAATTATAGGACCTTCAATCAGAGGCAACGATAGACAGCTGCCTCCAACTGAAGGCCCCAACACCAATTAACTAAACATAGAAATACAAATGACTAGACAGAACATAGAAATAAACTAACATAGAACAATAACCAAAACCCTGGACTAATAAATCAAATACCCCTCTCTACATGGACACATACACAACCACCCTGAACCACATAAAACAAATACCCCCTGCCACGTCCTGACCAAACTAAACACTAACAAATAACACCTTTACAGGTCAGAACGTGACAGTACCGGTACCGAGTTCGTGTGTGGGGGTACAGGTTAGTTGAAGTAATTTGTACATGTAGGTAGGGGTAAAGTGACTATGCATAGATAATAAACAGCGAGCAGCAGCAGCGAACAAAACAAATGGAGGGGGGTCTCGAAGTAAATAGTCTGGTGGCCATTTTATTAATTGTTCAGCAGTCTAATGGCTTGGGGGTAGAATCTGTTAAGGAGCCTTTAGGTCCTTGACTTGATGCTCCAGTACCGCTTGCCATGACTTGAACTGGAGTCTGACAATTTTATGGGCTTTCCTCCGCCTATTATATAGGTCCTGGATGGCAGGAAGCTTGGCACCAGTGATGTACTGGGCCGTACGCATTACCCTCTGTAGTGCCTTACGGTCAGATGATGAGCAGTTGCCATACCAGGCGATGATGCAACCGGTCAGGATGCTCTCGATGGTGCAGCTGTAGAAATTTGAGGATCTGGGGAACCATGCAAAATCTTTTCAGTATCCTGAGGGGGAAAAGGTTTTGTTGTGCCCTCTTCACGACTATCTTGGTGTGTTTGGACCATGATAGTTCGTTGGTGATGTGGACAATGAAGGAACTTGAAACTTTCAACCCGCTCCACTACAGCCCCGTCGATGTTAATGGGAGCCTGTTCGGACCGGATTTTCTTGTAGTCCACGATCAGCTACTTTGTTTTTCTCACATTCAGAGAGAGGTTGTTGTCCTGGCACCCCGCTGCCAGTTCTCTGAGCTCCTCCCTATAGGCGGTCTCATCGTTGTCGGTGATCAGGCCTACCACTGTTGTGTCGTCAGCAAACTTAATGATGGTGTTGGAGTCGTGGTTGGCCACGCAGTCGTGGGTGAACAGGGAGTACAGGAGGGAACTAAGTACACACCCCTAAGGGGCCCCAGTGTTGAGGATCAGTGTGCCAGGCGTGTTGTTGCCCACCCTTACCACCTGGGGTCGGCCTGTCGGGTAGTCCAGGATCCAGTTGCAGAGGGAGGTGTTTAGTCCCATGGTCCTTAGCTTAGTAATGAGCTTCGTGGGCACTATGGTGTTGAACGCTGAGCTGTAATCAATGAACAGCATTCTCACATACAGTTGATGTCGGAAGTTTACATACACTTAGGTTGGAGTCATTAAAACTCATTTTTCAACCACTCCACACATTTCTTGTTAACAAACTATAGTTTTGGCAAGTCGGTTAGGACATCTACTTTGTGCATGACACAAGTCATTTTTCCAACAATTGTTTACAGACGGATTATTTCACTTATAATTCACAGTATCTAAATTTCAGTGGGTCAGAAGTTTACATGCACTAAGTTGACTGTGACTTTAAACAGCTTGGAAAATTCAAAAAAATGATGTCATGGCTTTAGAAGTTTCTGATAGGCTAATTGACATCATTTGAGTCTGTACTGACCTCGCCTTCTGGATGATAGCGGGGTGAACAGGCAGTGGCTTGGGTGGTTGTTGTCCTTGATGATCTTTTTGGCCTCCCTGTGACGTCGGGTGGAGGGCAGGTAGTTTGCCCCCGGTGATGCATTGTGCAGACCTCACTACCCTTTGGAGAGCCTTGCGGTTGTGGGCGGAGCAGTTGCCGTACCAGGCGGTGATACAGCCCGTTAGGCTGCTCTCGATTGTGCATCTGTAAAATGTTGTGTGTTTTTTGTGACAAGCCAAATTTCTTAAGCCTCCTGAGGTTGAAGAGGCGCTATTGCGCCTTCATCATGCTGTCTGTGTGGGTGGACCATTTCAGTTTGTCCGTGATGTGTACATCGAAGAACTTAAAACTTTCCACCTTCTCTACTACTGTCCCGTCGATGTGGATAGGGGGCTGCTCCCTCTGCTGTTTCCTGAAGTCCACGATCATCTCCTTTGTTTTGTTGACATTGAGTGTGAGGTTATTTTCCTGACACCACACTCCAAGGGCCCTCACCTCCTCCCTGTAAGCCGTCTCGTCGTTGTTGGTAATCAAGCCTACCACTGTGTCGTCTGCAAACTTGATGATTGAGTTGGAGGCATGCATGGCCACGCAGTCATGGGTGAACAGGGAGTACAGGAGAGGGCTGAGAACGCACCCTTGTGGGGCCCCAGTGTTGAGGATCAGTGGTGTGGAGATGTTTCCTACCCTCACCACCTGGGGGCGGCCCGTCAGAAAGTCCAGGACCCAGTTGCACAGGGCGGGGTCGAGACCCAGGGTCTCGAGCTTGCAGGATACTATGGTGTTAAATGCTGAGCTGTAGTCGATGAACAGCATTCTTACATAGGTATTCTTCTTGTCCAGATGGGTTAGGGCAGTGTGCAGTGTGATTGCGATTGCGTCGTCTGTGGACCTATTGGGGCGGTAAGCAAATTGGAGTGGGTCTAGGGTGTCAGGTAGGGTGGAGGTGATATGATCCTTGACTAGTCTCTCAAAGCACTTCATGATGACGGAAGTGAGTGCTACGGGGCGATAGTCGTTTAGCTCAGTTACCTTAGCTTTCTTGGGAACAGGAACAATGGTGGCCCTCTTGAAGCATGTGTGAACAGCAGACTGGGATAAGGATTGATTGAATATGTCCGTAAACACACCAGCCAGCTGGTCTGCGCATGCTCTGAGGACGCGGCTAGGGATGCCGTCTGGGCCGGCAGCCTTGCGAGGGTTAACACGTTTAAATGTTTTACTCACGTTAGCTGCGGTGATGGAGAGCCCGCAGGTTTTGGTAGCGGGCCATGTCGGTGGTACTGTATTGTCCTCAAAGCAAGCGAAGAAGTTGTTTAGTTTGTCTGGGACCAAGACATTGGGGTCTGCAACGGGGCTGGTTTTCTTTTTGTAGTCCGTAATTGACTGTAGACCCTGCCACATACCTCTCGTGTCTGAGTCGTTGAATTGTGACTCTACTTTGTCTCTATACTGATGCTTAGCTTGTTTGATTGCCTTGGAGGGAATAGCTACACTGTTTGTATTCGGTCATGTTTCCGGTCGCCTTGTCCTGATTAAAAGCAGTGGTTCGCGCTTTCAGTTTTGCGTGAATGCTGCCATCAATCCACGGTTTCTGATTGGGAAGGTTTTAATTGTCGCTCTTGGTACATCACTGATGCACTTGCTAACAAACTCACTCACCGAATCAGCGTATAAATCAATGTTGTTGTTCGACGCTATCCGGAACATTTCCCAGTCTACGTGATCGAAGCATTCTTGAAGCGTGGAATCAGATTGGTCGGACCAGCATTGAACAGACCTGAGCACGGCCGTTTCCAGTTTTAGATTAGCTTTGTTAAAATCCCCAGCTACAAGACCCCAACTACAAGAACACAATGAAACAGAACAAGGTTGACTAAGAAATAAATCCAGAACCTTACACTGTCATCAAGGCAAAGGGTGGCCACTTTGAAGAATCTAAAATATATTTTGATTGTCACAGGCGTCGTATGAATTGGACCAAAATGCAGCGGGAATGTGTATGTTCATTTTCTCTTTTATTGAAGAAACTGAACAAAAAGACCGCCGAAAAACCAGTCTTGTCAGGCACACAGCTAAACCAGGAACCCACAAAACCCATAGAAAAACACCCCTACTAAATAGGACTTCAATTAGAGGCAACGAGGAACAGCTGCCTCCAATTGAAGGTCAAAACAATAAACTAGACATAGAAATAGAAAAACTAGAAAATAGAACATAGAAATACAAGACATAGAACACTACCCAAAAACCCCGACAATACAAAACAAACACACCCCTGCCACGTCCTGACCAAACTACAATAACAAATAACCCCTTATACTGGTCAGGACGTGACATTGATTTGTTTAACACTTTTTTGGTTACTACATTATTCCATATGTGTTATTTCATAGTTGATGTCTTCACTATTATTCTACAATGTAGAAAATAGTAAAAATAAAGACAAACCCTTGAATGAGTAAGTGTGTCCAAACTTTTGACTGGTACTGTATATATAGTAAAAAATTTTCCTCGATAAAGTATCTTAGCTTTTACCCCACCCAGTATGTAGTGGCAATACACTTTTTGGATGTAGTCTGCCAATAAACCCTTTTCACTTAAGTTTTCATGTACCGAATAAAAAGCTAAAGTTCAATTTCCATCGCATTTTCAACTCTACTGATAGTTTTGTCACAAACTGTTGCATTAAATAGCAAATGTGCCTAGTCTGGTCTTGGCACCTGCGCTCAAACCAACAGCTCGCAGATACAGTGCGGGTAGGCATTGTAGGTTGTCTAGTCTAGATGATGACATTATTATGGATAAGAGCGATAATATTGTATTGGCAAATGGCAGTCAAGCATCGATCATCATGTCACCAGAATAAAACCCTCAATATTTATTGGAAAGGAGCATCAAGCTCATCACCGTGCACTTTCACCACCCTGTGAAGTTCATCATAACTTATTTCATGTGTAGCCTAATAAACATGGTTTCCCGAGTCGTAGTGGGAGGACTCCAAATGTACTTTGATGTGATATATTGATACTGTATATCAATATTTGCGCATAAAGGTGTTTCCACCGCCATTTCATGCATAACACATTTTACAGACAAAAAGATCGCTCCATATGTCGAACAAACAAATGTTCTCTCAGGATTTATAAAATAATAATATGGTATGACTTTACTCGCAAAAAAACTGTGGATGGAAACGTAGTTAGGCGCACAGTATTACATGGAGCCATGACTTCATTGAACTCTATTCAACATCAGGTAACTGATTCAAGCAGTAGAATTAGATTTAAAAAGCAGGTAAAAATACACGTTATGGAACAGTGGGGACTGTGAAGCAACACAAACATAGGCACAGACACATGCATACACACACATGATAACATACACACTATACACACACACACACATGGATTTTGATTTGTAGATATGTGGAAGTGGAGTATGGGCCTGAGGGCACACACTTAGTGTGTTGTGAATTCTGTAATGAATGTATTGTAATGTTTTTAAAATTGTACAATTGCCTTAATTTTGCAGGACCCCAGGAAGAGTAGTGGGGATTCATAATAAATACAAATACCTAGGGAGTCTTTGGGCTCTATTTTAACAAACCTACCGCAATGGTAAATCTAAGCACTGGCGGTAGTGCTCCAGGACCAGGGGTGTGTCACAAATGCTATTTGCACAGCCGTTATTATGAGCGCAATAGCTGGCGGTTGTGCGAAAGGGCTGGGATTTGATGAATAACAAGTTGTAGGTAGGTGTAATGAGGGCTTGGCCACTCACTGGCCAATCAACATGTTTTATCAACAATTAATGCTGCAAGTAGTTGTCTCAAGTTCTGTAGGTTATTGAAGGTCTTTGCTTTGTCATCAACTCCAATTCAGCTGGGGGCACGGAATATTCATCCTAGTCCATTGTGGATTGATAATTTGATACTTCCGTTTATTAAATAGCATAGGCTGAGTGATAGCAACATAAAAAAAATACATCCTGTGTGCTCAATATGTTTGGAATGTGGACAGTCAACATTGTTGTAATTGGCTTCAATGACCAGGCTATAGACCTTTACGCATTGCACTTCCTCAAATAAAAAATACTAGGCTCCTGTAAATTGTACTGTATGTGTGAGGCACATTCTCAAGATGCACTGAGTGTACAACACATTAGGAACACCTTCTTAATATTGAGTTGCACCCTTCTTCTCCATCTGTAGGGTTTTCAGCGGTTACATTCACCCACGTTTGGCTCCATGTGAACTACAATTCCGTCATTGTGTTTGTTGTGTTTTAATGTTCAGAAAAGTCCAAAATGATCGCTTTCAAACCGGTTTTCGAAACATGCTGATATGCCCCATGTCTTTTTGTGACGTGAATTAAGTTATCAATGTTCTTAAACCGAACTTCAATGAAACTACTCAGTCTGCCCCCCCGGAGTGTGTTAGATTCTGGTTGAATGAAGCAGACGGATAGCCAGCCCACATGGGTCAAAACGTTTATTTATGAGAGCTCTGAAAATCCTTACAATGTACAAAGCCTTTTATATTAAACACACACACACACACACACACACACACACACACACACACACACACACACACACACACACACACACACACACACACACACACACACACACACACACACACACACACACACACACAAACACACACACCAGTAGAGAACTCCACCCAGCTTTAGGCGGCTGTATTTTTCCACAGTACCCAGACCACCTGTCTCCTTATCTTTTGCCAGCCTAGCTGTTCCCAGGCCGTTGTTTCTCTCCCTAACTTAGGGAGGCATCTTCTCCTGTTCCTTTCCCAAGGTCGTCTTATCAACTCTGCCCTGCTCATTTTGAAGTGGTAACAGTGTCTTGCTCACACACAGTATTGGAATATAGTTTTTAACCCATTATTATAGCCTTTATAATTTTGAATACATTTCAACAGGTTATAGGGTTTCTGAGTGAAATCATTTAGTCAAACCTTTAATCATATAATTTCCATTACACTTTTATATCAGCGAGAAAGAATCTTTCAAACAAGATCCACAGCCGCATGTGCCTCACTTCCTCCCTAATTACGCTTACACACAGGTGTTCGGGGCACACTAGATCGCTAATTAGCACATCTTCCATTTGGCTTCCATAAACAATCAATGTAACATGGAGATATGGTCGTGTGGGAACACTAACCCTATAAAGGTGTGTAATAAGTTAACTTTTAGTTTTTTGAAAAATATTTATTGCTGACATGAAAGATACGTACTGCAAGCGATGTGTTTACAGCAAACGTCGGGGCTCTTAACAAAATGCCCCCAGTCAGAAGATACTATCATCAACAGGCACTAAAGCAATTAGTCTATGAATGGGGTAGATTAGGACTACTACCGTTGATATGGCGTTATAGGACAGAAACATTTTTAAAGCCTATGTTTGGAGGAGCGAGTTGTTGGTAACCGGACAAGAGGTGCTCTTTGGAAATGGGGATGGATACAAGCCTCTGCAACCTGGACTCAGGGGTAGACGTAACATAGTACATGTAAATCCAGGACACTGTATGGTATGTATTAATTTGTGGATGTCCTAACTGACTTGCCAAAACTATAGTTTGTTAACAAGAAATGTGTGAAGTGGTTGAAAAACGAGTTTTAATGACTCCAACCTAAGTGTATGTAAACTTCCGACTTCAACTGTAAGTATTCACACCCCTGAGTCAATAGATGTTAGAATCACCTTTGGCAGTGATTACAGATGTGAGTCTTTCTGGGTAAGACTCTAAGAACTTTGCACACCTGGATTGTAAAATTTTTGCACATTATTATTTTTTAAATTATTCAAGCTATGTCAAGTTTGTTGTTGATCTTTGCTAGACAGCTATTTTCAAGTCTTGCCATAGATTTTCAAGACTATTGTATTCAAAACTGTAACTAGGCCACTCAGGAGCATTCAATGTCATCTTGGTAAGCATCTCCAGTGTATATTTGGCGTTGTGTTTTAGATTATAGTCCTGCTGGAAGGTGAATGTGTCTCCCAGTGTCTGGTAGAAAGCAGACTGAACCAGGTTTTCCTCTAGGACTTTGCCTGTACTTATCTCTATTCGGTTTCTTTTTATCTGTAAAAAAAACCTCCCTAACATGATGCAGCCACCACCAAGCTTGAAAATGTGAAGAGTGGTACTCAGTGACATGTTGTGTTGGATTTGGCCCCAAACTTAACACTTTGTATTAAGGAAATGTATTCAGGGGCTCCCGAGTGGCGCAGTGGTCTAAGGCACTGCATCTCACTGTAAGTGAGTCACTGCAGTTCCTGGTTCAAATCCACCCTGCATCATATCCGGCTGTGATTGGGAGTCCCATAGGGTGGTGCACAGTTGGTCCAGCATCGTCCGAGTTTGGCCAAGGTAGGCAGTGGTTGTAAATTAGAATTTGTTCTTAACTGACTTGCCTAGTCAAATAAAGGTAATGTCTTTGCCACAGATTTACTTTAGTGCCTTATTGTAAACAGGATGCATGTTTTGGGATATTTGTATTCTACACAGGCTTCCTTCTTTTCACTCTGTCATGTAGGTTAGTTTTGTGGAGTAACTACAATGTTGTTGATCCATCCTCAGTTCTCATACCACAGCCATTGAACTCTAACTGTTTGAAGGTCACCATTGGCCTCATGGTGAAATCCCTAAGTTTCCTTCTTCTCTGGCAACTGAGTTAGGAAGGACGCCTGTATCTTTGTAGTGACTGGGTGTATTGATACACAATCCAAAGTGTAATCTGTCTCGCCCTGATCTGTTTCACCTGTCCTTGTGATTGTCTCCACCCCCCTCCAGGTGTCACCCATCTTCCCAATTATCCCCTGTGTATTTATACCTGTGTTCTCTGTCTGTTTGTTACCAGTTCGTCTTGTTCGTTCAAGCTTACCAGAGTTTTTCCTGTCAGCGCCTATCATTTCCCAGCCTCTCTTTGCTAGTACCCCCGGTTTTGACCTTTGCTTGTCCTGACCCTGTACCCGCCGGCCTGACCTCTCGGCCTGAGCCTGCCTGCTGTCCTGTACTTTTGCCTTACCCTGGATTTTCGACCCCTGCCTGCCTTGACCTGGCTTTGCCTGCCCCTGTTGCTACAATGATTCCTGATAGTAATCCTTACCTTAACCATGCTCAAAGGGATATTCAATGTTTATTATTATTATCCCACCAATAGGTGCCCTTCTTTGCGAGGCATTGGAAAACCTCACTGGTCTTTGTGGTTGAATCTGTGTTTGAAATTCACTGCTCGACTTATGGACCTTACAGATAATTCTATCTGTGGGGTACATGAGTTTGTCATAAAAAATATCATGTTAAACACTTACTGCACACAGATAAATTATTTACTACTGAACTTATTTAGGCTTGCCATAACAATGGGGTTGAATACATTTCAGCTTTACATTTTTTATAATTTTGTAAAAATTCCTAAAAAACAATTCCACTTTGACATTATGGAATATTGTGTATAGGCCAGTGACACATCTACATTTATCCATTTTAAATTCAGGCTGTAATCCAACAAAATGTAGAAAAAGTCAAGGGGTATGAATACTTTCTGTAGAGGCACTCGAGATTCTGTGACAGACTGCAGAAAGACCATCGGAGCCTGTCGCCATGGACACCTCTTGCTCATTCATCCATCATCTGTCTGTCTGTCGGCAAGTTTCTGAAGGCACTGTTGCCTACTGTACATGGATATTTACCCACATCCAAAATAATAACAGGAGCTGTCAAATAATGCAGTGGCCTAGCAACATACATTTTCTTTTTAAAGGGTGTGTCCGCTCTGCTCACGGTTTTGCTGCTGCCAAACATAATCTTTTAACAAAGCTTTGATTAAGATTTACTTCAAAGCGGTCTCACGAGCCATCGATAGTCTTGACTTCTTGGCGAATGCATTGTTGTAAGACAAAAAAACAGAATTCATTGAGAGGAAGCGAGGCTATGCTTGGGTTATTAATCCAAATGAAAACATGGAAAAAAACATTCGATTTGATGTTTCTAAATACGAGGTTCACGGGCACAGAAGCACATACAGTGTGTGTATATATAGTATTGTCAAACCCTAGCTCCAGGATTGAGCTCGCTTGCACTGAGGTGGTAAGGGTGGTCTGCGGTAACACAGTTGGTTATGTCATACATTTTGACAGTGGAAGCGCAGCCTATCCTGCCATGATGCACAGTGCCCATATGCACATGGTAGAGATACAGTACATGACCAAACCACCTGCTCGTCAAACATTTCATTACAAAATCATGGGCATTAATATGGAGTTGGTCCCCCCTTTGCTGCTATAACAGCCTCCACTCTTCTGGGAAGGTTTTCCACTAGATGTTGGAACATTGCTGCAGGGCTTCCATTCAGCCACAAGATCCATTTCTGTATGGACCTCGCTTTGTGCATAGGGGCATTGTCATGCTGAAACAGTAAGGGGCATTCCCCAAACTGTTGCCACAAAGTTAGAAGCACAGAATCGTCTAGAATGTCATTGTATGCTGTAGCGTTAAGAATTCCCTTCACTGGATCTAAGGGGCCTAGCCCGAACCATGAAAAACAGCCCCATTATTCCTCCTCCACCAAACTTTACAGTTGGCACTATGCTTTGGGGCAGGTAGCATTTTCCTGGCATCCGCCAAACCCAGATTCGTCCGTCAAACAGCCAGCTGGTGACTCGTGATCCATCACTCCAGAGAACGCGTTTCCACTGCTCCAGAGGCCAATGGCGGTGAGCTTTACACCACTCCAGCCGACGCTTGGCATGACGCATGGTGATCTTAGGCTTGTGTGCGGCTGCTCGGACATGGAAACCCCATTCATGAAGTTCCCGACCAACAGTTCTTGTGCTGAAGTTGCTTCCAGAGGCAGTTTGGATCTCGGTAGTGAGTGTTGCAACCGAGGACAGGCGATTTTTATGCGCTACGCGCTTCAGCTCTAGACATTTCCACTTCACAATAACAGCACTTACAGTTGACCGGGGCAGCTCCAGCAGGGCAGAAATTTGACAAACAGACTTGTTGGAAAGGTGGCATCCTATGATGGTGCCACGTTGAAAGTCACTGAGCACTTCAGAATGGGCCATTCTACTGCCAATGTTTGTCTATGGAGATTGCATGGCAGAGTGCTTGATTTTATACACCTGTTGGCAACAGGTGTGGCTGAAATAACCAAATCCACTAATTTGAAGGGTTGTTCTTGTTCATACTTTTGTACATATAGTGTAGGTGGGTAAAATAGGCTAGATGGATGGACAGACAGACTGCTGATGGATGAGGAAGAGGTGTCCATGGCTAGCGCTGTGGCGGTCATGACATTTTGTTAGCCTGTTATTTTCATGCAAAAGACTGCAGGTCTCATGGTAATTGACCATTAATTAACATAAACATGTTTACTGTATGTATGCAGGCCTCCATGCATACAAGATGCATACAAACCTCAAGCCTTTGGAACATCTACATATTAATAAGTCTAATAAATCAATTGAATATTCACCATCACAATAAATCCATTATTTATTTTAGGCAGGTCTAAAGAAACACTATGATATGAAGAAAATGTATTACAGAAGAACAGAATATGAGTTGGCCTACTGTATGTTATCTGGCTATGTGCCATAGGCTGTAGGCTTGTTAGTTTAATTGACAAGATATGCTTAAGTCCCATGCCGTTATTTTATATTATATGATTATATAGTAAGAAGACTATAATTGAAATAGAAAGGACATTTTTCCCATTCCAGACTGAGTGTGCATGTGAAGTGGCTATGTTGAGCGTAAAAGTGATCATTTGAAACAGGTCCTATATGCTAGATTTAGAGTTATTTGGCAACTTTGGTAGTGAATGATACAAACCTTATAATGTCTTAGAAATCAAAACATATATGGGCTGCATGATGCGACTATAGGATATTGATGATTTGAGACAGTATCAAATAAAAGCTAGCGCTCTGTTCCTCGCCTCAGGCTGCACACACTGTTCTCTCATCAAGTGATCATATTTTCACCCATCAGACTATTCTCAATTGAATCTTGTCTTCACTGATATGTCAAATTAGTTTCGATTTAGAATGGCCCATTATCAAATGGGCAGGAACAGGGGCAGGAACAGGGGCAGGAACAGGGGTAGGAACAGGGGTAGGAACAGGGGTAGGAACAGGGGGAAGGAAACAGGGGAGGGAACAGGGGTAGAAACAGGGGGAGGAACAGGGGCAGGAACAGGGGCAGGAACAGGGGTAGGAACAGGGGGAGGAACAGGGGGAGGAACAGGGGTAGGAACAGGGGCAGGAACAGGGGGAGGAACAGGGGGAGGAACAGGGGCAGGAACAGGGGTAGGAACAGGGGTAGGAACAGGGGTAGGAACAGGGGTAGGAACAGGGGGAAGGAACAGGGGGAGGAACAGGGGGAGGAACAGGGGCAGGAACAGGGGTAGGAACAGGGGTAGGAACAGGGGTAGGAACAGGGGTAGGAACCAGGAACAGGGGTAGGAACAGGGGTAGGAACAGGGGCAGGAACAGGGGAGGAACAGGGGTAGGAACAGGGGTAGGAACAGGGGCAGGAACAGGGGTAGACAGGTGGTAGGAACAGGGGTAGGGAACAGGGGGAGGAACAGGGGTAGCGAACAGGGGCAGGAACAGGGGCAGAACAGGGGGAGGAACAGGGGCAGGAACAGGGGGTAGGAACAGGGGGAGGAACAGGGGGAAGGAAACAGGGGAGAGAACAGGGGCAGGAACAGGGGCAGGAACAGGGGCAGGAACAGGGGCAGGAACAGGGGCAGGAACAGGGGGAGGAACAGGGGCAGAACAGGGGTAGGAACAGGGGCGGAACAGGGGCCGGAACAGGGGCAGGAACAGGGGAGTGAACGGGCTGAACAGGGGCAGGAACAGGGATAGGAACAGGGGTGGAACAGGGGGAGGAACAGGGGTAGGAACAGGGGCAGGAACAGGGAGAGGAACAGGTGGAGGAACAGGGGCTGAACAGGGGCAGGAACAGGGGTAGGAACAGGGGTAGGAACAGGGGCAGGAACAGGGGCAGGAACAGGGGAAGGAACAGGTGGAGGAACAGGGGCTGAACAGGGGCAGGAACAGGGGTAGGAACAGGGGCAGGAACAGGGAGAGGAACAGGTGGAGGAACAGGGGCTGAACAGGGGCAGGAACAGGGGTAGGAACAGGGGTAGGAACAGGGGCAGGAACAGGGGCAGGAACAGGGGAAGGAACAGGTGGAGGAACAGGGGCTGAACAGGGGCAGGAACAGGGGTAGGAACAGGGGTAGGAACAGGGGCAGGAACAGGGGTAGGAACAGGGGTAGGAACAGGGGTAGGAACAGGGGGAGGAACAGGGGCAGGAACAGGGGCAGGAACAGGGGGAGGGACAGGGGGAGGAACAGGGGTAGGAACAGGGGCAGGAACAGGGGGAGGAACAGGGGGAGGAACAGGGGCAGGAACAGGGGTAGGAACAGGGGTAGGAACAGGGGTAGGAACAGGGGTAGGAACAGGGGGAAGGAACAGGGGGAGGAACAGGGGGAGGAACAGGGGCAGGAACAGGGGTAGGAACAGGGGTAGGAACAGGGGTAGGAACAGGGGTAGGAACAGGGGTAGGAACAGGGGCAGGAACAGGGGGAGGAACAGGGGTAGGAACAGGGGTAGGAACAGGGGCAGGAACAGGGGTAGGAACAGGGGTAGGAACAGGGGTAGGAACAGGGGCAGGAACAGGGGCAGAACAGGGGCAGGAACAGGGGCAGGAACAGGGGGAGGAACAGGGGCAGAACAGGGGTAGGAACAGGGGCGGAACAGGGGCCGGAACAGGGGCAGGAACAGGGGGTGAACGGGCTGAACAGGGGCAGGAACAGGGATAGGAACAGGGGTGGAACAGGGGGAGGAACAGGGGTAGGAACAGGGGCAGGAACAGGTGGAGGAACAGGGGAGGGAACAGGGGGAAGAACAGGGGTAGAAACAGGGGCAGGAACAGGGGCAGAACAGGGGCAGGAACAGGGGCAGGAACAGGGGGAGGAACAGGGGGAGGAACAGGGGGAAGGAAACAGGGGAGAGAACAGGGGCAGGAACAGGGGCAGAACAGGGGCAGGAACAGGGGCAGGAACAGGGGCAGGAACAGGGGGAGGAACAGGGGCAGAACAGGGGTAGGAACAGGGGCGGAACAGGGGCCGGAACAGGGGCAGGAACAGGGGGTGAACGGGCTGAACAGGGGCAGGAACAGGGATAGGAACAGGGGTGGAACAGGGGGAGGAACAGGGGTAGGAACAGGGGCAGGAACAGGGAGAGGAACAGGTGGAGGAACAGGGGCTGAACAGGGGCAGGAACAGGGGTAGGAACAGGGGTAGGAACAGGGGCAGGAACAGGGGCAGGAACAGGGGAAGGAACAGGTGGAGGAACAGGGGCTGAACAGGGGCAGGAACAGGGGTAGGAACAGGGGTAGGAACAGGGGCAGGAACAGGGGTAGGAACAGGGGTAGGAACAGGGGTAGGAACAGGGGGAGGAACAGGGGCAGGAACAGGGGCAGGAACAGGGGGAGGGACAGGGGCAGAACAGGGGTAGGAACAGGGGCAGAACAGGGGCAGTAACAGGGGGAGGAACAGGGGCAGTAACAGGGGGAGGAACAGGGGTAGGAACAGGGGGAGGAACAGGGGGAGGGACAGGGGCAGAACAGGGGTAGGAACAGGGGCAGAACAGGGGCAGTAACAGGGGGAGGAACAGGGGCTGAACAGGGGCTGAACAGGGGCAGGAACAGGGGCAGGAACAGGGGCAGGAACAGGGGTAGGAACAGGGGCTAAACAGGGGCAGGAACAGGGGCAGGAACAGGGGTGGGAACAGGGGTAGGGGTAAGACATGTCATCTGTATGCACTCGAAAAGGGAATAGAGGCCACACGCTTTCCCACCACCACACGCTTTCCCACCAGTCCGTTTTTCAATGATGACAGGTAAGCTACTTCGGAGCATGTGCTTAATATGAGCAGCTAAGAAATACATATAACAACACTTATTTTACTCCAAACATTAACCAAAGTTTGAGGAAAATGCTCTTGCTGCACGCAGGGGATATTCTGCCTAAACTTTGTATGCCATGGTCCCTCCAACCTTGTTCCTGCAGCTACCAAGTGCTTCATTTGGGAAACCAATTCAAATCTGTTCTGGAACATCTATATGTACATGTTTTGACAGTGAAACATATTTAATGACATTGTTGACAGCTCCCTCTGCGCGCCCTGTGTAAGGAATAAAGGACAAATTGCATAGTTTCACAGTGTAAATAAAATGTGGAACTACACACATGCTGCACTTTGGTCCGCTCCTCCTTTCGACAACCGTGACAGGAGACACTATTGTAGGCAAATATATTGCAGTCGGATGATGGCAGATCTCGCTCTCGCGCTCGCTCTCTAGGCTGCTGATTATCCCGCACACCTGTCACCATCATCAAGCGCCTCATGACACTCACCTGGACTCCATCACCTCCCTGATTACCTCCCCTATATCTGTCACTCCCCTTGGTTCTTTCCTCAGGTGTTATTGACTCTGTTTTCATGTCGGTGCGTTGTTTGTGTTTTGTGTTTATTGTTTTGTTTATTTATTAAAACACTCACTCCCTGTACTTGCTTCCCGACTCCCTGCGCATTCGTTACAATTCCTTATTATTGGGTTACAATCCACAGCTAGGTTATTTAAAAAAAAAAAAAAGCTATTGATTAGCTTTGGCTAAATTACAGACCTTCTAACGGTGTTGTAGGCTATTTTGAATGATTTCATTTATTTCTGAACAAACAGCAGTACTTCCATAACTTTGGCAAATGTATTTCAATTCATCAGGGGTGCTGCAGTTCCTTCAGAGCCCTTGGCGCAGCTATGATTCTATAAGGAAATAAATTATGAAGTGCAACGCTGGAAAAAATTGAGTTGCAGGCTAATGTCTATCAGAGCAGAGAGGGAGAGAGATAATATAAAGTGAATCACATTCTAGTTATGTGAGAGATACAGGTGCGCTTCTCACACAGCCACAGCCACATGTTGGTCTCAAACAGGTTATAATGTTGGGCAAACCATAAACCAGGGCCAGCCCAACCCAAATCAACTCTTAGAATATTAGGCCCAGGCTGAAAATTAACTTTTTCACACACTTTTTTTGTGGGGGCAGGAGAAATAATGAAGAGGGAACTCGAATGAACTTTGACTGCTTTTATTAGAATTTTTACATCGCAAAAAGTGAAAATAATTTTTCATGCCACAGAGAGGTACTGGATCTGGCCGAATGGGTTCTGGAACAAAACAGTCCAAAACGGAGAGGTGCCGGATCCTGTTCTGGCAAGATCCTGCTCAAATTAAGCACTGGTGGTAGGCTATGTATTGTACAAGGATACAATCATTTTTATTCCTTTTTTTTTTTTTAACACTTGGGCTCGTAAGTCTATGCATATAGAATCCTTAATATGCATATGGGTGTTTTGAATTAATCATCACCTTGACAGCTGTCTATTTCGTTGTGCTAGGTTTGGAAATTTTAACAATTACCGTGTTTTACTCTGTTTCAACCTTCTAATCATCACAGTGAGGGGAGTTTTAAAAGCATGATACTGTTTTGATGATAAGTGTTTGATGTGATTTTAGATTGTATTTGCATTGATGTCCGAGTGGTTAGAGGAACAATAAAGCCCTGAGTACCAGGCCATAGGACCTGATTGGTCATTAGCAAATGACATACTACCAAAGCATGTCCAGAGTGCATAACAGGGGATTACATGGTCACATGGAATTTTACTGCGGACATGACTTATGATTGACAGACTGATGGTCTTTCTGCAATCTGGTGCAGTAATGCTTATTTCTGGACACAGTCCCTCCTTTAACTCTATCTTGCTTCACTCCTCTTCTCACTCTCTCTAATTTTTCTCCTTTTACTTTGTCCAATTTCCATCCTGTTATCCTCTTGCACCCATCTGTCCTTTCCTTTCCCTCTCCTCTCCTTTCTCAGTTGTACTTGCTCAACTTCTGCATCCTCTCTCCTCCGTCCTCTCTCGCCCTTGATTCGAAAAAGGTCAAAGGAAATCCAGGAGAGGCGGCCAGTAGAAGGAATGTGGACGGAAATGTGCTTGTATGAAATGACACTCCACTCCACTTGCACAAATTACATGTACGTGGTGAAATAACAAAATAAATGTCATAAAACAAATGTAGCTAGTTGTTGAAGACATTTTATAGATAAAAGAATAAGTAGCATATCGTTTGCATGATTTTCTCCTTCGAGAACACAATTCTTCAAAGGACTCAGATAGGATACACATGACTATCCTCGATGAAAGGTGGCTATCGAAGAGGGGAGGACACTCTTCCAACTAAAAAATGTACATTCTCCTCCACCACTTATCGGTTTCTGGGTCAAGGAGGAGAGAGGATGAAGGACGGACTTTTGGCCAAATGAAAAAAGGCCCTAATGTTAGACATCTGATGATCCAAAAAGGCAAGAGGCCTGTATATTGCAGAGATAATTCTTAGTAAACTATACAGGCCTACAAACATTTAGAGGCAAGAGCAGATCATAACATTAGGTTGCAGCAGACCGCATAACATTAGGTTGCATCAGATCAGCATAACATTTAGGTTGCATCAGTTCAGCATAACATTAGGTTGCAGCAGATCATAACATTAGGTTGCATCAGACAGCATAACATTTAGGTTGCATCAGTTGAGCATAACATTAGGTTGCAGCAGATCATAACATTAGGTTGCATCAGATCAGCATAACATTAGGTTGCATCCGTTCAGCATAACATTTAGGTTGCATCAGATCAGAATAACATTAGGTTGCATCAATTCAGCATAACATTAGGTTGCAGCAGATCATAACATTAGGTTGCAGCAGATCATAATATTAGGTTGCAGGAGATCATAACATTAGGTTGCAGGAGACAGCATACCATTAGGTTGTAGCAGAACAACATAACATTAGGTTGCATCAGTTCAGCATAACATTAGGTTGCAGCAGACAGCATAACATTAGGTTGCAGCAGATCATAACATTAGGTTGCATCAGACAACATAACATTAAGTTGCAGCAGCCAGCATAACATTAGGTTGCAGCAGGGAGCATAACATTAGGTTGCAGCAGACAGCATAACATTAGGTTGCAGCAGACAACATAACATTAGGTTGCAGCAGCCAGCATAACATTAGGTTGCAGGAGACTACATAACATTAGGTTGCATCAGAAAGCATAACATTAGGTTGCATCAGTTCAGCATAACATTAGGTTGCAGGAGAACAACATAACATTAGGTTGCAGCAGACAGCATAACATTAGGTTGCATCAGTTCAGCATAACATTAGGTTGCAACAGACTGCATAACATTAGGTTGCAGCAGACAGCATAACATTAGGTTGCAGCAGATCATAACATTAGGTTGCAGCAGAACAACATAACATTAGGTTGCAGCAGACAGCATAACATTAGGTTGCATCAAAACAGCATAACATTAGGTTGGAGCAGACAGCATAACATTAGGTTGGAGCAGATAGCATAACATTAGGTTGCAGCAGATCATAACATTAGGTTGCATCAGTTCAGCATAACATTAGGTTGCAGCAGACCGCATAACATTAGGTTGCAGCAGACCGCATAACATTAGGTTGCATCAGACAGCATAACATTTAGGTTGCATCAGTTCAGCATAACATTAGGTTGCATCAGACAGCATAACATTAGGTTGCATCAGATCATAACATTAGGTTGCATCAGATCATAACATTAGGTTGCATCAGACAGCATAACATTAGGTTGCATCAGACAGCATAACATTAGGTTGCATCAGACAGCATAACATTTAGGTTGCATCCGTTCAGCATAACATTAGGTTGCATCAGTTCAGCATAACATTAGGTTGCATCAGTTCAGCATAACATTAGGTTGCATCAGACAGCATAACATTAGGTTGCATCAGTTCAGCATAACATTTAGGTTGCATCAGAACAGCATAACATTAGGTTGCATCAGACAGCATAACATTAGGTTGCATCAGATCATAACATTAGGTTGCATCAGACAGCATAACATTAGGTTGCATCAGATCATAACATTAGGTTGCATCAGTTTCAGCATAACATTTAGGTTGCATCAGACAACATAACATTAGGTTGCATCAGACAGCATAACTTTAGGTTGCATTAGATCAGCATAACATTAGGTTGCATCAGATCAGCATAACATTAGGTTGCATCAGAAAGCATAACATTAGGTTGCAGGAGATAGCATAACATTAGGTTGCATCAGTTCAGCATAACATTAGATTGCATCAGAAAGCATAACATTAGGTTGCATCAGATCAGCATAACATTAGGTTGCATCAGATCAGCATAACATTAGGTTGCATCAGATCAGCATAACATTAGGTTGCATCAGAAAGCATAACATTAGGTTGCAGCAAGACTCATATGTCTGATGATGAAAGGGAAATCCCAGTCTAGTTTCATAAAAATTATGGTTAATGCTGTCTCTTTTTCTCTCTTTCCCCCTCTCTTTCTCTCTCTCCCCCTCTCTCTCCCTCTCTCTCTCTCTCTCTCTCTCCTTCTCTCTCTCCCCCTCTCTCTCACTTTCACTCTCTCTCCCTCTCTCTCCCCCTCTCTCGTTTTGTGATTATAAAACATTGTTTAGAAGAAGGCGAAGTTATTTAACAAGGTTAGTAGGTGACTCAGCCGTGACACTTATTCTAATGAGAAAATCATTTAAAATAAGAGATATCCCTCAATACGAGACTGACAATATATCTCATTCTATTTAGGCTTTTTCCCTCAAAACCAGAGTGACAATATATCTCATTCTATTTAGGCTTTTTCCCTCAAAACCAGAGTGACAATATATCTCATTCTATTTAGGCTTTTTCCCTCAAAACCAGAGTGACAATATATCTCATTCTATTTAGGCTTTTTCCCTCAAAACCAGAGTGACAATATATCTCATTCTATTTAGGCTTTTTCCCTCAATACCTGAGTGACAATATATATCATTCTATTTACGCTTAATCCCTCAAAACCAGAGTGACTGTAAGGGTCCTGTGTGTAGCTGGTGTAGAGAGTCAGGCGCAGGACAGCAGATATCAGTAGAACAACACCAGGTCTGTAAGGTCCTGTGTGTAGCTGGTGTAGAGAGTCAGGCGCAGGACAGCAGATATGAGTAGAACAACACCAGGTCTGTAAGGGTCCTGTGTGTAGCTGGTGTAGAGAGTCAGGCGCAGGACAGCAGATATGAGTAGAACAACACCAGGTCTGTAAGGTCCTGTGTGTAGCTGGTGTAGAGAGTCAGGTGCAGGACAGCAGATATGAGTAGAACAACACCAGGTCTGTAAGGGTCCTGTGTGTAGCTGGTGTAGAGAGTCAGGCGCAGGACAGCAGATATGAGTAGAACAACACCAGGTCTGTAAGGGTCCTGTGTGTAGCTGGTGTAGAGAGTCAGGTGCAGGACAGCAGATATGAGTAGAACAACACCAGGTCTGTAAGGGTCCTGTGTGTAGCTGGTGTAGAGAGTCAGGCGCAGGACAGCAGATATGAGTAGAACAACACCAGGTCTGTAAGGGTCCTGTGTGTAGCTGGTGTAGAGAGTCAGGCGCAGGACAGCAGATATGAGTAGAACAACACCAGGTCTGTAAGGGTCCTGTGTGTAGCTGGTGTAGAGAGTCAGGCGCAGGACAGCAGATATGAGTAGAACAACACCAGGTCTGTAAGGGTCCTGTGTGTAGCTGGTGTAGAGAGTCAGGCGCAGGACAGCAGATATGAGTAGAACAACACCAGGTCTGTAAGGGTCCTGTGTGTAGCTGGTGTAGAGAGTCAGGCGCAGGACAGCAGATATGAGTAGAACAACACCAGGTCTGTAAGGGTCCTGTGTGTAGCTGGTGTAGAGAGTCAGGCGCAGGACAGCAGATATGAGTAGAACAACACCAGGTCTGTAAGGGTCCTGTGTCTAGCTGGTGTAGAGAGTCAGGCTCAGGACAGCAGATATGAGTAGAACAACACCAGGTCTGTAAGGGTCCTGTGTGTAGCTGGTGTAGAGAGTCAGGTGCAGGACAGCAGATATGAGTAGAACAACACCAGGTCTGTAAGGGTCCTGTGTGTAGCTGGTGTAGAGAGTCAGGCGCAGGACAGCAGATATGAGTAGAACAACACCAGGTCTGTAAGGTCCTGTGTGTAGCTGGTGTAGAGAGTCAGGTGCAGGACAGCAGATATGAGTAGAACAACACCAGGTCTGTAAGGGTCCTGTGTGTAGCTGGTGTAGAGAGTCAGGTGCAGGACAGCAGATATGAGTAGAACAACACCAGGTCTGTAAGGGTCCTGTGTGTAGCTGGTGTAGAGAGTCAGGCGCAGGACAGCAGATATGAGTAGAACAACACCAGGTCTGTAAGGTCCTGTGTGTAGCTGGTGTAGAGAGTCAGGCGCAGGACAGCAGATATGAGTAGAACAACACCAGGTCTGTAAGGGTCCTGTGTGTAGCTGGTGTAGAGAGTCAGGCGCAGGACAGCAGATATGAGTAGAACAACACCAGGTCTGTAAGGGTCCTGTGTGTAGCTGGTGTAGAGAGTCAGGCGCAGGACAGCAGATATGAGTAGAACAACACCAGGTCTGTAAGGGTCCTGTGTGTAGCTGGTGTAGAGAGTCAGGTGCAGGACAGCAGATATGAGTAGAACAACACCAGGTCTGTAAGGGTCCTGTGTGTAGCTGGTGTAGAGAGTCAGGCGCAGGACAGCAGATATGAGTAGAACAACACCAGGTCTGTAAGGGTCCTGTGTGTAGCTGGTGTAGAGAGTCAGGCTCAGGACAGCAGATATGAGTAGAACAACACCAGGTCTGTAAGGTCCTGTGTGTAGCTGGTGTAGAGAGTCAGGCGCAGGACAGCAGATATGAGTAGAACAACACCAGGTCTGTAAGGGTCCTGTGTGTAGCTGGTGTAGAGAGTCAGGCGCAGGACAGCAGATATGAGTAGAACAACACCAGGTCTGTAAGGGTCCTGTGTGTAGCTGGTGTAGAGAGTCAGGCGCAGGACAGCAGATATGAGTAGAACAACACCAGGTCTGTAAGGGTCCTGTGTGTAGCTGGTGTAGAGAGTCAGGCGCAGGACAGCAGATATGAGTAGAACAACACCAGGTCTGTAAGGGTCCTGTGTGTAGCTGGTGTAGAGAGTCAGGCGCAGGACAGCAGATATGAGTAGAACAACACCAGGTCTGTAAGGGTCCTGTGTGTAGCTGGTGTAGAGAGTCAGGCGCAGGACAGCAGATATGAGTAGAACAACACCAGGTCTGTAAGGGTCCTGTGTGTAGCTGGTGTAGAGAGTCAGGCGCAGGACAGCAGATACGAGTAATCAACGTACTTTACTCAAAAAGACAAATTTACAAAGTAACATCACGAGCCAACAAAGACGGACCGAATTACAATAAACAATCACTCACAAACACAACATGGGGAACAGAGGGTTAAATAATAAACAAGAATTTGGATGAGTGAAGCCAGATGTGTAAGACAAAGACAGAACCAATGGAAAATGAAAAGTGGATCGGCGGTGGCTAGAAAGCCAGTGATGTCGACCGCCGAACACGGCCCGAACAAGGAGAGGGACCGACTTCGGCGGAAGTCATGACAGTGACAATATATCTAAACGTGAGTAGGCTTTATCCCTCAATACCAGAGTGACAATATACTGTATCTAATCCTGTATAGGCTTTATCCCCCAATACTAGAGTGACGTATTGTATTATTGATTTGCTAAACCTTGTCTTGTTTTACATCATCACATTCCCTGAGTCTCAATAATCTGTACTTTCTGTTGAAGTGTGCCCTTGTTCTCTTCCCTTCATTTGAATAGAAATGACTGACTGGTATAAGAAATATGGTGGAAACTTTGTCCAGTTCTTACTAACACCAATCTAATGAGAAGGAGTGCACAAGTGCACACTTCGGAAGAAAGGACAGATTATTAGATAATGTCTCATCCAGTAAACCCTGAACACTTTCTTGGAGTAACTTCTCTCAGCTCTTATGCTCTATTGTGGTTTATACTAACCCTAACCCTAACCCTAACCCTAACCCTAACCCTAACCCCTCAATCTAAGTGACATAATAAAAAAGAAATCCCCATCCAAATCCATCAGTTGAAGAAAGAGACATCAGTTTTGTTGCGTAAACATTTTACATTACATTTTAGTCATTTAGCAGACGCTCTTATCCAGAGCGACTTACAGTAGTAAACTGCATCTCAATCCACCACATCCGCCTTCGTCAGCCTTCCGCATCTGCGGAGGAAGGTGGCCGAGCTACAGCGGAGTTAGTCAGACCATGAGACATCCCGAAAATCGGTCTTCTCACGAAAACATCTGTAGCGTCCGAACGGTTTGGCTTACAATGGCCTCTATGGAAAGGGGAGACTCTCCCAAACACGATGGTGTTCTCCGTTTTGCTCTACGATCCCCATAAGTGTCACGGGACTCATCTGAAGTCGGTAATGCTGATGTGCCAACTTCTATCTGTAGCGTCCAAACCGTTTGAGCTACAAACTAATATGCCCCCACTATGAAAAGAGGAGCCTCCCACAAACACGATGGTGTTCTCCATTTTGCTCTATACCCCAAACAAGTGTCACAGGTCTCATCTGGAGGTAACCCATACAAACACATGTAGGTATGAAGCTAGTTTTGTGCCCCAAAAATATATGTTGCAAAAAATATTTTGATATATTTCCTGATCTTTCTTACATCTCCTAGATATAGGACAAACCTTATTCCTTATGATTTATTTTGTACAGATTTATTTTATTTTGTACAGTCTATTTTGCCATTTATGAATGTGTTATTCAGTGCGTTTCTATGGGCTATAGTAGTAAAGGTCATCTTAAAACAATTTTCTATGTTAGATTAGCACAACCCCCCCCCCCCCCCCCTAACTGCTTAGACTTTTCGAGGTTAAACAGTAAATTGTTGAGACAAAAGGGAACAGCAACAACCGATCCAGATCTTTAATGGTTTCATCCGTCCTATCATTCCTGACTGTTCTAGACAGACATTGATCAAAGCTTCATAATGACTAGCTTCATCATTACCATCAATGAACATTCAGGAGAATATTCTCCATGCAGCCTCATCGTGAGCTAATCGTCATGTATCTTATTCATGTGGTATTTAGCAATTAGCGTGCGCGGTATAATAATATTTTATTTTTTGTTTTGTGTGGTGCACTTTAGAATACAACAAAATACTCTCTTGGCGGATTTTAGTGTATGTGGGCGGGGTGGGCAGGAGCGTGTGTGTGTGTGTGTGTGTGTGTGTGTGTGTGTGTGTGTGTGTGTGTGTGTGTGTGTGTGTGTGTGTGTGTGTGTGTGTGTGTGTGTGTGTGTGTGTGTGTGTGTGTGTGTGTGTGTTTGACGTCACTCAGTCTGAAGTTATTCATGAAATCTCAGAATTAAATCATATTTCAGATATTAGCCTCCAAGTGTCTGGTGGATCATAATAACTTCTCTACCTGATGACTCATACGTCACTCTAATTGGTTTTTCATAGACAGCGATAGACACAGGAAATGCTGCTCTGTGTTTTAGAATTGAAAAGCATAGTCATTGGTTTGGCAGCTAATAAGTTGGAAGACTGGGCGTTCACACAAAACGCACATAGACACACACGTACGCACACACACTGTGTCTGAGAGGAAGTGTTATTTGTGTGCAGGCTGTTCTCACTGGTGCTCATTTGAATTGCATGCTGCTCATTTCAGAGAAACGGACTGAGTATTTAGGGCTAATCACAAAGTGCTAGACCTTACTGAAAGTTAAACACACCCAGACACTTACACACACACACTACCTCCTGCCACCCACAAACACAGCAGACAGACTGTTCACACTTTGATAACCTCAGCCTGTTGCTCTCTCTCTCTCCATCTCTCTCGCTCTCTCCCTCTCTCCCTCTCTCGACTGAGCGTGATTCACGCTGGGTGGCAGGCTGGATCGAAGCATGATGGAATTACAATGCTCAGAGGAGGAGATGACTGAAACACAAATGGACATTCTCACATCAGCACAAAACTACGGGGCTGTGCCGCAGAACCTGTGTGTGTGTGGGTGGGGGGGATGAGAAGATAGAGAGTGATGTGGACAGACGCAGGTAGACCAACAACAGTGATTTGATCCATTATCTTTTCAACTCAGAAATGTCCTCCTGCTGTGAAGTGAATTGCTGTGCAGTGTGTGTGTGCCTGTGTGTGTGCACCTGTCTGTGTGCCTGTCTGTGTGCCTGTCTGTGTGCCTGTGTGCGTGTGCCTGTGTGTGTGCGCGCCTGTGTGTGAGTGTGTGTGCGCGTGTGTGCGCCTGTGTGTGCACCTGTGTGTGCGCCTGTGTGTGTGCCTGTGGGTGAGCTTGTGTGTGTGTGTGTGTGTGGGTGAGCGTGTGTGTGTGTGGGTGAGCGTGTGTGTGGGCCTGTGTGTGAAATAGTGTAGCTTTATAAGTGTCCAACTTGCAGCCAAACATAGCGAGATTAAGGGGTTTTTCCTGGTGGCTCTCACACTTCCTGCTCTTTATTCTACTGGCATCCATTTCCCTGTTATGCTTAGGTCTGGTAAGACTAATACCAAGCTCAATGGTGGCTATTTCACACAATGTCAGCATGTCTGCTGCAGCCACAGTGAGTGAGTTTGTGTTTCAACCTGAACAGGGTTCTACTCAGTGGGAGTAATCTCTTGGTAATGCACAAGCAATTTTGAGAAACAAAAGGTTTTCTATTTATGGTTGGAAAGCTATCATTGTGTGCACTTCCCTGGAGACTGTGTACATGTCCCACCTGAGTTAAAGCAAACAGACTCAGTGACGCGCCACAACTACAACTACAATAAATGAATGACCTAATGAAAGGATCCAACCTTCTGTTTGGCTGTCCGTATGTCTGTTCATCCATTTCTCCATCTATTCACCCATTCACCCACCCAACCAGCCATATTTATCCTATCAACCAAGAAATCATGCAAATTCTCTCAACAAAATCAGGAATATTAATAACAAACTATCATATTTGGAATAGTTGTTTTTGAATGTCCTTCCCTTCGATTCATTACACTGCTGGTTATTGAACATAATGGTCAGAAGCTGGATTCCCTCTGTCTGGCAGAGAAACCTCATTTAGTTGTTTAAAGCATTGTGGGCCTTTCTGTGTTTACTGCCACATGACAAATGTCTTCCTCACATCTCATTAATCAGCCAGTGGAATGTCTTCCTCATATCTCATTAATCAGCCAGTCAAATGTCTTCCTCATATCTCATTAATCAGCCAGTCAAATGTCTTCCTCATATCTCATTAATCAGCCAGTCAAATGTCTTCTTCATATCTCATTAATCAGCCAGTCAAATGTCTTCCTCATATCTCATTAATCAGCCAGTCAAATGTCTTCTTCATATCTCATTAATCAGCCAGTCAAATGTCTTCCTCATATCTCATTAATCAGCCAGTCAAATGTCTTCCTCATATCTCATTAATCAGCCAGTCAAATGTCTTCTTCATATCTCATTAATCAGCCAGTCAAATGTCTTCCTCATATCTCATTAATCAGCCAGTCAAAGGTCTTCCTCATATCTCTTTAATCAGCCAGTAAAATATCTTCCTCATATCTCATTAATCAGCCAGTCAAATGTCTTCCTCATCTCATTAATCAGCCAGTCAAATACTTCCTTCCATCTCATTAATCAGCCAGTCAAATGTCTTCCTCATCTCATTAATCAGCCAGTCAAATATCTTCCTTCCATCTCATTAATCAGCCAGTCAAAGGTCTTCATCATATCTCATTAATCATCCAGTCAAATATCTTCCTCATATCTCATTAATCATCCAGTCAAATATCTTCCTCATATCTCATTAATCAGCCAGTCAAATGTCTTCCTCATATCTCATTAATCAGCCAGTCAAAGGTCTTCCTCATATCTCTTTAATCAGCCAGTCAAATATCTTCCTCATATCTCATTAATCAGCCAGTCAAATGTCTTCCTCATATCTCATTAATCAGCCAGTCAAATGTCTTCCTCATATCTCATTAATCAGCCAGTCAAATGTCTTCCTCATATCTCATTAATCAGCCAGTCAAATATCTTCCTTCCATCTCATTAATCAGCCAGTCAAATGTCTTCCTCATCTCATTAATCAGCCAGTCAAATATCTTCCTTCCATCTCATTAATCAGCCAGTCAAATGTCTTCCTCATCTCATTAATCAGCCAGTCAAATATCTTCCTTCCATCTCATTAATCAGCCAGTCAAATGTCTTCCTCATCTCATTAATCAGCCAGTCAAATATCTTCCTTCCATCTCATTAATCAGCCAGTCAAATGTCTTCCTCATCTCATTAATCAGCCAGTCAAATATCTTCCTTCCATCTCATTAATCAGCCAGTCAAATGTCTTCCTCATCTCATTAATCAGCCAGTCAAATATCTTCCTTCCATCTCATTAATCAGCCAGTCAAAGGTCTTCATCATATCTCATTAATCATCCAGTCAAATATCTTCCTCATATCTCATTAATCAGCCAGTCAAAGGTCTTCCTCATATCTCATTAATCATCCAGTCAAAGGTCTTCATCATATCTCATTAATCAGCCAGTCAAATGTCTTCCTCATATCTCATTAATCAGCCAGTCAAATGTCTTCCTCATATCTCATTAATCAGCCAGTCAAATGTCTTCCTCATATCTCATTAATCAGCCAGTCAAATGTCTTCCTCATATCTCATTAATCAGCCAGTCAAATATTTTCCTTCCATCTCATTAATCAGCCAGTCAAATGTCTTCCTCATATCTCATTAATCAGCCAGTCAAATGTCTTCTTCATATCTCATTAATCAGCCAGTCAAATGTCTTCCTCATATCTCATTAATCAGCCAGTCAAATGTCTTCCTCATCTCATTAATCAGCCAGTCAAATATCTTCCTTCCATCTCATTAATCAGCCAGTCAAAGGTCTTCCTCATATGTCATTAATCATCCAGTCAAAGGTCTTCATCATATCTCATTAATCAGCCAGTCAAATGTCTTCCTCATATCTCATTAATCAGCCAGTCAAATGTCTTCCTCATATCTCATTAATCAGCCAGTCAAATGTCTTCCTCATATCTCATTAATCATCCAGTCAAATGTCTTCCTCATATCTCATTAATCAGCCAGTCAAATGTCTTCCTCATATCTCATTAATCAGCCAGTCAAATATTTTCCTTCCATCTCTTTAATCAGCCAGTCAAATGTCTTCCTCATATCTCTTTAATCAGCCAGTCAAATATCTTCCTTCCATCTCTTTAATCAGCCAGTTAAACATCTTCCTCATATCTCATTAATCAGCCAGTCAAATATTTTCCTTCCATCTCATTAATCAGCCAGTCAAATGTCTTCTTCATATCTCATTAATCAGCCAGTCAAATGTCTTCCTCATATCTCATTAATCATCCAGTCAAATGTCTTCCTCATATCTCATTAATTAGCCAGTCAAATGTCTTCCTCATATCTCATTAATCAGCCAGTCAAATGTCTTCCTCATATCTCATTAATCAGCCAGTCAAATGTCTTCCTCATATCTCATTAATCAGCCAGTCAAATGTCTTCCTCATATCTCATTAATCAGCCAGTCAAATGTCTTCCTCATCTCATTAATCAGCCAGTCAAATATCTTCCTTCCATCTCATTAATCAGCCAGTCAAATGTCTTCCTCATCTCATTAATCAGCCAGTCAAATATCTTCCTTCCATCTCATTAATCAGCCAGTCAAAGTTCTTCATCATATCTCATTAATCATCCTGTCAAATATCTTCCTCATATCTCATTAATCAGCCAGTCAAATATTTTCCTTCCATCTCATTAATCAGCCAGTCAAATGTCTTCCTCATATCTCATTAATCAGCCAGTCAAATGTCTTCTTCATATCTCATTAATCAGCCAGTCAAATGTCTTCCTCATATCTCATTAATCAGCCAGTCAAATGTCTTCCTCATCTCATTAATCAGCCAGTCAAATATCTTCCTTCCATCTCATTAATCAGCCAGTCAAAGGTCTTCCTCATATCTCATTAATCATCCAGTCAAAGGTCTTCATCATATCTCATTAATCAGCCAGTCAAATGTCTTCCTCATATCTCATTAATCAGCCAGTCAAATGTCTTCCTCATATCTCATTAATCAGCCAGTCAAATGTCTTCCTCATATCTCATTAATCAGCCAGTCAAATGTCTTCCTCATATCTCATTAATCAGCCAGTCAAATATTTTCCTTCCATCTCATTAATCAGCCAGTCAAATGTCTTCCTCATATCTCATTAATCAGCCAGTCAAATGTCTTCTTCATATCTCATTAATCAGCCAGTCAAATGTCTTCCTCATATCTCATTAATCAGCCAGTCAAATGTCTTCCTCATCTCATTAATCAGCCAGTCAAATATCTTCCTTCCATCTCATTAATCAGCCAGTCAAAGGTCTTCCTCATATCTCATTAATCATCCAGTCAAAGGTCTTCATCATATCTCATTAATCAGCCAGTCAAATATCTTCCTCAAATCTCATTAATCAGCCAGTCAAATGTCTTCCTCATATCTCATTAATCAGCCAGTCAAATGTCTTCCTCATATCTCATTAATCATCCAGTCAAATGTCTTCCTCATATCTCATTAATCAGCCAGTCAAATGTCTTCCTCATATCTCATTAATCAGCCAGTCAAATATTTTCCTTCCATCTCTTTAATCAGCCAGTCAAATGTCTTCCTCATATCTCTTTAATCAGCCAGTCAAATATCTTCCTTCCATCTCTTTAATCAGCCAGTTAAACATCTTCCTCATATCTCATTAATCAGCCAGTCAAATATTTTCCTTCCATCTCATTAATCAGCCAGTCAAATGTCTTCTTCATATCTCATTAATCAGCCAGTCAAATGTCTTCCTCATATCTCATTAATCATCCAGTCAAATGTCTTCCTCATATCTCATTAATCATCCAGTCAAATGTCTTCCTCATATCTCATTAATTAGCCAGTCAAATGTCTTCCTCATATCTCATTAATCAGCCAGTCAAATGTCTTCCTCATATCTCATTAATCAGCCAGTCAAATGTCTTCCTCATATCTCATTAATCAGCCAGTCAAATGTCTTCCTCATCTCATTAATCAGCCAGTCAAATATCTTCCTTCCATCTCATTAATCAGCCAGTCAAATGTCTTCCTCATCTCATTAATCAGCCAGTCAAATATCTTCCTTCCATCTCATTAATCAGCCAGTCAAAGGTCTTCATCATATCTCATTAATCATCCTGTCAAATATCTTCCTCATATCTCATTAATCAGCCAGTCAAAGGTCTTCCTCATATCTCATTAATCATCCAGTCAAAGGTCTTCATCATATCTCATTAATCAGCCAGTCAAATGTCTTCCTCATATCTCATTAATCAGCCAGTCAAATGTCTTCCTCATATCTCATTAATCAGCCAGTCAAATGTCTTCCTCATATCTCATTAATCAGCCAGTCAAATGTCTTCCTCATATCTCATTAATCAGCCAGTCAAATATTTTCCTTCCATCTCATTAATCAGCCAGTCAAATGTCTTCCTCATCTCATTAATCAGCCAGTCAAATATCTTCCTTCCATCTCATTAATCAGCCAGTCAAAGGTCTTCATCATATCTCATTAATCATCCAGTCAAATATCTTCCTCATATTTCATTAATCAGCCAGTCAAAGGTCTTCCTCATATCTCATTAATCATCCAGTCAAAGGTCTTCATCATATCTCATTAATCAGCCAGTCAAATGTCTTCCTCATATCTCATTAATCAGCCAGTCAAATGTCTTCCTCATATCTCATTAATCAGCCAGTCAAATGTCTTCCTCATATCTCATTAATCATCCAGTCAAATGTCTTCCTCATATCTCATTAATCAGCCAGTCAAATGTCTTCCTCATATCTCATTAATCAGCCAGTCAAATGTCTTCCTCATATCTCATTAATCAGCCAGTCAAATATTTTCCTTCCATCTCTTTAATCAGCCAGTCAAATGTCTTCCTCATATCTCTTTAATCAGCCAGTCAAATATCTTCCTTCCATCTCTTTAATCAGCCAGTTAAACATCTTCCTCATATCTCTTTAATCAGCCTGTCAGGCGTGTGCGTACTGGTGGTGAAGTCAGGTGCAGGAGAGCAGAGAATTGTGAACAGACGCATACTTTATTTGGGCAGGAGAGAGATACAGACGTACGCCGCTGCATCAAAAACCTCCAGCCAACAAGGCAAAGTGTAAAGTGCGCAAAATAGTCACAAAACATCAAATGTATAACAATACAAACAGGCTTTGTGAAATAACACAGAAAAAACGCACGCAAGCCTAGTGCGTACAAAACACGAAACACACAAACAATTTCACACAAAGATATGAGGGGGAACAGAGGAATAAATACATGCAGTGTGATTGGGGAATGAAAACCAGGTGTGCAGGGAACAAGACAAAACAAATGGATAAATGAAAAATGGAGCGGCGCTGGCTAGAAAGCCGGTGACGTCGACCGCCGAACGCCGCCCGGACAAGGAGAGGAGCCGACTTCGGCGGAAGTCGTGACACAGCCAGTGTCACTATAGATGCTCTCTTATAAATTTACTCTAGACTTTAAAACATCATGTCTGACATACAAAAATAGTAGAAAAATACATGTGTGTGCATGACATTTTATCATTTGTGTGTGTGTGTGTGTGTGTTTATGTGTGTGTGTGGGCTCCTGAGTCTTGACAGCAGCTCTGCTGAGGTAGATGGTTCTGTGAGTAAATAAACTGATGAAGTCGTCATGTTCTCCTCTACTATTACATCTGTCTCTATTAGAGACATTACAGAAACAGGTGTGTGTGTGTGTGTGTTTTTGTGTGCGTATGTGTGAGAGATGGTGGAGAGAGAAAGAAAGAAACAGGTGTGTGTGTGTGTGTGTGTGTGTGTGTGTGTGTGTGTGTGCGCATGTGTGAGTGTGTATGTGTAAATATGAATGTTTTCCATTATACAGTATGATATTGTTACACACGCCCACACATCAAACACACATACAAGTCGAACAGACATACACGCACGCACACACACAAACACGCACACACACACAAAGTCATTAAGTCTGCATTTCTAAGTACAGTGCTTTAATTATACTCTCAAACCCGATCCCCCATGGCGACGATCCACCACTCTGCAATTTGGCCAAATGTTAGATAAAACCCCAGCCAAAACAATTACTTCCACACTAACAGCATATCCTCTAGGCCAGTGGTTCCCAAACTTTTTATAGTCCCGTACCCCTTCAAACATTCAACCTCCAGCTCTAGCACCAGGGTCAGCGCACTCTCGAATGTTGTTTTTTGCCATCACACACTATACGATACATTTATTAAACATAAGAATGAGTGTGAGTTTTTGTCACAACCCGGCTCATGGGAAGTGACAAAGAGCTCTTATAGGCCCAGGGCACAAATAATAATATAATAATACTCAATAAGTTTGCTCTTTATTTAACCATCTTACATTTAAACCTTATTTGTTAATCTAAAATTGTGAATAACTCACCACAGGTTAATGAGAAGGGTGTGCTTGAAAGGATGCACATAACTCTGCAATGTTGGGTTGTATTGGAGAGAGTCTCAGTCTTAAATCATTTTCCACACACAGTCTGTGCCTGTATTTAGTTTTCATGCTAGTGAGTGCTGAAAATCCACTCTTACATAGGTACATGGTTGCAAAGGGCATCAGCGTCTTAACAGCGCGATTTATCAAAGCAGAATACTCTGAGCGCAGCCCAATCCAAAGATCTGGCAGTGGCTTCTGATCAAATACAATTTTCACAGAACTGCTTGTTGCAGTTTCGATGAGGCTCTCTTGTTCAGATATCGGTAAGTGGACTGGAGGCAGGGCATGAAAGGGATATCGAACCCAGTTGTTTGTGTCGTCCGTTTCAGGAAAATACCTGCGTAATTGCGCACCCAGCTCACTCAGGTGCTTCACTATATCACATTTGACATTGTCCGTAAGCTTTAGTTCATTTGAACACAAAAAAATCATACAATAATGAAAAAACCTGTGTGTTGTCCTTGTTAATGCAGACAGAGAAGAGCTCCAACTTCTTAATCATAGCCTCAATTTTGTTCTGCACATTGAATATAGTTGCGGAGAGTCCTGTAATCCTAAATTCAGATCATTCAGGCGAGAAAAAACATCACCCAGATAGGCCAGGCCTGTGAGAAACTCGTCATCATGCAAGCGGTCAGACAAGTAAAAATTATGGTCAGTAAAGAAAACTTTAAGCTCTTCTCCCAATTCAAAAAAACATGTCAATACTTTGCCCATTGATAACCAGCGCACTTCTGTATGTTGTAAAAGCGTTACGTGGTCGCTGCCCATATCATTGCAAAGTGCAGAAAATACATGAGAGTTCAGAGGCCTTGCTTTAACAAAGTTAACCATTTTCACTGTAGTGTCCAAAATGTCTTTCAAGCTGTCAAGCATTCCCTTGGCAGCAAGAGCCTCTCGATGGATGCTGCAGTGTACCCAAGTTGAGTCAAGAGCATCTGCTTGCACGTGCGTTACCACTCCACTATATCTCCCTGTCATGGCTTTTGCGCCATCAGTACAGATACTGTCACGACTTCCGCAAAAGTCGTTCCCTCTCCTTGTTCGGGTGGCGTTCAGCGGTCGACGTGACCGGCCTTCTAGCCATCACTTTTCATTTTCCATTTGTTTTGTCTTTGTTTAGCACACCTGGTTTCAATTCCCCAATTACATGTTCATTATTTAACATACATTCTGATATACTCCGCTACACGCGCCGAGCATGTGTCCCTGGTGCGCAGGGTGCTTGGTCGACTGTTGGAGCATGACCTGTACGTCAAGGCTGAGAAATGTCTGTTCTTCCAACAGTCCGTCTCCTTCCTAGGGTATCGCATTTACACTTCAGGGGAGGAGATGAAGAGGGACCGCATTTCAGCCGTGCGTAATTGGCCGACTCCCACCACAGTATAGGAAGTGCAGCGGTTTCTAGCATTTGCCAGCTACTACCGGCGGTTTATCCGGGGCTTTGGTCAGGTAGCGGCTCCCATTACCGCACTGCTGAAGGGGGGACCGGTGCAACTGCAGTGGTCGGCTGAGGAGGACAGGGCTTTTGGTCACCTGAGGGTTCTGTTTACCTCGGCTCCGGTGCTGGCTCATCCGGATCCCCCTTTGGTGTTCATAGTGGAGTTGGACGCGTCCGAGGCTGGGATAGGAGTCGTGCTCTCTCCGCGCTCAGGTACGCCACCAAAGCTCCGTCCCTGTGCTTTCTTTTTGAAGAAGCTCAGCCCGGCGGAGCGAAACTGTGATGTGGGGGACCGGGAGCTGTTGGCTTTTGTCAAGGCTCTGAAGGCGTGGAGACATTGGCTTGAGGGTGCTAAAGACCCTTTTCTCATCTGGACTGACCACCACAATCTGGAGTACATCCGGGCAGCGAGGAGACTGAACCCTCGCCAGGCAAGGTGGGCCATGTTCTTTACCAGTTTTGTTTTCACCCTGTCCTACAGACCAGGTTCGCAGAACGCTAAGGCAGACCCACTGTCCCGGATGTATGACACAGAGGAGCGGTCCATGGATCACACTCCCATACTTCTGGCCTCTTGCCTAGTGGCACCGGTGGTGTGGGAGCTGGACACGGACATCGAGCGGGCGTTACGTACAGAGCCCACTCCCCTCCAGTGTCCAGCGGGGCGTCTGTACGTTCCGTCTGCTGTCCGCAACCGTTTGATCTATTGGGCCCACACATCACCCTCCTCTGGTCATCCTGTCATCGGTCGGACAGTGCGCTGTCTTAGTGGGAAGTACTGGTGGTCCACCTTGGCCAAGGATGTGAGGGTTTATGTTTCCTCCTGCTCGGTGTGCGCCCAGTGCAAGGCCCCTAGGCATCTGCCCAGAGGGAAGTTACAGCCCTTACCCGTTCCACAACGGCCGTGGTCGCACCTGTCGGTGGACTTCCTCACGGATCTTCCTCCCTCACAGGGCAACACCACGATCCTGGTCGTTGTGGATCGGTTCTCTAAGTCCTGCCGTCTCCTTCCTCTGCCCGGTCTCCCTACAGCCCTACAGACTGCGGAGGCCCTGTTTACACACGTCTTCCGGCACTACGGTGTACCTGATGATATAGTGTCTGATCGAGGTCCCCAGTTCACATCAAGGGTCTGGAGGGCGTTCATGGAACGTCTGGGGGTCTCGGTCAGCCTCACCTCGGATTTTGACCCCGAGAGTAACGGGCAGGTGGAGAGAGTAAACCAGGATGTGGGTAGGTTTCTGTGGCCTTATTGCCAGGACCGGCCGGGGGAGTGGGCGGCGTTCATCCCCTAGGCAGAGATGGCCCAAAACTCGCTTCGCCACTCCTCCACTAACCTCTCCCCCTTCCAGTCCGTACTGGGGTATCAGCCGGTTCTGGCACCTTGGCATCAGAGCCAGATCGAGGCTCCTGCGGTGGACGAATGGTTTAAGCGCTCGGAGGAGACCTGGGATGCCGCTCATGTGCACCTACAACGGGCGGTGAGGCGTCAGAAGGCGAGCGCCGACCGCCACCGCAGTGAGGCCCCGGTGTTCGCACCGGGGGACCAGGTCTGGCTCTCAACCCGAAACCTGCCCCTCTGCCTGCCCTGCTGGAAACTGGGCCCGCGGTTTGTGGGGCCATTCAAAGTCCTGAGAAGACTGAACGAGGTTTGCTACAGGTTACAGCTTCCCCCCGATTACTGCATTAACCCCTCGTTCCATGTGTCTTTCCTCAGGCCGGTGGTGGCTGGTCCACTCCAGGAGTCTGAGGTGCGGGAGGTTCCTCCGCCCCCTCTGGACATCGAGGGGGCCCCGGCGTATGCTGTTCAAGCCATCCTGGACTCGAGGCGTCGGGCGAGGGGCCTTCAGTATCTCGTGGAGTGGGAGGGGTACGGTCCGGAGGAGAGATGCTCGGTGCCGGTGGAGGACGTTTTGGACCCTTCGTTGCTGCGGGATTTCCACCGTCTCCATCCGGATCGCCCTGCGCCTCGTCCTCCGGGTCGTCCCCGAGGTCGGTGTCGGCGCGCTGCTGGAGCCGCGCGTCAAGGGGGGGGGGGGGTACTGTCACGACTTCCGCCAAAGTCGGTCCCTCTCCTTGTTCGGGCGGCGTTTGGTAGTCGACGTCACCGGCCTTCTATCCATCTCCGATCCACTTTTCATTTTCCATTTGTTTTGTCTTTGTTTTACACACCTAGTTTCAATTCCCCAATTACATGTTCATTATTTAACCCTCTGTTTTCCCCATGGTTTTTGTGCGTGATCGTTTTATGTATGTTCGGTCCGTTATTGTGGGCTCGGTATTACGACATGTTGTTGGAATATTTGAGTAAAGTTACAGATGGCTCTGCTGTCCTGCGCCTGACTCCTCTGCACCAGCTACACCCAGACCACTACAACATATCTTGACCACGAATGTCCATTTGATGTCACAAAGCTGTACAGTTCCCCCAGCATTGTCCGCGGCAGCAGGAAGAATTAAGTCCTCCACAATAGTATGGGGCTTGCCTGTCCTAGCCACTCAGTAGCTCACCGCTTCTAGCCCCTTCTTATTAATGGTATCTGTTGCTTTTATACTACTTGAAAGTCGTCTTAATTCTCGCTCAAAAACTCCCGTGGCTTATTTTTCAAATTGGCATGTTTTGTTTCTAAATGTCTGCGCAAGAGTGAAGGTTTCATCGAGTTGTGAGATAGTACTTTTGCACATATAACACGCTGAGGAAAGGCACTACTCCCTTTATAAGTGAACCTCAAATCAATGTAGTTCTCATCATATTTGCGCCTCTTCGATGGTCCAATGTCCCTGTCTGTTGTTTGGTGTTTCCCGGGTAAGGGGGCAGTAGCATCAGATTCACAACTGTCAATGTCCATGCTAGCTGGGCTAACAACAAATGTAGAATTACTGATGCTAGCATTGGATGTGCTCGTGGAAGCAGAACAACTTGTGTCGTCGACAGGTGCAGGTGTAGTACTGCTGGTAGTTGCAGTACTACCAGTAGAGCTGGTATGTGTCTCTATGGATGCAGGCCTTACTTTTTTTAACCATTTATCAATTTTCGAGCAAACGGAATGAGCAGCAGCTACGTTTGGCTACATATGGACCGTTAGTGGAATTCCCGCGAGAGAGTAACGGATAATGTGATTGGATGTTAATTATTTGACTAGGCTACCTGTATTTGACATTGTATTGTTATTTCGCTAAACACTAGATGGTTTAATTTTATTTTCGACAGTGAAACGAGGCGACTCAGGAGAGAAAAAAAACTCACCCAAATGTATAGCCCCGTTGGAAAATAGAAATGTACTGTTTGAAAATGTGAAGAATTTCTTTTAAATAAAAAAAATTTAAAATGTGAGTCACATTTTCATTTGGCGTACCCCCGATGGCATTGCGTGTACCCCAGTTTGGGAATACCTGCTCTACACTAATGGTGTATCACAAATGACACCCTATTCCCTATGTAGTGCACTCTATGGGCCCTGGTCAAAAGTAGTGTACTATATAGGGAATAGGGTGCCATTTAAGGTACATCCTAACTGTCAGTGCCTAACTGTCAGTAACAATACATTATCAATTCCCAATACTGAATAGCGAGGAAGTCGTCCTCTCCGTTATATTTCTATTGTGTTCTCTGTAATCCTCTCCTCAGTCTGAACTGCAGTCCAAAGCAATCCCCTCAGGGATTGGATTAAATCAATTGAGCATGAAAAAGTATCAGATACTGAGGAGCAGAAACAGCAGATGGCTGAGTAGGCTGACATGGTGTGTAGCACCATGTGTAGTGCTCTCTCTGTGTGTTGGTGTTTTTTGATGACACACACACACACAAACACACACACAAACATGTACACACACAATGGTGCATGTGAACAGAAGCATGCGCATAAGCATGTGCACACACACAATGAAAAGCTGAAATGTCTTGAGTCAATAAGTATTCAACCCATTTCTTATGGCAAGTCTAAATAAGTTCAGGAGTAAAAATGTGCTTAACAAGTCACATAAGTTGCATGGACTCACTCTGTGTGCAATAATAGTGTTTAACATGATTTTTTGTTGACTACCTCATCTCTGTACCCCACACACATACAATTATCTGTAAGGTCCCTCAGTCGAGCAGTGAATTTCAAACACAGACTCAACCAAAGACCAGGGAGGTTTTCCAATGCCTTGCAAAGAAGGGCACCTAAAACAAACATTGAATATCCCTTTGAGCATGGTGAAGTTAATGATTAAACTTTGAATGGTGTATTAATACACCCAGTCACTACAAAGATACAGGCATCCTTCCTAACTCAGTTGCCGGAGACGAAGGAAACCACTCAGGGATTTCACCATGAGACCAATGGTGACCTTCAAACAGTTACAGAGTTTAATGGCTGTGATAGGAGAACACTGTGGATGGATCAACAACATTGCAGTTACTCTACAATACTAATTTAAATGACAGAATACAAATATTCCAAAACATGTATCCTGTTTGCAATAAGGAACTAAAGTAAAACTGCAAAGAACGTGACAAAGAAATATCCTGAATACAAAGCATTAAGTTTGGGGCAATTCCAACACAATATATCACCGAGTACCACTCTTCATATTTTCAAGCAGGTGGTGGCTGCATCATGTTACGGGTATGCTTGTCATCGGCAAAGACTAGGTCGTTTTTTAGGATAAAAATAAACGGAATAGATCTAAGCACAGGAAAAATCATAGAAGAAAACCTGGTTCAGTCTGCTTTCCAACAGACTCTAAGAGACAAATTTACCTTGCAGCAGGACAATAACATAAAACACAAGGCCAAATATACACTGGAGTTGCTAACCAAACAACATTGTTTCTGAGTGGCCTATTTACAGTACAGTTTTGACTTAAATCTGCTTGAAAATCTATGGCAAGACTTGAAAATAGCTGTCTAGCAATGATCAACAACCAACTTGACAGAGATAAATGATATAAAGAATGACAGTAAAAAGCTTTGGAGCACCTTAAATGTAATGTTGGGCAAAAAAGCAAACTCACCTCCATCATTCATTGAATCAGATGGCTCATTCATCACAAAACTCACTGATATTGCCAATTACTTTAATGATTTTGTTAATTGGTAAAATTAGCAAACATAAGGCATGACATGCCAGCGACAAACGCTGACACTACACATGCAAGTATAATTGATCAAATTATGAAAGCATTGTAATTTTGAATTCTGTAAAGTGAGTGGGGAAGAGGTGAAACATTTTTTGTTGTCTTGATAGCGCTTGAAGAATTTTAATATTGTACAATCCAAGTGTGCAAAGTTTTTAGAGACTTACCCAGAAAGAATCACAGCTGTTATCACTGCCAAAGGTGCTTCTAACATGTATTGACTCAGTGGTGTGAATACTTATGTAAATGTACTATTCCTGTTTTTAATTTTCAATAAATGTGCAAAAAGTTCTAAAAACATGTTTTCACATTGTCATTATAGGGTATTGTGTGTAGACGGGTGAGAAAAAAATATATTGAATGGATTTTGAATTCAGGCTGTAACACAACAAAATGTGGAATACGTCAAGGGGTATGAATACTTTGTGAAGGTACTTTAACTGTTTTATTTATCTTTCTGTTGTCTGGTGGTCAAACAAAGAATGTTAAAAGTTAATGTCACCTTTCCCAGCTCTTACTGACACCTACCCATGAGCCTCCTCTCTTTTCATTTACTTTAACCAGCATCCTCACCCACTGAGCACCGACTGACACCGGATGTCTACTCTGCAGAAGACACATTTCAGTTGAAGGCATTCAGTGGTACAACTGACTAGGTATCCCCCCTTTCCCTTTCCTTTCCTTACTCTACTCTGCTGTGCTCTGCTGCAACCTACTGCACTGTACTCTACAGTGCTCTGCTGTGCTTTGCTGTGATGCCAAACTTGTAAAACATGAGGAGAATGACATTCATATCCATAATTATGGATTTCTGTGTAGTACAGATCAGGGACACATGATGTAATTCCGATACTGGGTGTAAATCCACTTCACTTACTGTAGTTCAATAACCAAGAGATGTTTTCTAACTCAGTGTCATGTCACAGCTGACACCCCATTCTTTCTGCAGACATCTTTGAATCTTCATTTGAAAAACATCTTTACATTTTAGTCATTTAGCAGACGCTCTTATCCAGAGCGACTTACAGTAGTGAATGCATACATTTCATACAACTTCATACATTTCATACATTTTTTTTTTTGTGCTGGCCCCCCGTGGGAATCGAACCCACAACCCTGGCGTTGCAAACACCATGCTCTACCAACTGAGCTACAGGGAAAACGTGGATGAATAAGAACCTGAGGAAGATTTTATCGTAATTCTGCACTGTTCTTCCACTAAATTAGTTTTTGTACATTTTTAAGTGGAAATTGTACAAGTAATCCTTGTGCATGATGTTGTTAAAGTGAAAAAAAACTCAGTCAAAGCGTAATTCCATTACCACAGACCCCCCCCAACACACACACACACACACACACACACACACACACACACACACACACACACACACACACACACACACACACACACACACACACACACACACACACACACACACACACACACACACACACACACACACACACACACACACAGACACCTCTGCTGAGAGTGGAGATATGAGCTCTAATTGAAGGAGACAGGTATCTCTTCCTATAGTCCTGGGGACTAAACAGTGAAACGCTTACTCACTATAAAATATGAATCAGCTTAGTATACAACTCTCAGTATCAAATATTGCTTCACGTTGCAACTCTCATTCTATGACAGTGCTTCCTGATTCAGAGGGGTTGGGTTAAATGCGGATGACACATTTTAGTTGAATGCATTCAGTTGTACAACTGACTAGGTATCCACCTTTCAGTTTCCCTTTCAGTAAGCTGTTAATTGTTACCTAAATGGTTTGGTATGTTTACCTGTTGACAAGCAGAGGGAGGATCTTCATTGGATCACTCTATTGTTTATGAGAATTTTCTTGCAGATTAGCTTTGTGATTTAGATAAATTAACTGAAAACCCACACTAACACACAGTTACAGTATATTAATAGTATTGCACTCTTCATGTAGCATACTTTCAGCTGGCTAATAGCTTAACCACGATCAAGTAACATTATGGTCCAAACATTCAAATTCAGTTGCTGCAAAGATTGTTTTGCTGTGACAATATAAGTCAAATTAAGATCCTACACCTGTACTGTATGTTATGTTAGCCTGGTATTTCCATGCCCTAAGGCTAGCATAAATGTATATTTCTGTAGCTCTGTGCTGCAGGGAGTGAAGAGCAAACCTGTGTAGCATATTTACAATACGACTGAGTGGGTGTATTATAATTGCTGCTTGCATGAATTAAAAGCATAAATCTGCATACTCTCAACACACAATGGCCTTCTGTATTCTATGTTCACCCACAATGGAATGAGATTATAAATACTCTTTTTTGTTTTTGTGTGATTTAAAATGTGGTTTAAAAGTTCAGAGTTTTACCCTGTCCTACTGAATGTGAAGATTTGTTGGCAACACCACAATCTCCACCTACAGGCAATCAACTGTAGCCCCAACACTACACCTCCACCGACAGGCAATCAACTGTAGCCCCAACACCACAACCTCCACCTACAGGCAATCAACAATAGCCCCAACACCACAACCTCCACCTACAGGCAATCAACTGTAGCCCCAACACTACAACCTCCACCTACAGGCAATCAACTGTAGCCCCAACACTACAACCTCCACCGACAGGCAATCAACTGTAGCCCCAACACTACAACCTCCACCTACAGGCAATCAACTGTATCCCCAACACCACAACCTCCACCTACAGGCAATCAACTGTAGCCCCAACACCACAACCTCCACCTACAGGCAATCAACTGTAGCCCCAACACCACAACCTCCACCTACAGGCAATCAACTGTAGCCCCAACACAACAACCTCCACCGACAGGCAATCAACTGTAGCCCCAACACTACAACCTCCACCTACAGGCAATCAACTGTAGCCCCAACACCACAACCTCCACCTACAGGCAATCAACTGTAGCCCCAACACTACAACCTCCACCGACAGGCAATCAACCGTAGCCCCAACACCACAACCTCCACCTACATGCAATCAACTGTAGCCCCAACACTACAACCTCCACCGACAGGCAATCAACTGTAGCCCCAACACTACAACCTCCACCTACAGGCAATCAACTGTAGCCCCAACACTACAACCTCCACCGACAGGCAATCAACTGTAGCCCCAACACTACAACCTCCACCGACAGGCAATCAACTGTAGCCCCAACACCACAAGCTCCACCGACAAGTCAAAAGTAGTGCACTACATATGGAATAGGGTACCATGTGGGATGCAGCCAAAGTCTGTTTTCTTAACCCTTTTAGCCTTGACCAATCCCAGCGATTAATCACACACAGAGAGAGAGAGAGAGAGAGAGAGAGAGAGAGAGAGAGAGAGAGAGAGAGAGAGAGAATTTCTTTCCTCCATTAGGAGGCTGTACGCATCACTGAACTCACCCATGAGCAATGTTCTCTCTAAGCTGCATGCAGCTCCCCCGGGACTGCCTTGCAGAAGAAATTTCAGCCCGCGCAGAGAAGCACAAGATTGAATGTCACTCAACTTTCTAGAATTTTCCCTTTTAGTTAACACTATCAACGTTTTTTCAAAAGTCTCATAGAATGTAGGCCTACATTGAACACCACCCATTGGCTGAATGATACAACAGCTATTTCCATGTTAAAATGTTATGGGATGCATTTTCTCCATAGTTTTTTATTGTAGGCCACTCAGGTAGGCATACATTATGATCAAATAGCCACAGTAGCCTATTTGGCCACCGCTATAACTGTAACTTAAAGCGGGTACAGCCTCAGTGTTCACAGTAAACACGCGTCAGAAGTTGCACAGAATTTTCACAATGTTCATGTTTCCACTTAGCAGACCTGAAATTTGCTCAGTGCCGAAAAAAATTAGAGGGAACATTTCCCATGACATGAAATCTCCCAGGATAATGCTTGGAGAGTGCTAGCGGTAACCTGCATGCTAATACAAAGCATGTAACCACATGGTTTTCTATTAAAGGTAATAGAAAACCAGGTTTGAAAATGTTTTAAGGGTTAGCAACACATGCAACATTTTTATAGCTGGTCCGCACTCAAAAAGGAGGCACATGCTAACACAAATCGACATACAATATGTGAGAACTAGGACTAGGTATACGGATTTCTAACAAAAGTCAGAAATCCATGTACAATATGTGAAAGACCAGGGCTAGTAGTATATTCTAATAGAAACCCCTATAAAAGAGCCGAGGAGCTAGCAATAAGCTACAATCTACCTGTCCTCAGCTATATATCTCTTTTTGCCCTCAGAGAGTGGAGTGTATGAAGAACCTGTACTCAGCACTTTGTACAGATGGCTGATAACAAACTAAGTGGAAAACAGATAACTTAGGCAATGGGGCACGACGAGATAAACATCTAGGATCCTAATCAGATGATTGCCTCATCACTGTTAGCTTGTCGCAGTTTGCTGTTGTTCCATTATCGGTAGCATTAGCCTATTTGCATTCAGTGGTGTTGTTCTATTACTGGTAAAATCTGGCAGTACTGCTCTAGCAGTTCCAGGCTCTGCTGTAGGCCATGTGCTGTGGGTGACAGCAGGCATAGGTCATCTGCAAAGAGCAGGCATTTCACTTCTGAATTGTGGAGACTAATACCAGGGGCTGAGGATTTTTCTAGAATAGTGGCCAATTCGTTGATGTCAAAATTGGTTAAAGAATTCCGTTCTTTTCTTGCCAATTTTGATCCTGCACCTATTGCCAGTATACATTGATTTAATTATGCCAAATGTTTTACCCCCCACACCACTTCCAATGACTTTGTAGAACAGTCCTGTATGCCAAATAGAATCAAATGATTTTTGGAAGTCGATAAAGCAAGCGTATATTTTGGTATTATTTTGGTGGACATGTTTATCTATCAGGGTGTGTAGGGTGTAAATATGATCGGTCGAGCAATGTTTTGGTATAAATCCAATTAGGCTTTTACTCAAGACATTGTGCTTATTAAGGAAGTTTAGAACTTCCTTAATACTACAGAAAACCTTCCCCAGGTTACTGTTCACACAAATGCCTCTGTAATTGTTAGGGTCAAATTTGTCTCTGTTCTTAAAGATTGGGGTTATGAGTCCTTGATTCCAGATGTCAGGGAAATAACCTACACTCAGGATCAAATTAAACAGTTTTAATATAGCCAATTGAAATGTTGCACTAGTGAGTTTGAGCATCTCATTTAGGATGCCCCCCTCAGAATCTCAATATTAGAGATCTGAGAGATCCTCATTAGAGATCCTCATTTAGGATCTCTCTCTCTCTCTCTCTTTACACTCTCTCTCTCTTTACACTCTCTCTCCTTCTTTAAGCTCTCTCATTCTCTTTTTCTCTCTCTTTACTCTCTCTCTCTTTACTCTCTCTCTCTTTACGCTCTCTCTCTCTTTACGCTCTCTCTCTCTTTACTCTCTCTTTACTCTCTCTTTACTCTCTCTCGATACTCTCTCTCTTTTTACACTCTCTCTTTTTACTCTCTCTCTCGATACTCTCTCTTTTCTATGTCTTTACTCTCTCTCGCTACTCTCTCTTTTTTCTCTCTATTCTCTATTTACTCTCTCTCTCTCGTTACTCTCTCTTTACTCTCTATCTCTCTCTCTTTCTCTCTCTCTGTCTCTCTCTCTCTTTACTCTCTCTGTCTCTTGCTCTCTCTCTTTCTCTTTACTCTCTCTCTTTACTCTCTCTCTCTTCTCTCTCCCTCTACTCTCTCTTTACTCTCTTTACTCTCTCTCTCTCTGTCTTTACTCTCTCTTTACTCTCTCTTTACTCTCTCTCTATTTACTCTCTCTTTACTCTCTATTTACTCTCTCTCTATTTACTCTCTATTTACTCTCTCTCTTTACTCTCTTTCTCTTTACTCTCTCTCTTTACTCTCTCTCTTCTCTCTCCCTCTCTCTTTACTCTCTTTACTCTCTCTCTCTCTGTCTTTTCTCTGTCTTTACTCTCTCTTTACTCTCTCTCTATTTACTCTCTCTTTACTCTCTATTCTCCCCACTCTCTCTCTCCATTTACTCTCTCCATTTACTCTCTCTCTTTACTCTCTTTCTCTTTACTCTCTCTCTTTACTCTCTCTCTTCTCTCTCCCTCTCTCTTTACTCTCTTTACTCTCTCTCTCTCTGTCTTTTTTCTGTCTTTACTCTCTATTTAGTCTCTCTCTTTACTCTCTTTCTCTTTACTCTCTTTACTCTCTCTCTTCTCTCTCCCTCTACTCTCTCTTTACTCTCTTTACTCTCTCTCTCTCTGTCTTTTCTCTGTCTTTACTCTCTCTTTACTCTCTCTCTATTTATTCTCTCTCTTTACTCTCTATTTACTCTCTCTCTCGTTACTCTCTCTTTACTCTCTATCGCTTTCTCTCTCTCTGTCTCTCTGTCTCTTTACTCTCTCTCTGTCTCTCGCTCTCTCTCTTTCTCTTTACTCTCTCTCTTCGCTCTCCCTCTACTCTCTCTTTACTCTCTTTACTCTCTCTCTCTGTCTTTTCTCTGTCTTTAATCTCTCTTTATTCTCTCTCTCTCTCTCTTTCTCTCCCTCTACTCTCTCTTTACTCAATTTTCAATTTCAATTGAAGGGGCTTTATTGGCATAAGAAACATATGTTTACATTGCCAAAGCAAGTGAAATAGATACAAATAGTGTGTATTGATGTGCAAATAGTTAAAGTACAAAAGGGAAAATACAGTTGAAGTCGGAAGTTTACATACACCTTAGCCAAATACATTTAAACTCAGTTTTTCACAATTCCTGACATTTAATCCTAGTAAAAATGCCCTGTATTAGGTCAGTTAGTATCACCACTTTATTTTAAGAATGTGAAATGTCAGAATAACAGTAGAGAGAATGATTTATTTCAGCTTTTATTTCTTTCATCACATTCCCATTGGGTCAGAAGTTTACATACACTCAATTAGTATTTGGTAGCATTGCCTTTAAATTGTTGAACTTGGGTCAAACGTTTTGGGTAGCCTTCCACAAGCTTCCCACGGTAAGTTGGGTGAATTTTGGCCCATTCCTCCTGACAGAGCTGGTGTAACTGAGTCAGGTTTGTAGGCCTCCTTGCTCGCACACGCTTTTTCAGTTCTGCCCACAAATTATCTATAGGCTTGAGGTCAGGGCTTTGTGATGGCAACTCCAATGCCTTGACTTTGTTGTCCTTAAGCCATTTTGCCATAACTTTGTTAGTATGCTTTGGGTCATTGTCCATTTGGAAGTCCCATTTGCTACCAAGCTTTAACTTCCTGACTGATGTCTTGAGATGTTGCTTCAATATATCCACATCATTTTCCTTCCTCATGTATTTTGTGAAGTGCACCAGTCCCTCCTGCAGCAAAGCACCCTCACAACATGATGCTTACACCCCCGTGCTTCACGGTTGGGATGGTATTCTTCGGCTTACAAGCCTCCCCCTTTTTCCTCCAAACATAAATGGTCATTATGGCCAAACAGTTGTATTTTTGTTTCATCAGACCAGAGGACATTTCTCCAAAAAGTAAGATTTTTGTCCCCATGTGCAGTTGCAAACCGTAGTCTGGCTTTTTTATGGCGGTTTTGGAGCAGTGGCTTCTTTCCTTGCTGAGCAGCCTTTCAGGTTATGTCGATATGGACTCATTTTACTGTGGATATAGATACTTTTGTACCGGTTTCCTCCAGCATCTTCACAAGGTCCTTTGCTGTCGTTCTGGGATTGATTTGCACTTTTCACACCAAAGTACGTTCATCTCTAGGAGACAGAACGCGTCTCCTTCCTGAGCGGTATAACAGCTGAGTGGTCCCATGGTGTTTATACTTGCGTGCTATTGTTTGTACAGATGAACGTGGTACCTTCAGGCATTTGGAAATTGCTCACAAGAATGAACCAGACTTGTGGAGTTCTACAATTTTGTTTCTGAGGTCTTGACTGGTTTCTTTTGATTTTCCAATGATGTCAAGCAAAGAGGCACTGAGTTTGAAGGTAGGCCTTGAAATACATCCACAGGTACACCTCCAATTGACTCAAATGATGTCAATTAGCCTATCAGAAGCTTCTAAAGCCATGACATAATTTGCTGGAATTTTCCAAATTGTTTAAAGGCACAGTCAACTTAGTGTATGTAAACTTCTGACCCACTGGAATTGTGATACAGTGAATTATAAGTGAAATGATCTGTCTGTAAAAATTGCTGGAGAAATTACTTGTGTCATGCACAAAGTAGATGTCCTAACTGACTTGCCAAAACTATAGTTTGTTAACAAGAAATTTGTGGAGTTCAAAAACAAGTTTTAATCACTCCAACCTAAGTGTATGTAAACTTCCGACTTCAACTGTATATCAACGAATTGGCGAGGGCACTAGAACAGTCTGCAGTACTCTGCCTCACCCTACTAGAATCTGAAGTCAAATGTCTACTGTTTGCTGTTGATCTGGTGCTTCTGTCACCAAACAAGGAGGGCCAACAGCAGCACCTAGATCTTCTGCACAGATTCTAATAGATAGATATCTCTTCGTGTATATAGATAACTCTTTGTGTTGTTGTTTGTTTAGAGTTTTCCAATTTTCCCAGAAGTGATTAGATTCTATGGATTCAAATCAAATCAAATTTGATTTGTCACATGTGCCGAATACAACAGGTGCTTACTTACAAGCCCTTAACGAACAATGCTTCAAGAAGTTAAGAAGAAAAAAGTGCTGGGTAAACAATTGATAAGTAAAAAAATTATAATAAACTAAACAAATAATTAAACAGCAGCAGTAAAATAACAATAGCAATAGCGATGCTATAGACAGGGGGTACCAGTACAGAGTCAATGTGCAGGGGCACCAGTTAGTCAAAGTAATTGAGGTAATATGTACTTCTACAGTAGGTAGAGTTAAAGTGACCATGTATAGATAATAAACAGAGAGTAGCAGCAGTGTAAAAGAGGGGTCTGGGTAGCCCTTTGATTAGCTGTTCAGGAGTCTTATGGTTTGGGGGTAGAAGCTGTTAAGAAGCCTTTTTGACCTAGACTTGGCGCTCCGTTACCGCTTGCCGTCTATGACTATGGAGGCTGGAGTCTTTGACAATTTTTAGGGCCTTCCTTTAACACTGCCTGGTATACAGGTCCTGGATGGCGGGAAGTTTGGCCTCAGTGATGTACTGGGCCGTACTCACTATCCTCTGTTGTGCCTTGCGGTCGGAGGCCGAACAGTTGCCATACCAGGCCGTGATGAAACCAGTCAGGATGCTCTCGATGGTACAGCTGTAGAAACTTTTGAGGATCTGAGGACCCATGCCAAATCTTTTCAGTCTCCTGAGGGGGAATAGGCTTTGTCGTGCCCTCTTCATTACTGTCTTAGTGTGTTTGGACCATGATAGTTTGTTGGTGATGTGGACACCAAGGAACTTTATGTTCTCAACCTGCTCCACTGCAGCCCCGTCAATGAGAATGGGGGCGTGCTCGGTCTTCCTTTTCCTGTAGTCCACAATCATCTCCTTCGTCTTGATCGCGTTGAGGGAGAGGTTGTTGTTCTGGTACCACACGGCCAGGTCTCTGACCTCCTCGCTATAGGCTGTCTCGTCGTTGTCGGTGATCAGGCCTACCACTGTTGTGTCATCAGCAAATTTAATGACGGTGTTGGAGTCGTGCCCGGCCGTGCAGTCATGAGTGAAATGGGAGTACAGGAGGAGACTGAGCATGCACCCCTGAGGGAACCCCGTGTTGAGGATCAGTTTGGCGGATGTGTTGTTACCTACCCTTACCACCTGGGGGAAACCCGTCAGGAAGTCCAGGATCCTGTTGCAGAGGGAGGTGTTTAGTCCAAGGGTCCTTGGCTTAGTGATGAGCTTTGAGGGCACTATGGTGTTGAACTGTTGTCAATGAATAGCATTCTCACATATGTGTTCCTTTTGTCCAGGTGGGTAAGGGCGGTGTTGAGTGCAATAGAGATTGCATCATCTGTGGATCTGTTGGGGCGGTATGCAAATTGGAGTGGGTCTAGGATTTCTGGGATAATGGTGTTGATGTGAGCCATGACCAGCCTTTCAAAGTCCTTCATAGTAGTCATTTAGGCAGGTTACCTTAATGTTCTTAGCCACAGGGACTATGGTGGTCTGTTTGAAACATGTTGGTATTACAGGTTGAAAATGTCAGTGTAGACATTTGCCAGTTTGTCAGCGTATGCTCGGAGTACACGTCCTGGTAATCCGTCTTGTGAATGTTGACCTGTTTAAAGGTCTTACTCACATCGGCTACGGAGAGCGTGATCACACAGTCGTCCGGAACAGCTGATGCTGTCATGTACGTTTCTGTGTTACTTGCCTTGATGCGAGCATAGAATTAATTTAGCTCATCTGTTAGGCTCGTGTCACTGGGCAGCTCGCTGCTGTGCTTCCCTTCTGTAGTCTGTAATAGTTTGCAAGCCCTGCCACGTCCGACGAGTGTCGGAGCCAGTGTAGTACGATTCAAACTTAGTCCTATATTGACGCTTGGCCTGTTTGATGGTTTGTTGGAGGGCATAGCGGGATTTCTTATAAGCTTCCGGGTTAGAGTCAGCTCTACCCTTTAGCTCAGTGCGGATGTTGCCTGTAATCCATGGCTTCTGGTTGGGGTATGTACGTACAGTCACTGTGGGGACGACGTCATCGATGCACTTATTGATGAAGCCAGTGACTGATGTGGTGTACTTGTCAATGCCATTGGAAGAATCCCGGAACATTTTCCAGTCTGTGCTTGCAAAACTGTCCTGTGGCTTAGCATCTGCTTCATCTGACAACTTTCTTAATGACCGAGTCACTGGTGCTTCCTACTTTAGTTTTTGATTGTAAGCAGGAATCAGGAGGATAGAATTATGGTCAGATTTGCCAAATGGAGGGCGAGGGAGAGCTTTGTACACATCTCTGTGTGTGGAGTAAAGGTGGTCTAGAGTTTTTTTCTCTCTGGTTGCACATTTAACATGATTCTTCAATTACATTGAGCTGAATTTTGACATGCTGTTCCTTCTTTTAACGTAGTGTATTTCTGTATTGCTTTAGTGATACAGAAATCAAAAAATTAAAAAATTATTCACCATAGTGAAGGTGTAGGCTCAGTATTTCTGGGTCTTTATGTTTTGGTTGGATAGATTTCTCAATTTCTTTCTTAGGTTTTTGCATTCTTCATCAAAACATTTTACATTGTTGTTCATTTTCTTAGGTTGTCTGCTTGACATTTTTTGATTTTATAGGGAAGCTGAGAGGTCAAATATACTGTTTAGGTTTTCTACTGCCAAGTTTATACCTTCACTATTACAGTGAAACCTTTTGTCCAGGAAATTGTCAAGAAGTGATTTGAGTTTGTTGTTGCTTAATTGTTTTTTGGTAGATTTCCACACTATTTTCCTTCCATCTGTAGCATTTCTTAATATTATTCAGTTCCTTTGGCTTTGATGCCTCATGTGATCTGATAGGGGTGTCATTGAACGGACTGTGAACGCGCTAAGAGACTCTGGGTTGAAGTCAGTGATAAAGTAGTCTACAGTACTACTACCAAGAGATGGGGTATTGACTACCATTGACTATGTACATACCCAGCATCCGACAGAGCTGCAGGAGTTGTGACCTGTTTTTGTTGGTTATGTTGTCATAGTTGTGTCTAGGGGGGCATACAGTGGTTCCTCCTTTAAAAGTTGCAAGCTTGCACCGCGGGTCTTAGAGGTACCCAGCGTCACGGCTTCATTGCTCCAGACCACCACAAGGGGGAGTTAGAGCACTCATTATGCCTTTGGGTACCAAGGTTTTTATATGACCGATCATATCGAGTGGTTCCAATGATGAATTTTGACGCGAGCCACCCTTGCCTGGTGGCTGACAAACATTACAGTGAAACCAAAAGGTAAGTTGTTATAACATCATAATGAGTCAAGCAAAAAAATTACAATTGAGAGGAATATGTTAGTTAATGTAGAGACAAAGGATTGTGCATATTTATTTGTCATAAAGTTAATTTATGAAAATCGCTATTTAGCAAGTTATCTGCTAACATTAGCCAGCTAGCTACTGTTAGGAGAATGAATTTGTAATTCGTGTTGTTTAATGTTTTAGGGACTCCTGAGAAAACCAGCAAACCAGGCTGTCATCTTGTGAAACAGTGGATGTAAAGAATCTAACTAGTTAAAGCATTTACTGCAAATTGAATGTACCATTGTGTTAGCTTGCCTTGCAATGCAGCTGAAGTAACATAGCTAACTAACTATTTACTTGCTTATTGTGTAGTGGAGGATAAAAATAACTGTATGTCTATGGATGTGTAGCCGATCTGTGTACGGACCCTAAAACGTTAGGTTCTGAACTAATATTCATACCAGTCTATGAACCTCAGCTATCATAGTTGTTGTATCAACTTCAAGTCTGAATGGCAGTAATGAAGCCTATGGATAGAGTAGAATATAATAACTTGATTGTGCCAAGGACGCAAGTCCTATATACATATGTAACCACTAGGCAAGTAGGCTAGTGGTTGGAGCGTTGGGCCAGTTACCGAAAGGTTGCTAGATCGAATCCCTGAGCTGACAAGGTAAAAATCTGTTGTTCTGCCCCTGAACAAGACAGTTAACCCACTGTTCCTAGGCCGTCATTGTAAATAAAAACGTGTTCTTAACTGTCTTGCCTAGTTAAATAAAAAATACAAAAATGACCACGCATGAGATTCCCACATTGTAGACTGTACATTGAATACATTCACTGATCATGTACTCTTCCTTGGCAAATATAGGTGCGGTTCAGCTATGAATCTCTGAGACATTCTTTTTCAGTCATATCAAACTCCATTATTTGAATGATGCTGTGTCTGCATGTATGTACTACAATTAAACACTTCAACAGTGTGTACTGCTCCTGGGACATCAATGATTGCACATTGTAATTATGCAATAGACTAGAAACATGATTTATTTGTAATTCATACAGTTGAAGTCAGAAGTTTATATACACTTATGTTGGAGTCATTAAAACTCGTTTTTCAACCACTCCACAAATTTCCTGTTAACAAACTATAGTTTTGGCAAGTCAGTTAGGACATCTACTTTGTGCATGACACAAGTAATTTTTCCAACAATTGTTTACTGTCACGACTTCTGCCGAAGTCGATGTCCCTCCTTGTTCGAGTGGTGCTCGGCGGTCAACGTCAACGGTCTTCCAGCCATCACTGATCCATTTTTCATTTTCCATTGGTTTTGTCTTGTTTTCACACACACTTGGTTCCAATCCCATTCATTACAAGTTGTGTATTTAACCCTCTGTTTCCCCTCATGTCCTTGTCTGAGATTGTTTGTATGTTATTTTGTGTCGTGTATTTTGTAGTAGTGAGCTACGGGTATTGTTGCCCATGTTATTTTATGTACATTTTGGTTTTGGAGTTTGTTGTTTGTTTATTATTTTATTAAAACAACTCCAGTGATACCAAGTTGGTTTCTCCTGCGCCTGACTTCCCTGCCACCTACACACACGACAATGACATTTACAGACAGATTATTTCAGTTATAATTCACTGTACCACAATTCCAGTGGGTCAGAAGTTTACATACACTAAGTTGACTGTGCCTTTAAACTGCTTGGAAAATTCCCGAAAGTGATGTCATGGCTTTAGAAGCATCTGATAGACTAATTGACATCATTTGAGTCAATTGGAGGTGTACCTGTGGATGTATTTCAAGGCCTACCTTCAAACTCAGTGCCTCTTTGCTTGACATCATGGGAAAGTCAAAAAAAATCAGTCAAGACCTCAGAAACAAAATTGTAGACCTCCACAAGTCTGGTTCATCCATGGGAGCAATTTCCAAATGCCTGAAGGTACCACGTTCATCTGTACAAACAATAGCACGCAAGTATAAACGCCATGGGACCACGCAGCTGTTATACCGCTCAGGAAGGAGACGCGTTCTTTGGTGCAAAAAGTGCAAATCAATCCCAGAACAACAGAAAAGGACCTTGTGAAGATGCTGGAGGAAACAGGTACAAAAGTATCTATATCCACAGTAAAACGAGTCCTATATCGACATAACCTGAAAGGCTGCTCAGCAAGGAAGAAGCCACTGCTCCAAAACCGCCATAAAAAAGCCAGACTACACATAGGGACAAAAATCATACTTTTTGGAGAAATGTCCTCTGGTCTGATGAAACAAAAATACAACTGTTTGGCCATAATGACCATCGCTATGTTTGGAGGAAAAAGGGGGAGGCTTGTAAGCCGAAGAACACCATCCTAACGGGAAGCGGGTGGCAGCATCATGTTGTGGGGGTGCTTTGCTGCAGGAGGGACTGGTGCACTTCACAAAATAGATGGCAACATGAGGAAGGAAATTTCTGTGGATATATTGAAGCAACATCTCAAGACATCAGTCAGGAAGTTGAAGCTTGGTCGCAAATAGGTCTTCCAAATGGATAATGACCCCAAGCATACTTCCAAAGTTGTGGCAAAATGGCTTAAACCTCTTTTGGCGCATGAACTACTAGCGGGACACCTACGACAACATCCGGTGAAATTGCAGAGCGTGAAATTCAAAATACAGAAATCGAAATATTAAACATTCCTGAAAATACAAGTGTCATACATCATTTAAAAGCATAACTTCTTGTTAATCCAACCTCCTTGTCAGATTTCAAAAAGGCTTTATGGCGAAAGCATACCATGTGATTTTCTGAGGACAGTGCCCCACACCAAAATACTTTTTCAACCAGCACAGGCGTCACAAAATCACAAATAGCGATTAAATAAATCACTTACCTTTGAAGATCTTCCTCTGTTTGCAATCCCAAGGGTCCCAGCTACACAATGAACGGTCGTTGTGTTCAATAAAGTCCTTCTTTATATCCAAAAAAGTCTGTTTAGTTGGCGCCAATGATCTCAGTAATCCACTCGTTCAACCTGCATACAAACGAATCCAAAAAGTTACCAGTAAAGTTCATCCAAACAAGTCAAACGATGTTTCTAATTAATCCTCAGGTACTCTAATATCTAAATAAACAATACAATTTAAGATGGAGAATAGTGTTTAATAGGGAAGATAAATAACGAAGAGGCCGCACCTCATTCACGCACCAACAAGACAACTTTTCTAATGAGACACCTTGTAGTTCTTCCAACTACTTGCTAAAAAAAAAAAAACAAGCCTGAAACCCTTTCTAAAGACTGTTGACATCTAGTGGAAGCCATAGGAACTGCAATCTGGGTCCTATCTATTTGTATTTCCCATAGGCTAGCACTGAAATGACCTGTGACCTCAAAAAAAGAAAGAAATCCAGATGGATTGTCCTCGCGTTTTTGCCTGCCATATCAGTTCTGTTATACTCACATACATTTTAACAGTTTTAGAAACTTCAGAGTGTTTTCTATCCAATGCTACCAAGTATATGCATATCCTACCTTCTGGGCCTGAGTAACAGGTAGTTTACTTTGGGCACATCAGTCATCTGAAATTCAGAACAAAAACCAGTCTCCAAAACAGGTTAAGGACAACAAAGTCAAGGTATTGGAGCGGCCATCATAAAGCCCTGACCTCAATCCCATAGAACATTTGTGGGCAGAACTGAAAAAGCGTGTGCGAACAAGGAGGCCTACCAACCTGACACAGTTACACCAACTTTGTCAGGAGGAATGGGCCAAAATTCACCCAACTTATTGTGGGAAGCTTGTGAAAGGCTACCCGAAACGTTTGAAGCAAGTTCAACAATTTAAAGGCAATGCTACCAAATACTAATTGAGTGTTTGTAAACTTCAGACCCACTGGGAATGTGATGAAAGAAATAAAAGCTGAAATAAATCATTCTCTCTACTATTATTCTGACATTTCACATTTTTTTAAATAAAGTGGTGATCCTAACTGACCTAAAACAGGGAATTTTTACTAGGATTAAATGTCAGGAATTGTGAAAAACTGAGTTTAAATGTATTTGGCTAAGGTGTATGTAAACTTCCAACTTCAACTGTACATATAAAAGGAGTAAAACAGTATTTAAACATTATTAAAGTGACCACTGTTCAATGACTATGTACTGTACATAGGGCAGAGGTCTCTAAGGTGGAAGGTAGAGAAAAAAAACAATGCATATCTAACTCCTTTCATCTGCATTAATCTGAGGACACAGGATACTATTTCAATGAGATACTTAATTTCAATCAGTGGAGAATGTGAAATGCTTTATTGAAAAAAGTTCATTATCCAGGTGTTATAAATACATAAATGCATTATAATTATGATAATTGTAATACTATATTATAAATACAAGTTCAATCTGTACTTCAATGCACATATGGTGTGCATTATAAAACGAGGAAGAAAGATGAGGTGAGAGGTGTAGAAGACAGAAAGAGAAAGAGGTAAGAACAGCGGCAGACAGCATATGACTCATGAATTTCAGTGCTACCCTAATATCCTCTCAGTTCATCACAATTGCGGTGTTTCCTAACCAGCCTTTGGCCCCCAGTTGGCCCAAAAGGTATATTAAGAGCGGGTGAGGTGGCGATGACGGGACTGGCTTCCTCTCTCACATCATAACATACCTGCAGACGAGAGACAGATGGATAGAGAGAGAACATGATTATTAAGCCTTGTTTTTTTATTCTAACATGGTCAGTCATCTTAATCAGGAGGTGAAATGCAAAACTGACCTTGGATCATTAACTCTGGGACTACTTCATCTCTGTCTGTATTTCAATGTAAAGCATCTTTTTAATAATACTTCCTGTTGACCCGACCAAGTGACATCTCACCTATGATCATGCCCTGCCCTCTGTGTCAGCCAGTTCAGATGCGGGAGGGGTTTAGGGAGAATGGAGAGAGGGATGAAGTGAAGAAGAGAGACTGTTATTGTGTGTGTGGTCTCACCTGGTGTCCACACTAAGTGGCTAGAGAGTACTTTATGCTGAAAAACAGACATATGAGGACAAACAATAGAAGATAATGTCAATAGAAGATACTGTATGTGACGCAGACACCTATCGGAGTGTACCTGAAACATTTAAATATAG